>NC_136484.1:38233647-38576147 GCF_053919585.1 Euprymna scolopes | reverse complement strand
AAATATGTAAAACATCTTACTTTATTTTTATGACTGGAACATAACAAAAAAATTGTACAAGAAGTAACCGTTACTAAAGGCAATAAAAGTGACATCTCATAGTTAACTGGTTGGTTTAAAAAAAAAGAAAAACGAAGAAATTAAAACCATTTAACCGGTAAATCCCATTTCTCATTGTAACTGTCACCAAACGCAGTTCAGGTACTTTTTTACGTATTTGCTTTACGTTGTACGACTTAAATTATTCTAAGCCTTCTTTATTGCATTACATTCCGTATTTGACAGTTGAAAAACATTAAAATTACTTATTATGTTTATTAATCCTTTGAAGATTATGCAAACAATAGGCTTTTAACCTGTTAAAACAGGCAAAAGTTATCACTGTTGATTTGTGATAAGTGCTTTCATTAAGAGTCGTACTTTGTTGTTTACAAAACCATTCGGCGGAAGTGACATCAGACAAATTTTAAGGTAAGGATAACAACACTGTATGTAAAGTAGTTTATTCGGCAAATATAAAAATAGAAGTTTTGATAAATTTTTAATTGGTTTCCACCTTAACATTTTCCTTTAAATGTCGACATTTTTAACTTTTGGGTTATGCTGAAAATGAATATCGCATTTTAATTTTCGCAAATAAGTAGTTTTCCGGATATTAAGCAATGTAATTTTTTATGTTAAAAGTGGTGACCACTGTTGTACGCGCAGGTGAGCATATTTCTGCCATAATTAATACACTAGGTGTATCAGAATTGTTGTAGGAATTTTTGACATCCCTTACAAGAAACTGCGAATAAAATATTTAAAAAAAACTCGTAATTTCTCTTTTAAAAGTGGGTTGTTTATTTTATTTATGGATTATACTTCCAAAATAAACTATTAAAGTTTTTTTTAAAAAGTAATAGAAATTTTATTTTCTTAAAAAACTAATGAAATTAATTACATTTTACGAGTTCAGTATTTTTCAATTTTTAAAATTGAAAAATCTATCAAAATTTTTCTATTGATTCTATTTTTACGATATTTTCAGGGTCAATGTGAAAGTTTATGATCTTTCCAGTAAACTGAATATGATATTTTAGACAAACGTTTTTTTTAATTCACGCCCCCCACCCATTTGTAAATGTCTATTAAAAAGTAAATAATAAATTTTCTTACCAAAGATTTATATATTACAAATTGAAGATAAAAGATCAATAACTATTATATTAATATTTAAAACAAAAAAGTAGTGTTTTTTAGAAATTTACCTGTAAAGTCCGAAGTTTAAAACTTTTTTTTAAACCACGTTATTCCTTTTTTTATATATAAAACCTTGCTCCTTTAATTGAAAAAAATAGGGTTGTAATTACATTTTTCGAGTAGTTATAAGCTTGGAAAGACAGGGGTTCGAATTAATTCACCCCCATTTTGAAATGTCTATTAAAAAGTAAATAATTTATTTACTCACCAAAGTTTTATATATCACAAATTTAGGATAAAAGATCAATAAATAATATATTCAAATTTATAACAAAAAAGTTTTTTTTTTTAGAAATTTACCTGTAAAGTCCGAAGTTTAAAACCTTTTTTTAAATCACGTTGTTTTTTTGTTTTTGTTTCTTGTTTTTTAATGAAACGTTGGTCCTTGCTCCTTTAATTGAAAAAAAGAATTATGGTTTGAATTCCATTTTCGACTAGTTATAAGCTTGGAAATACAGGGGGTCGAATTATTCAATATTTTTCACAAAGTTTCTGACACACCTATTAATACACTCATCATACCATAGCTAGCATTAACATATACTGACCCAATGGGTCACAGGTCGTCTAGTATTTTATAATTGTCTAATATGAGCTAAGCAAAACAATTATTTATAAGATATTTGTTTGATAATATCTTAGAAAGTTCTACCAGGTGCTTGAAGATAGGGATCCATATATTTTCTACTAGATTTGCATGATTCCTATTTCTTGTTTCTTATTACTCTTGTAAAATTTTGAATTTAATCATTTAACTATTTTATTTCTTTTATTTTATTTTTATTCTTTAATTTTAATTTTCTCCACTCGAAAGCTATTAGATGCTGGTTATTATTAAACTTACCTGGCCGAGTTTTAGTCGAGAGAGTAAATATTTAATTATATGCAAGCAGCATTGTACAAGATCTTGCTGTACATTTAATAAATTTTGCTTAGTTACTACTATACGATAAAACTCGAGCGTGCAGAGGTTTCAGCGCTAAGATTTGTTAGGTGTATATTTCTTAGCTCTTCTTAAAATTGCCCGTTTTAAATTGCATTCTGTATTATTTATCGTAGTTCTTTTATCCATTTAGCTAAATATATTGGATTGTTTTAGTATTTTTTTCATCCTTAAAGATGCTATATGGCTGCGGAATCTGTCCCCAAATTTACATTCCGTCGATTTTATATACGTGCTTGTTCTACTACTTTTAATTGGTTTGTAAAAAATTAACGGAATTTTAACATGCTGGAGGAACTGTTAATCAGGAAAAATAAATATTTAGATGTTGGGATGCAACTTTACTGTTATTTTTTATATATTCTCTGTTGTTATATTTAACATACATACACAAAAAATACGAAGAATGATGCGTATACGGAAGGGAGCAAATATAATTGAAAACCAAATTTTATCAAACAGCACACACACACACGCACACATACACACACACACGCACACACACACACACACACACATATATATATACATATATTTATGAATAGACATAATTTATCGTTCTCTCGTCCATCCATACAGCTCTTATGGTTTTAGCATAAATTAGCGCAGTGTATTTCATCTGAGTTAAGCAGTTTATCATACAACAAGAGAACTATTTGCATAGGTACACACTGATGTTCTTTGGTGATGATAAAATCTGTATGCATACATTAAAATAATATTTATTAAAAATAAGTCAAATTACTTAAAAAACGAGGGCGCCATATAAAAAGTTTTTTTAGAAAAGAATAATGCGATTTCCTTTTCCTTGAAATAAAATATCGTTTGTAATTAATTCTATATGTGTTAAGGAAAATAATATATTTTCTAGCTTACTAAATCGCTGTACCAGAAGTCGAATTGGTTAATGTATTAAATCTTGAGAATCAATGGTTACCGGGATAGGAGTTCGAATCATGCAAATCGTAGATCAATGTTATATATATCAAAACTGCTGATTATTGGTGCAGCGACAAAGCATTGTAGCATCACATGCAACGTAGTGCATACCACAACAAAGTTTTAAAACTGCAATGTCTTGTTTTAGAGCCTGGAAAAATGCTTAAGAATATATCTCATTTCCACATATTGCAAACTAATAAGATTATTTAAGTTTTTTCCTGTTTAAACATTTCAGGGTTTGGCATAACCGCTCCCGTAAATTTCGTAAACTTGTTGCATCTGAATTTATACTGAGCTGAGCAAATATTTCTTTAATATGACATGCTTATATATTAACTGTATTATCTTGAATAGATTAAAATGGATGCTTATTATTACCATTTTGTCATTTTCTTCGCTTTCATCACGTCCTTCTTGCCTTCCTCTTTTTCTACTTCTTATCCAGGTAATTTACGAGACTTCTTCAATAAGTTTCCAAACTTATTTTTACATGCATTTAAAATTGTCGTAGACCCTTGTAAATTAAGTATATTATTGCTATACATATTATGAGATGACTATGTTTTAGTATTGTAAGCTCAAAAAGAACAGCAATAGCAACAATTGGAATACACCCAACTAAAGCCTTATTGTTACGTTGTGGTACATTTCAGAAATGCGATCTGAACGTGAAAACATTTCAGAAGAACGATATGTTATAAAATTCTGTTTTAAAGTACTGAAAAATGCTACAGAACCGTATAGAATGCTTTAAACTACTTTTTAACCAACCTTGCATGCATAGCATATTAGTTTTTGAGTGGCATAAGAGATTCAAGGAAAGCAGGAAGTATGTGAGGGATGATGATTTTGAATTTTCTTCGCGTTCATCACGTCATTCTTGCCTTCCTCTTTTCCTTCTTCTTAATCCCCTTCCTCATGTCTTACATCTTATCCTTCTTTATCTTACTTCCCTTCTTTCCATCCTTATTTATTCCGCTTTCTGTGTGTCTTTCTCACTTTCTTTTTTTCTGGTTTTCATTTTTTCTTTCTTTTTTTTCTGCTTATTTTTCTGCTTCTCTTTTTTCTCGTTTCTATTCTTTTTCTTTTATCTTCTTGCGATCCTTCAATACCTTGGGTTATATTACGATACTTCTTAAAGGGAACTGAATGAACTTTCTATTAGATTAGACCGTCTATCTTATACGGCGTGTTTATATTGTAATTTTGTTTTTTTTTCCATCATTTCTTTTTCTGTCCTAATGTTTTGATTTTATCGCTAAGCATTTTGAGATGCATTAGCAAATGAAGAAATATTTGCCACAAGGAATACCACTAAATCTGCTAAACATAATATATTTTGTTCAACACATATCAAGAGATGCGTTCTCATTCGAGCACATGCATTCCGCTGAAAACATACATATTTCTTCTAAAACTTTTTATGATCTTTATTTACTTTGAACATTGCAACTTATTTAGGCGGGTGATCCTACAATTCTCACAGATTTAGCCAGATATTAGATGATCTATCAATTATAAGAGCTTGGTCCTTTCAGTAGACTGACTAGTAAAATCTGTTTGCTTGTTTTGTCGGATCCTGTATTGCTTGTTCTTCTAGAATTATAAAAGTGGTTGTATAATATATTTGAATGATCTACACCAAGGAGAGTCAGAAATACAACGGTTTCTCTATCCAGATGATTTACGAGTCGCCTTCAATAAATTTTCAAACCTTTATTATACATGGATTTAAAATTGTCGTAGACCCTTGAAAAGTTAGTATATTATTGTTATACATGGTATGAGATGACTATGTCTTATTATTTCATGCTCAAATGAACAGCTACAACAAGAATTGGAATATACCCTACTAAAGCCTGATTGTAACATTCAGGTATATTTCAGAAATTCAATAGAAGAACGATATGCAATAACATTCTGTTTTAAACTACTGAAAAATGCGACAGAAACCTATAGAATACTTTAAACTACCTTTGAACCATCTTGCATGTATTGAGTATCAGTTTTTGAGTGGCATAAGAGATTAAATGGAAGGAAATGTGGAAGATTTGTGCGAAGTTTGTCCGGAGGGTGCTCGGAGAAAATCAGAAAAAAAAACGCTCACATGATAGCGGGAAGATGGTCGAGCTAATCTATTCGTATCCCGCAGTTCTTGACGCTCTGGTGACCTGCGATTAGAGCTGGATCTACTGCTCTGACCCAGAGATCATGAGACAGATTTCCCATTGAAGGCATGCTGGTTCTCCCAGCTTTAAGAAAGCCAGCCAGAACAAACCCCCATAGAAACTTATGATGATCCCTTTTGTGACAGTACGGGAATAATCTACATGAATAGGGTTCCCACTGTACTGGCAGTCAACAAGGAATACTGTATTGTGGTTTTAAGGGAGTTCAAGAATTGATTTCGGCGGACGAAGCCAGTACTCTTCAGATCGGGTGAGTGGCATCTCCACAAAGCTAATGCACCTCCATCTTTGTCACAGACTATTTGACGAAGGTGGCCATCAAGACAGTTCCTCGCCGTCCCTCTAATCCAGACGTTACTCCCTGTGGCTGTTGGTTATTCCTGAAGCTCAAGGAAAATCTAAGAGACTGTTGTTATTAGAAGATTGGGGAGGTGTAAGAGGCTATGACGAGGATCATCCACACGCGCACAGAAGAAGAGACCAATGGGGCCTTCCAGAAGTTGTTGGAACAGTACAAGTGCATTGCAGCTGGGGGGATTACTTCGAAGAGGACTAGAGTTTTATATGTAGAATCTAAATAAAAGTGCCCATACTACAGAGTTTGGCAACTTATTTAAGCCATCTCCTACTTTGCATATTATTTATTTTTATTTGTCTTGATTGTTCTGTGCGGAAAAAAATAAATATTTTCAGGGTAAAAATTTAATATGGGGATTAAGGGAAATTATCAAGTTCATCAAGCTCATATAGATTATCTGCGTGATAAAAGGAATAGCAATGTATTTATTTATTCTTGTTCAATATTATTAATGCTGACATTAAGGGGTTGCGGTGATAAGGATACGATTAATATGAAAGACACTTTGGTGTGGAATATGGCATAATATGGTTCATTTACATTACACATTAATTTCTGTATATTGCTACGGTTAGGGAAACAAGAGGTAGTGAGGGAATTTAAACGGAAAGCTTCTGATGCAAGAATGATATCAGAGTAAAAATAAATATTCATGTATTTAGAGATCTATGCAGTGAAGGTGAATATGAAGTGCTAGTTGGTTGGGTATTGAAGAGAAATGTTCAACTAAAGTTTTACCAGAAGTGATTGATAAACCAGAACATCTTCTAACCAGTTCTTTCTTTTCTTACAATTATGATTCGAAAAGTAATAATACATACTTATCCATAACACAATTATTTTTTATTACAATATTCTGAAGGGTATTTGCTTCATCTATATATTAACACTGTAGTACCTTTAACGTATTACGTCCGTGTGTGTTAAGATGTCCAAATGATACATTATTCGATCGGGATATCCTATTTTTTAAACCAGGGGATAAGGTGATAACATACTAGGAACATTAAATTTGCATATAGATACGCTAATTTAATGCCCATATCCTGCGTGTTAATAAGTACGATCTCACAATCACTGACGACACAATGTAAAAATAAAATAAAATAAAATAAATGATGTCGATAAATATAAAAAAATAGAGAAACGGAGCAAATACTCACATCTAGCAAGAGAGCTGAAAGGGATATGGATTACGAAAAAATCAAGGAGTACGAGGAACAATTCCGAAAATTCTTGAGAACAGAATGGGAAAAATTGGAATCAGAGGAATGGCAGGAAAGATACAATGAAAAACAATAATGAAAACAGTTGAAATATTAAGGAAAAACTTTGAATGCGGAGACTAATACATGAATCACATGCGCGGGCCAGACGGGCTACTACAGAGACAAAACGCGAAACATAAGATGGACTCAAGAACATTGAAGCTTAATATGTATAAGTTACCATCCCCATTCCCATTACCTAATTGCCCCCCCCCCAAATGATACCAAATAGTCGAAAAGGCTCAGGGAGGATGGACAGACTGAGAGAGAGAGCACAGACTAGACCTCCGCTGAACAAATGCTAGGAGAACGGGTACATTGGGGAGGCTTATTGCCACACAAACCGCCATCACTGAAAGAGTAGGCTGGTGAACATGACAAAGTAACGTCACTTCCTAATCAACTTGTGGGTATAGAAATTTTCCGGTATTCAACCACGTGGTCAGGCTAACAGACAATATAGTTACCGATTGTGTCACCGATTGTCCATGGCTACCAATATGTGTTACCGATTGTCCATGTATGTTCTAAAGAGTAAGAACAATTTCCCATTTGGATAATAATTATTATAATTGCACATTGGGAAAATTTTAATCTAACAAAATATATTAAGTGAACTAGTTTTTGAACACTTATTTCTATCGGAGAAATCGAATATTTCATTTTATTTATTTCTTTTTACTGCAAAAGAAACAATTTTTATATAATACTTTTCAGTCCGTTCTTTTCATATATATATATATATATATATATATATATATATATATATATATATATATATAAAAGTGAACGTGTCTATGTATCTGTTTATCTGTGTGTCTGTGTGTGTGCCTGTGTACATTTCCCTACACAATAACTCTGTCAATTTTAAGTCTACAGACTCGAAATTTGAGATACAGGGTTATGAGTTTTGGGAACATCTTTGTAATCCGTTTTCAGCCAGAAATTTGGCTGTTAAGGGGTCAAAGTTCAACGATTTGACTTTTTAGAGCTCCACCAAACTCCTCCGAAAATTTTGAGTCTAAACACTTGAAATTTTAGATATAGCCTACTTGGACATGGATCTAACTATATAACTTGATTTGAGCCCAAAACAATAAATGTTCAGGGGTCATAATAGGGGGCAAAGTTAAAAAAATGACCTCTGCGATCCCTACTAAATTACTCAGACAGTGTGTGGTCTAAACATTTGAAATTTTACATTTTTAAATTTTACAGGGTATTCAGAGATAGGGCACGCTTTTTAATCGGTTTGGGTCGAATTTTTTTTAACTTACCAATATATAAATTTATGTATGTGTGTATATATGTATTTATGTTTGCATGTTTGCCTTAAACTTTCGACAGAGGCGACGAATTTTACTAAAATTAGTATCGTTTTTCAAACGACAAATATCGAAAAATCGGCTAAATACATTGATATCTTCACCTTCAACTGGGTACTTTTCTATGAGGAGGGTCGCTTTTTTTCGCCGATATTTTCGAAAGTGATCTTCTCCTTTCGATTGTCAAGCCTTAATTTAAACATCCGGTTTGGCGGTTGTCGTAACAGCAAATACGTCAGGTTTTTTCCCCTTCTTTTCCTCCTTCGCGTTAAGGGTCGAGCCTGCCTTCCTACTACTACTTTTTTTCTTTTTTCTTTTTTTTTTTGCACAACATACACATTTAAAACCCGGGCAACGCCGGGCTGAAATGCTAGTAATAAATAAAACCTTTCACTAAGTATTTCCAAATATTTTAAAGTTAGCATTTTTGACGGCAGTTTTTTTTACGATCGGTGATTTTCAATATTTTAGCACCGCGCGTAATTTATTTCTTTGAAATATATTTAAAACTTCAAGTTTTTGTTTTGTATAACATTTTTTTTCTTGTATAATATTTTAACTGTAAATGATTTACACGACGGGGTTGTTTTACTATACACATAGATTTGAAAACGTTGTCAAAAAAACAAATATATAACAAATAAATGTTATCAAACTCAAGATAAGTTACTTTTCTACCAAACTGGATGAATTTTTAGTGTTTTTTATTTAATGTAAAGTGTTTATTCGACTCGAAAAACATACAGTGTTTACCGATGTATTTGAAAAAATGAAAATGGCCGCATGCTTACTGTTGCACACGGTAAATTTGGGAAAACGAGTTTAAACAAAGACATTATACAAAATACAGTTAGAAACTCGCTCAATATATGTTATCTTGACATAGGTGTATATATATTCGGCGGGTTTTTACAGTATTTTGTATAATTTGTTCGTTTGAACTCATTTTCCCAAACTTACCGAGTTCAATAGCGAGCATGCTGACATTTATTTTTAAGATATATCGTTAAACGTTGTATGATTTTCGAAACGATTTCACGTTTTAAAGTGAGTAAAATCACTAAAAACCTTTCCAGATAGGTAGAAGAGTACTTTATCTTGCCTTTCATAACATTTATTTGGTATATATTTGGTTTTTGTCAAATTTTTCGAATCTATGTGTACGGTAATACAAACCCAAAATTTAATTTAACTTGAAAATGATATTTAAAATACACATGCGCACACTGCACAAGCACCTTATAATAATAATAATAATAATAATAATAATAATAATAATAATAATAATAATAATAATAATAATAATAAAACTGGTGTAGATGATATCGACTGCCGCCACACCAACTAGTTGTGAATGGTCAGTGAGGATGGAAAGACCGAGGTGGGAGAGTACTAACCAAATCTCCACTGGAAGTGTGCAGTTCAAATCTGGTACCTTGGGAAACATTTTTTCACCCAAACCCCAGGAAACACAAATGACCAATGCCAGCGAGGAATCAGTGACAACGGCTGTTGCGATAACATGCAATCACCTGCACAAGTGGTCAAGAGGTGGAGAACACTGGAAATCTGGAGAGACTTGTTGTCGCTTGGTCTCCAGGGAACACCGCAGGTTACTGCGAGTGAGTAATCACTGATGATGGCCTGTGAGACAGCTGATAAGCTACACATTTTTATGAAAAACATGGGAAAAAATGGACATAAAAGAACAGAAAACCTGAACTTTAAATATAACTACTGTATTTAAAGTAATAGTTATTTAAATATTTCAACATATAATCTTGTGGGCAAAATTCAGCCTCCCAATAAGGGTCAGTCTGGATAGGAACAAAAATAATCTCAGTCATAAAAGAATTCTTCTCCACCGACCGAGGACAGAAAAGGTAGTGTAGCATCAAAACTGATACTACACCGTGATCTTGTTCCGAACGCCAACAAATATTTGTGTTTAATGTTTCTTTAATTGTTTTTTTTCCCTAAATCCATTATTCAGTTTTATCAGTATTAAATTGTATATTGCTTTGAAATTACTTAATTTTACATAGATAATATTTATATTTCATATTGAATAAAGTTCAGTTTCAGTATTAATCGAACTGTGTTCCTTTTTCTTTTTAAAAATGTTTTATTGCTCTTTTTCAAGTGGCCCTCATATAGTACTGACAGTCTGACAAATCTTACATACATTGCCTGCATACATTTTTCAGTTAACAGGCCTTCTTCTTACTCTTGGTGGCCGTGCTCAAACTCCAGTGGAGACCAATGGGCGGTGCTTGCGAGAAATCAACTGTAAGCGGCTGTTGCGTTAACGCAAATTCAGTTGCAAATGTTACCGAAAGAGGTGCAGAGTACTGGAAATTGGAGGCTTGTTCTCACTCAGCTTCCAGGTTGATCTCAAGGAGAAAGCTTTTATGACCCATGTGGAAGCTCCTTGTAAGCCAATAATAATAATGGCAAGAGAACTCAAAAGAGATACGGAAAATGAAGGAAATAATTAATAGTGGGAGCGCTAAGAACGATACCGAAAAACTCATAAAAAAATGAAAGATTGGAATCAGAGAGGTGGCCGAGAACATACAACGGATAACAATAATGAAAACGGATTAAATATCAAGGAAAATCCTGAAATGCGGAGGAATACGCATGAACTACGAACGCTAACTGGGGATACAGAAATTATAGTAGAAATAAAAGAGTAAACCAAAGACAAGGAAACACTTTATGGAATCCAGAATAGTGAAACCGTATAATTTTAAGTTCATCACTCGCCTTCATCTCCAAATTTTACATAGGCTACCGTCAAAGATTTCTTTTCGAGAGTAACTTATGGTGTTCCCTGACTTATGAGTGTCAAGTCTCCCCAGAGTTCCAGTCGTGTTACCTCTTTTGCTAACGACATAAGTTATTGAATAGATCTACTACTCCCGCCTGGACTACTTTCCAAGGAAGAAAAAGGCTGCTGGAATAGAAAAAAAGAGACATACGCTTTATTATACATAGATCAAAATGCCTCGTAAGAAATAACTACGGGAAAAAGAATTGAAAAACAGCCTACGACAGAATTTCACAGGCATGGATATTTTAAAGTCTAAGAATGTATAAGGTATTTTACAAGGTTATTAATATGATTAAAAAAGCAATTGAAACATGAAGAGTGGATCTGGCAGCTGGAGGATTACACCTAGATTAAATAAGAATGTAGTGAAGTATATTCCAAAATAAATTGTTATTACTACTAATGTTTATCATGTTCATGAGATGACTCAACTTAGGAAATCTGATGCCGGGTGCAAGTTTTCAGGCGGAGAACAAAGACTAAACCACCTCATGCATATGGATAACCTGAAGCTGTTTACAAGAAACATAACGACATTTAAAAAAGTATTCGACACAATCAGAATATTCATCTTAGGCATTCGAATGGAATTTTAAAATGTAAAAGTGTCCACTATTTGAGATGGAAAAAAGAAAAGTAGAGACATCATAGGGTATGGATCTGCCCAATTTAAAAGATGAGGGCGCTTTGTGAAGATGACACTTATTAATATTTGGGTGTTCTTTCTTTTTCTTTTTGTTTTTTACACAGTGATCACCACTTATAAAGGCCCGGAAGCCACTCAGGGATAAGGGTTATTGCAAGTACATTACGTTAGTGTGGAGATTTGATGAAGTGTTTACCTAAGGGGGCGGTTCCTTAGGAATTTGTTAACGTTGGACTTGAAGACATCCAAGTTGTAGTCCGGTGGGAAGCAGGCAGACGGAACAAAGAAGCTTTGTTCATGGAATCCACGTTTTGATTTAGGCACAGATAAAGAGTGGGGGGAATTTTTCACAGTGGATTCAGCTAGACGGGTGTTTTTCGTGAAAGATTGGCGAGGGGGGACTAGAGATTGGAGTTCAGACGAGCACCTGCCATGGAAATAACGATGAAACAAGGATAGGCTCGCAACGTCTCTTCTGTGGGAGAGAGGTTGCAGGGTAGAGAAAAGGGCATCCCCCAATAAGCCACGAAGTCTATTTTGTACTCTGTCAAGGCAGGATACGCTTTTTAGCAGCTCCTGTCCACATATGGCAACAGTATTCCATCCTTGGACGAACTTGGCTTCTAGAAGCAGTTACCATCAAATCTACAGAAATGAAAGAAGATCGGAAAAGGGTACTTAGAAATAACTAGGAAACTCTTAGAGACAAAACTATGCAGAAAGGCCTGGGGAGTATCGCATATGCAGGCACTCTAGGCTATTTATATCTTAGGTCAAAGAGGGACTTGATCAGAAGACGGGGAATCTAATGACAAAGCGCTATGAATTACACAAAAAAGACGACACTGACCGACTCTACGTGAAAGTAAAAAAGAGGAATAAAATGTAGAAGACTGTGTAGAAAGCAAAAAAAAAAGACGATTTGGAATATACATGAGCCAGAACACATAAAGATTACTTTAGCACCCATTTCCCCCAAGAGACATTTTAGTCTCTGTCGACTTTATCGTTATTTCTATGGAATGCGTTCTAATATTTAGTCAATCTGGTCTGGTATTCACAACAAGAACTCGTCTTCTTTCCTCAAAGGAAACGTTTCATATATGTGCCTCACGTTATATGGGATTTCCATAAATTGATTTATTTTGAAATAATTTTCTATCTATAATATTGAATTACTTCACTGTAGATATCATCATCATCATCATCATCATCATCATCATCATCATCATCATCGGCAGAGGTGGCGGCGGAGGAGGAGGCGGCGGAGGTGGCCCTGCTATTTTAATAGCGTTGGAAACTACGGCTCTCCAAATTGAAGAGCCATGATAATATCGGGAAGACAAATAAAGACGGTAGTTTTCCGTTGCTTTCCGTCTTGATTCGGGGTTGCATCTACCCCTAGATAGGTAAACACGCCCTCAGATACCATTCTGGAAATTCTACAACTCGGCGCGGTACGTACAGCGCTTAGTCTTCCCAAATGCTCACCCATCTGGAACTGGCCAGGCTCATCGTTGCTTAACTTCGGTGATCAGGCGAGAAACGCTTTGTCAACGAGATTGTGCTGTATAAAACAGAGTCGTCTTCAAATTCATTGTCAACTAATGTCATCAACCGCCTCATAAGTGATCAAACTTTGTTAATTCGATTAGTTATATTCAATCTTCTCGAAATATTCTTCGACTGACAATTATTTTAACTTATTAGTTTTTATCGGGAATTAACCTTTCCTTTGATATATGGTGAGTGATTAGAGGGACTGTGACAAGAGAAAATTCTTTTCATTATTTTAGCTCTCGAGTGTATATCAGTTACTATCCTATATGTGTTTAGATAGCGTGATGTGGTTCTCGATTGGTTAACTGTGTCTAACTGTGTCGGATATATTCGAGAGACAAAACAATGATAAGAATATTCTCTTGTCATAGCCCTAGTGATTAGTAAACATATAATTTAAGGGTGACTAGTATAATAAATAATCGGGAAATAGTAATGGAGCGATCTAATTTGTTTCGGATTTTTAAATTTAATTCAGATATTTCATACAAGCAAACACACGCACACAAAGCTAGAGAACGTGTTAATCTTTCATCAGCTTTCTATAACGTCTTAGTCGGTGAAGTAGAAGAAATTTAAAGCATAAAGAAGTATGAAAATAAACGTATTAATTTGTATAGAGGTTTGAAAGAAGTAGAAAAAGAAAACTTCATTATAAAAATAACATGAAATTGTGATTTTCTACTTTCTATTTGTTTACTCATTTTATTGCATTTCATTGATGCCATTTTAGCCGCCATTCTTGAGTTAACTCTCAACACCAAAATCCAGAGAGTCTAAGACATTCTGGAAATGGCCTTTTAAGTGTTGTTTGCTAAAAAAAAATTGCTGATCTGTCTTGAATTTGAAGAGCCCTGTTCATTTCGGAAGAGTTTCCGATGAGTAGCTATTCTGAACAAGTTCTGGAAATGAAGAATGTTTAGTGGGTAACTGTAATGTACAGTAGGACAGGTCGGTTTTGGAACCCCGATGAGGCAACGGTTATGATAGTTGGGGTTTGACATAGAAAAGACCTACACGAAATATTTTTCTCAAAATCGTTATCTTTGCTTGAGGAAATGACTTTAAAAGTTGAAAAATTGAAGCGATTAAAAGTTTTTCGGTGAATTGTTAAGAAGTCCCGTCATCCAAACAATCCGTAGTGTTAAGAAAATGGAATAATTATTAAGAATATGTTTTAAACTACATTTTAAATAAAATGAGTGAGGATAATGAATTAATAACATAAATCTTAAGTGTAAAGGCAAAATTATGTTTTTTAAATAATAACGACTAAAGTTCGCTTTTTCATTTCAGGAACTTTTTTTGGGTGGAAACATTTTAGATTTCACTGTCGCAAAACACGCTCGTTATTAATATTGAAATTTAAGGTTTGTTCATCATTCAATTTGAAAACATTACGATTTAGGCTTAATTATTTCGAAAGGAAAAACGAAAAAAACTTGTTTAAAATATATAATATTATATTTCAAGTGTCTGCAGTGAATTTAAACATATTTTATTTTATTTGTTTTTTCTATTAGATTGGTGCAAAAATAATGGCATTTTTTGGACGTCAAAAACATTATTTTTGCACTAACCTAATATTTCACATCAAATTCCATTTGAAATTTCTATTAAAATGTGGTAATACTCCAGTTTTATATAAAAGAAAAAAAAGAAAAATAGTCTATACAGTTTTATTCTACACATTCTTTACGAAGCATAACCACGTAAATTTTCAAGTTTTTCTACTTAATAAAAAATACTTTGCAGAAAATTAGTTTCAAATTTTAATTTCTTTTATTTTTAGGGAGTAACTGTTTTTAAGCAGTGTTTTTCTTCTAAAATTATAGCCTAAAAATCAGATAACCTACAAAGATTAATACGAGTAAATAAAGAAACTCCTTTAAAGGTTTTTCGTTATTTGTGCATCTATGTTATTGTGCTAAAATAACTTTTTTTATTTAGAAAGCCAGTCTTACTATGGGAAGGAGGTTGCATTGTAACTATTCTGTACGTTCACCTAAAAGATTAATAAACAGAAATTTCATAAAAATTAAATTTAAATTGAAAATACTATTAAAAATAGCATAGTAACACAGATGCACAAGCGTTGGTTTTTCACACTCTAAACCCTAAACCCTCGTTTAAAATGGCACAGCTACACCAAGAATGAATATCTTTATGAATAAATTCATGTTATCGAAGGAGGGGCTAAAATCTGCTAAAATGTATAAACTAAACAATACTATGCCTCTTATTTGGTTTGGTCCTCTCTCTTCAATACATCTATAAAGTTTTTCATTATTTCTTATAACTAGCTCTTACTTTTTTACGTATGAAACTGGAAGATAGCCTACTACAGTTTTCTTCAGTTATAATTCATTTATTTATTTTACTTTGCAGATTAGAATGTCAGTAAAAGCACGACGTTCAGTTTTAACCCGTGGTTCACAAAATTTGCTGGCCCACCTTGTTATTTGGATGAAACAGCATCCCCAACTTCAGGACAAGCTATCTAGTTTAGTTATTGCCCCGAAAACAGTTATCCCCACTTAAAAAATAGTGAGACTTCTAAGTTAATTGCCAAGGAAATAATTATTATTCGGCAAGCAGTCAATCCACAATTGCCCTATTTAAGGTAACATCATATAGGACAGAAGGTCAATATATTTTGCTATGAGAGGGGCAAACATATTGACAGGAAATCTCTTGCAGCGATCAAACTGAAGAGAATGAAGGAACAGCTAAACAGACTGTTTGATATATCTTCTTGTAGCTGTAAACTTTCTGTCTTGAGATGTGATGACTTTGCAGTAAAGTGCAGGACTGAAAATTGTCAAACAAGGCACATAGTCTTACTTGTCCTCCTAATAAGGAGCCAAAATTAATTCTATAGATTCACCTGCAATTATGTTCCTTTTTTGTGGAAAATAAAATAATATATTGGTATTTATTATGTAATCTGGCTCTATTATTATAATGCAAATTTTCCAATTTTCATGTTCCACTATAAGAAATGCCATTTACAGCAATTTTTTAATTAATTGATGGAACAACAAAAAGCATTTACTGGTCCTTTGGGGAAACTTTGTATAAATAAGATTTGCGTCAAGTAGAATTCTAAAAAAATTAGTGTCTCTCCCGATAATCATTATCTGACATCAGAAGAAACAAATAATTTAAGTGTGAAGACCAGAGGCTACTTTTTGGGTATGCTGTTGGCTTTTCTTGTGAAGAAGTTAACTTAGAAAATTGGGCCCTTGAATCAAGGAAAATGGCTAACATAAGCTACGAGGTTAATGTGTTTATGGACCAGATGTATCTATCCTCAAACACTATGATAAATTAAACATTTTGGTCAAATTTATCATCCAAGTGTATGTAGTTAGTTGGTTTGAGATCCAAACTAACAATTTTCTTTTTTAAACAACAACAGTATATTTTAATATGATTCAGAGAACACAGCAGTTAACTGACATCCAAATTACTATTTGTGACTGTTCAAAATATAGTGCTTTTGCACTACTTTCGGAAAATATAATATCGATGATAAACTCAGATGAATTGGATGTGAGAGAAGAGGGCATCCAAATGATTTTGTCCATTAGGTAAATAAATATTTATCCATTACATTTTATTAGTTTTCTTAATTTACCCAAACAATAGTTAGTTTTATTCATATTACATCGCAAAAATATGAAAAAATAAGTGTTTTCACATAATTTTTTTGTGTTGTTTTTTCCAGAAATAGTGAACAACTAAAAAAAAAAATGAAAAAGATTACTGCTATCAATTTTTCAGCCACACACTGGTCAAATTTGATTGATTTTTCTTAAAAAGTTGTATATGGGCAACAAGCAAAACATAGGCACATTATTACAAAGTCATCGTTCCAGCAAATTAGACCTTCATTTTCCTCCAAAGGAAATTATGCAGAACAATTTAGTTCTATTATAAGTTTATATTATTGCGTCTAATAAAAAATTAAAATACATGGTTCTGTAACTTGTATCAAGTTGTTATATAGTGTAATACATCTCCACATATCTTTTTGAATTGTGAAATTTAAAAGACTTAGTTGCTAATTAGCTTTTTTACAATTTTTGTTTAATCAATGCAGTAAAAGTTGAGATATTTTGCTAGTTGTGATTCATAAATAAAATAATAATTCATGTATTTATTTTTCTTTCAATGTATTTCATATAAATATATCAATTTTAATTGAATATTGTATAAAAATAGTGAAATTTCACAGTCAGTGTTGTGAAAAATGCTATGAAAATGAAGGATTTTTCAGCATTTTTCTACACGATTTTTAAAATTAAATGCTCAATTTTCTGCTCAGGATTGGAATCTCATTTTTGGTATACGTTCTTATCACATCAAATCACAACTATCATCACCAGTGCTATGTTTATTTTCTGAAAATACTCGCAAATCGACCTGCCCTACTGTACAGGTCCTAGATTTTATAATTTTGGAGGCAAAACAATAAAAAAATACTTCTAGTGTTGACACGAAAATATTGTGTGCTGGAATGCTAAGAGATTCAATATTTTTATGGAACAACTCTGGTTTCTAATTGGTTTGTTCTACAGAAGCATGGCTTAATTTGATTCATCAGTTCCTCTCGGCAGCCTCTATGAGTATAATCTCCCAACTTTCAGTAATCATACCCTCATTGTATATATAAAAAAATATTGCAACACTGTGTACCTGCAGCAGGTTCACCCTCTTAGGCTTAGTCTTTTCTCTTTGGGAATGGGTTATGGGATTTCTACCGGAAAATACCGATGAACCTGCCTTAGCATTTTTGATGAATCAGAGTGTTCATTTGGGCGGTGAATTTTCGATTCCACTCCTTCTGTTGTATTTCTTAATGTGGAAGAGAAATGAATACATATTTGCTTCCTCATTTTATTACCGTATTTGTCTAAAACCTTCGTATGACGCGGGTGGATAGTATAAAATAAGATATTATAGAGTGAAAGGCGTGGCTACTATAGAATTAATAATAATATTTGATATTATCGATTAATGGCCCCGCTTCCTGATAAGCGCTGAATATTCAATACAGGACAAAGTTTAGAACACATGATGACGCTAAGACTTTTATTGTTTCAAAAGTTAAAGAAAAACATTTCCGTGTGAGGTAACGAACACACACACACACACACATATATAAATATATATATATATATATATATATATATATATGTATATATATATATATATATATATATATATATATATATATATATATATATATACGAGATGCCTTAAATAAGTTTCCAGACTTTTTGTACGCGCACTTTTATTGATAATACACACATGGCACTCTAGTCCTCTTCGAAGTAATTTCTTCCGGCTGCAATGCACTTTTTTACCCTTTCGAACAACCTCTTGAAGGCCACATGGAAGTCCTCTTATATGAGCATGCTAATGACCCTCGTCACAGCCGCTTTCATGTCTTCAATTGTCTCATAACGATAAACTAAGGTTTTCCTTGAACTTAGGGAATAACCAATAGTCAAAGAGAAAAAAAAGATCTGAACTATATAGAGGATAAGGAACTGTTTTGATGCCCATCTTAGTCAAATACTCTTTGATCTCCTCTGAAAACCCTTGGGACAAACTTCACGACAATCTTCCGCATGCCAAGTTCTTATCGAATATTATATATACATTTCCCACACTAACATCAAACTTACATATAGCTCTTTTTGTCGAACTAGCAAACCGCTAGTCGTTGCTTAGTCATAAGATACACGTAACTATTATCTTTTGATTCATGCTGATATCGTATTTATTAGTCGCGTGCAAGCGACTCGATAAGTAACTCCGTCGGTCAGTCGGTCGGTTGGTCGGTCTGTCAGTCAGTCGGTCTGTCGGTCTGTCTGTAACACTTTTGTGATTGGCCTTTTTGGTTAAGATCAAAAGTCTGTTGTTAATAGATGCTGTTCTTAGCTTTTTAAGCTTTTCTTGGCCTTTTGGCCAAGATAAAAGTGTCAATCCACTTTCTCTCTTCTGATCTCACCCACTACCCTTCACCCCCCCATTTCCCTGCATTTTCTTTTCTCCCCCGCTACACTTTGGTCTGAGTCAGCAGCCGGTGCAGTTTTGTCTGCACGATGCCGGGAAAAAGGCATATACCACCCCAGATGTGCAACATCGCCCCACTCGAGTACTCCCTATCGGAGGGAGCACCCACCACCAACACAGTAGAGGAGGAGAAGGCCAGGGTAGGGCCGCAGCCCGCGGCGACCCAGGCAGGTCCAACATCAGGAAGGCAACCAGGCCCGCTCCCGGCTCCCCATGAGGGGCACTCCTCAGACGGGGGAGTCAAAGAAGCGGTTGACGAGAGAACGAGGTGCGATCTGGGTAGTACACATCCTGCGACACCACTTCCACCTCAATCCTCGACGGTCGGAGATAGCACTCCCACCAAGGCTCGTCAAGAGGACCAGTCCCAGATGGAAGCTTCCATGCCTGCGGCGGATGAGGGAACGAGGTAATGCTCAAGTGGTCCACAACTAGTGGCACGCTCTGAACGTTAATCCTCGTCTGCCGATGCCAACCTAATCACCCCAGCTCCCCAAGAGGACAACACCCAAAAGAACAGGGCCCAGAGGGTTGAAGAGACCAGAAAAACGGATGATGTACCACGGCCAGTGTCACACACGGCTCCTCAGCAACCGTTTACCTTGAACAGCACACAGCCTCGTCCAGGAGAGGATTCCCCAACCTTGGATCGAGAAGACGAAAGCAACATAGCAGATATAACCCAAAGGCACATAGAAGAAGCGCTAGCTTCCCTAAGGAATAATGGCGGGGAAATCCAAAAGACTACCCCAAAAGTTTCGCCAAAGAAGGACCAACAATCCAGAAGGAACCAATCCCCAGCACCAGCCAGAGGAGCTCCAACTCCAGGGAAATCGACGGCCGTGGAGAAACCTAACCAGGAAAACTTCCCCATAGATGACTCGGCAACAAGGTCACCGACGAGAAAGAAGAAGAAAGGTGACCAGGGAGTCGGACAAAGCCAGGAAGCAACATCCGTCGCTGATTGGCTAGCTCTGACCCCCAACAAGGCCAATACCAGGCCACAGCAACAACCAAAAACAGTGCCAACAGATCCACGCCCAGGGCCGTCCAACCTACCACAAAAGCCGGCAACAGCATGGGACACGAAGATGCAGCAGGAGAACCTGACTCCGGAGGGATATAAGGAATTATTTAACTCCACTACAAGGAGTACACGGTGGACAATGTTATCTAACTCCTCCCAGGTCAGATCGAGGAGATGGAGAAAATAGTTCTCTCTCTAATTACGTCAGACCTCAGGACCCGGAGTTTGACTGGGGTCGACAGGGACAGCATGGTGACACTCCTCTAGGAGCTAAATATTCCAGCAAGCTATATCTACAGGAGAAGCTTCGCCATGTGGGACGTTCTGCTACCCAGTCCAGAAGACGCAATAAGACTCGCGAGCACCGACCACAGGGGTAAAAGAATAAGACTCCAACCGGAGTACTTAAGCAATAGGAAAGCCAACGTCTCCGTGCTGAACATTCCAGTGTACATAGGCGCCAAGCAGATCGGGGCGATCCTAAGTCAGTACGGAGATGTGGAAACCGTAACACCAGTCCGCGGCCAATGAAACGTCATGACAGAGAACACAAGGTCAGAATGGTTGTGGACAAGGCCGAATTTGAAAAAATCCCAGCCATGTTGAAATTCGGGGATTAGACCATGATCATCATAGTGGAGGGCAGGAAGTTCCACTGCTGGCATTTCCAAAAACGAGGATACATGGCTAAGGACTGCCCCAAAAGACTCAAGGCCACAGTCCCTCCGAAACCGCAAGGGTTGCCCCCCACAATAAAGCCAACCCAAACCCCAGCTGCAGCCCAACCAATAACTTCCGCCACAGCCAAACCGGGTCAAGCAGCAGAGGCTGGATGGTCGACGGTACTAAGAGGGGCAGACGTCACCTAAGGGTCGCCAAACAAACAGTCACCATCGACGAACCAGGCAACACACCAGGCAACACACTCGGCGCCCTATTCCTCGAACAAGAGGAAACTTCAAGACTCAGAGGAAGAGATCGCGTCGTAAGAAGAGGAGACGGCAGCATCAACAGTGGCAGAAACAGCAAAGACAGCAGAGACAGGTGAATGAACGAAGACAAAGAGGAGGAAGAGCAGGAAGACGAAGGGAAACATCTCCACCCCAAAAGACAAAGTTTATAACGCCGAGGCTGATATCCCCACAACCCCAACCCCCAAACAGCCAGAGCAAAAGGCCTCCTCCATCCCTAAACCATCCAGAGCTTTAGTACAGAATCCATCCCCAGAAAGGACAAATAACGCTCCCCCAAACACCCAAGCACCAAACACCCCTACACGCGACACGCCTACCCCCACTTTCCCCTCCCCTACTCCTTCTTCCCCCGCTGAAGAGAAACCAACCCCAACCACAACTGTCTGCACGGAGTGGACAAAAAGACTCCCTTCCGTCCAGGAGGAAGGATATGTGAGACGGGCCCTCTGGAGGCAACACCAGAGCTGAAAGGCCAGTAGAAGGTCCTTTACAACCAACTAAGGAACTTTACCTATGTCGGTGGGGACAATATCATCGATCCCACCAACTTCAAAGACGCTCCCTTGTTTACCACATTGGTTAGGGTCATCAAGGATTCCAGGACAGAGGCTCTGGGCCATGATAGATGCCACGACGGATGCAATCCCGGGCCAGCAGCTGGTGGACACGGAGCATCCTTCGCTGAACAATTTATTTTATAAATATGAGGGCAGAGTCCCTGTTTACATCCAGCCCTCCTTTTACAGGGCACTCAAACTAATCTTTCCCCTGGACGTGGAAGGAGTGGCCAAGAATGGACCACACTCAGCTGAATTACTGACTGGAAGCCTTGGACAAACCTGCCACGTCCTCACCCCCAGGGATTTCAGGGCCGTGTGTGACACTGAATAAGGTAGGTGACCATGGCTTTAAACTTGGCTACTTATAATTTGAGGGGTCTCAGATGTCGAAGCAAGGCCGCGCGCGTACTGAGAGATCTGGTGTCCCTCAAGGTATATATTGCCGCTATACAGGAGCCCCACTTTATTTGTGACGGGGATTGTCAGGTGCTGGTGTTTACCCAGCATATGGCAATACTTATAGTCGTGGAATCTCCTTGCTAGTCAATCGCCCCCTATCAACGTCGGTGAATGTCGTTCACGCAGACGAGGACGGGCGGGCGATTGTCGTCGATGTTAACGTTAATAGCAGTGTGTTTCGGATAGTCGCAGTTTATGCACCTAATTCTGCTATTGAGAGGGCTCTCTTCTTTCGACGAATGGAGGGCTTTATAGATGATCTAGAGAGGGTAGTCTTAATGGGTGATTGGAATGCCATCCTCGATCCCAAGATAGATAAGTTCGGGGGGACTAGCGGGTCGGTGTGGTGTGACAGCAGTCTGTCTGACCTGATGGCTTCATGCGACCTGGTCGATAGATTTCACTTGGATCACCCGGGGCGGGAGATGTGGACGTGCCATCCTAATGCGCCTTCCCGTCCTAGTACTTACTTGGATCGGATGTTAGAAGAGGCAATGTGTATTTCCTATCTCCACGTTCCACTTTTTAGGACACTCGGATCATAAACTAGTTATGGCCCGTCTGAACTTGAGCTCTAGGCTTAAACTGACCAGATACTGGAAGTTCAACAGCACCTTGTTGGAGCTGGAGGACTACCGGTTGAAGGTTACAGAGATAATCCAACGGGCATTAGTGGGGGCGGTTACCGAGAGTAAGTGGTGGGTTCGTCTCAAGGCTAAGTTTAGATGCTTCTCGGTCCGGTATAGCCAACGCCTCCCGCTAGATAAGGCTTAGGTCAAGAAGCGTATAGAGAATAGGCTGAGTCGGGCGGTGGAGGGGGTACCCCCTAGAGATAGCACTAGCTAAACAAGACCCCAACCGCTTGGCTAGCGAGCGGTACGAGGGCCAGATAGTTAGGGCTAGTTTAATGAAAGTCTCGAACGAGGCTGTTAATGTAGACACTGTTGAGCGTAAGGCTGCTCTAAGGCATGTCTCGGACGGGTACATTCGAAAGGTAAACGACCTGGAAGGGCACGCCCTCGTGTCGACGCGGGAGATTTGAAAGGGTTTTCGAAAGCATCTATCGGAGCGCTTCACCCAACTACCCACACTCAGGGTCGAAGAGTTTGGCTGCTATTTGGTCGACTCGCCCCTCCTCATGGCGGCGCGAGCGACTAGCTGTGATGGTCTTGCCACGGAACATGAGATCATTACTGCGTTGAAGCTACTCGGCTGCAACAAGTCCCCGGGGCTTCATGGTCTACCCTACGAATTCTACTTGAGGCTGTTGCCCATGTTGGTCCCTATTCTGAAGGATATGTTCAACCATTGATTTGTTCAGGGCTCCATCCCTGGGCAGGTGACCAAGGGAGTGATCACATTGCTGAGGAAAGGTCAACGGCATGGTGGGGAGGAAGATTTAGACGATTTCCGGCCATTGACTCTGCTAAACACAGAGTTAACGATTTTGGCCAAGGTTCTTGCGAATCGGTTGCAGGTTGTCATCACTGACTTGAACGAACCAGACCAGAGCTATGCTGTGAAGAGGAAGTCGATTCAGGACAATCTTCATCTGATACGCACGATCATAGAGGTGACAGAAAACGACGCCGAGGCTGCGCTGATCAATCTGGATCAGTCCAAGTCTTTCGATAGGGTGGACCACCGGTTCCTGGAATCTGTGCTGGCGGCCGCCGGATTTAATCCGGACTTCCGCAAGTGGATCTTTGTACTGTATGACAGGCCGACGGTAGAGGTGCAGATCAATGGTAAGCTGTCGGAGTCTTTTGCCGTCTCCCGGTCGGTGCGACAGGGTTGTCCGCTGTCGCCTCTCTTGTATGTCCTTACATTGAGACCTCTCCTTCGCAAATTAAGGGATGAGGCGACAACACCAGTCCTGCGTGGGATAGCTCTCCCTGGAGGCACACGAGCCAGGGTTTCCGCGTCCGCCGATGACGTCATTGTGTTCGTGTCTTGCCCCATGGACATTCAAGCAGTCACCGAGACACTTGCTCAATACAACGAAGTTACGGGGGCCGTCTTCAATCGCAGTAAGTCGGTGGGTCTGTGGTTGGGTGCCTAGACCAGAGTAAATTCGCTTCTGGGCATCTTCAGTTGGACCAACGACCCGGGTAGGATCCTCGGTGTGTGGTTCGGACCGGGTCTCCAGCTGAAGAAAAACTGGTCGGAAGTGGAGACCAAGGACGAATCTTCTGTCAAGACTTGGGTTCAAAGGAAATTGTCCTTGAAAGGTCGGGCGTGGCGTGTGCAACATACGTCTTTCCGCTCATCCTTTACCGTCTGTCTGTACTTTCCCTCCCTGCAAAACGACGAACCAGCTTACAGGAGCACCTTGATACACTCTTGTGGAATAAGGGTAAGCATTATGTTTGCAGAGAGGTCTGTGTTCGAAATCCGAGCGAGGGAGGCTTGGGACTGCCGATCTTCTGTGCCACAAGCACGCAAAGAGGTTAGTCTTCCTGAGACGTTCGTTGTATGTAGACGTTTCATGGGTCACTGCGGTTTGAAGCTCGTTTTCAAATCTCACACCCGACCCCTCAGTCGAAGCTCGGCGATGACTGAGGGGGGAACAAACATTCTATGCCAAATGGCGGTCCGCACTTACAGCGTTGCCAGGGACCAGTGTCCTTGAGCAGTCTAGGAACAGGCTTTATCGTGAGCAAGTGAGGCGTAGCACAAAGGAACCGCTAGTGAAACGGACGGGGATGTCGTTAGAGGAGGTCCGCTCCCAGTGGAGTTGGGCACTGGGATGGGACTTTTTACAAACTCGGAATTTTCTCTTACCTGGCGACTTGCCCGAAGTGCACTGCCCCTTCTTGAAGAACTTAACCTGTACAAGGAAGGAATCAGGGTCTTCTGCCTGCGCTGCGACGAGGACATGAGGGAAACAGCCGGTCATCTGATCAGGATCTGATCGCTTTCTTGAAACACCAACTACGGGTGAAGATCAGATGTGACAGAAGAAGGCTGCATCGCCCGGCATTTGACAGAAGATGGATACATGTAGCAAGTCTGTGTGTACGAAGAAGAGCCAAATTTGAATACGTGTTCCCCGCCTAGGTGTGGAACGCGCAGTTCCGTAAAGTAAGATTAAACAAGTAGCCTCTCAGCTAGCTGAGGGTTTGTTCCATACCTCCCCGATTAGGAAGCCTCCAAGATTCCCATCCCTCCTTTTTGCAATTTTTGTTTTCACCAACTCCTTTAAATTTCACCTATCTTGGAGAGAAAGAAATACAAACAAACCCCCATTCCTTACCCACAAAATTTTCTTTTCTCCATTCTCCCCCATCTAGAGGGCATCCCCACCTAGAGACTGACTCGCAGAAGCGAGGTTCCTTTTACAAACCTAGTGGAACGGGCAGTCTATCAACTAGACGGGGTTGGAAGGGTCCTACTAATCACCTTTTGTTTTTTCTTCCCCCACCCTCGACACAAATGAATTATTGTATCATTTTATTGTTATCTTTTTTTGTTTTTACACGTCAATAAAAAAATGTTTTAAAAATTGGGAGTTATGTAGGACGTCCCCCAGTATGAAAGGGTGTATGCGGTATTATGTTGAAGGAAGATACTAGCTGGGGAAATTTTGATTTTGTTTAGTTCTGGAGTGGCAAGGATGACCAACGACACCCACAATCCCCCCTTTTGAGTTGGCCATGTGCCTAAGTTTTTTGTTCATTGTTGTTTTTCACTGTATTTTTAGCATGAATACAGGATTTAATATCTCAAAGTGTAGTATCTGTTCGGCAGATACTGCAAGCAAAGACCATATGTAGGGGCCATCCCACATATAAATATCATACCGCTTTTCTCCTGTTCTTCAGTGCTTACTGCGGTCTGCTTTGAGTGTGCCGAGTTGAGAGCTTTTGGCCTTTGGTCAAAAGTCTTTTTCTTTTGCCTCTTTTGGCGTCTTGCTCTCGTGAGGACCAGCCCCTTCTTTGGGGATTGGACCTCCTTGAGAACTTTGTTGATTTTTTGTTTTGTTGTTCATTAACTGTTATTTGTTTTCGATTTTTTGCAGATAGTCCGGGGTCTAGCTAGAGCTTAAGCAGCCGGCAGGGCCAAGGGATACCGACGTGCCTTTTTAGGCGAAGGTCCCTTGGTTTCCGAATCGGCGGGCACTAGTTGGGCTCCGGGCCCTCAGCTAGATGGAGCAGGCCTCTGCTCCTGCCACCTTGGGGGACGCCCCAGGTGTAGTGTCCGAGACGGGTCGGGGGGGTGCCATCCCGCAAGGCACCTCCAGTTCGAGAAGGGTTCCCAGGGTCGCCACCCCAGAGTGTTCGGTAGCGTCGGTAGCGTCGGTCGAGTCGGTGTCCGGATCGCGAGCGGGGATCGCTGCCCCCAGTCCAGTGGTCGAACCCACTGGCGAGTGTACGAATTCGAGACGGGTGTCGGGGGTTGCTGTCCGTAAAGGCAACCCCAGTTCGAGTAGATGGGTCGCTGCCGCTGGTAGCATGATGGTCGCGGGGGGGACTGCCCTGCGGGGTATCCCCAACAGGGAGAGTGCAGATCGGGAGGTTGCTAGTCCTAACGTAGCAATAATCGAGGTCGCCCCAACTGTAGCTGTAGGCAAAGTGGGGATAAAGCTGCCGGGGAAAACTCCAGGGGCCATGACGAGAGAGCAGGTGGCCGACGCCTGGAGAATTGCAATGAAGGAGACAACAGGTGATGAAGAGGCAGCAACGTGGAAGGAGGCCCGGAAAAATCGGAAGCGGCCAGTAAAGCGTTGGTGGGTCACGGACGAGGATCCCCCAACAGAGACTCAATCCGAAAAGAGCAGCCCCCAAAAGCCACCAACGGAGGGACTGCGGAAGGTGAAATCAGAAGAAGTAATAGTGGTAGATGGGTGCTCCCAGGGGTCAGGGAGGGCGTCGGAAAAGGAAGCGGTTCCAGCCAGTGCGGAGGATTGGCCAGCCCTCTCCAGGGATGATTCACCAATAACGGCTGCACAAAAGGAAGTAACGGCTGCCTGGTCCGGTGCAAGATGTCCAGCAGGAGTTCCAGGAGGCAAAAAGAAGACCCCTCAGTATTATAAAGACCTCCTGGAAAATAATTTCAAGGAGTACGCGGCTGGCAGTGTGATGAAAGTGGTGCCAGGAGTCCAGGAGGCGATGCAAGATCGATCGATCGCCTTCCTCACCTTCGACGAGAAGGGGAAGGGACTAACAAGGATCCCAGCCGAAAAAATGATCGAGATCCTGGGTGAGCTGCGGATTCCGGCCCAGTATATGGTGCGACGGTTTTTTGCCATGTGGGATATCCTTTTGCCAACGAGGGAAGACGCAGAGAGGTTGGCAAAAGGAGATCTCACCTGGAAGAATTTTCGACTGCGGCCGGAATACAAATCGAAGAGGAGGGCAGCGGTTACGGTGAAGGGAGTACCCAGCTTTATTTCAGAAGACCAGCTGGGCGCCACGATGTCGCAGTACGGGGAGGTGGAGAGTGTGCAGCCGGTGATTGGCCCCCGAGAAATACGGATGGGGGAGATAAAACTAGATATGCGAGTGGACCGGAAGGAGGTCGAGAAAATCCCCTCCCAACTATCATGCGAGGGCTGGACTATGCTGGTCGTCGTGGAGGGAAGAAGGCCGCACTGCTGGTCCTGCCAGAAACCCGGACATGTGTCCCGCTTCTGTCCCAAAAGGATAGAAGCCGAAAAAGAAACGGCACCAAAGAAACCAAATGAGGACAAGGCGGCGGACAAGGACGAGGCCGGCACCTGGAGTAAGGTGGTCTCCAGGAAAACGAAAAGGACAGAAGCAGCCGCTCCAATAACAACACCCAGAGGAGCGGCAGGGTCGGCCAAAAGAAAGCTCAGGGTCAGCTCCTCCGAGTCGGAAGAAGATGAAGGAGGAGTGACAAAAAAGGACGCAAAGAGAGAGAAGAAGACGGCAGAAGACCCTGAGCATCCAACACAAGCCCCCGAAGAGGATGTCCAGGCCACCCCTCCCCTATTCAATACCCCTCCAGAGGAAGAGGAGCCGGGCGAAGCTCCAGAAACACTTATGGAGGCTGAGGAGCCAACAGAGAAACGGCCTGATGAGAAACCTACAACCCCCAGAGAAGGCAAGACCAGAAAGTTTCCTTTCTGGCCGGGGGAGAAAATTTTCCAAGTAAAGGTGGAAGAGTCGGTCAGCGACCTCAATGGTAGACAAAAGAAGTTCCTGAGATCCCTCGAAAACCTTTCAAAGGTGGACGAGAAGGAGGTCGCTGACCCCAGGAATTTTCCAAATGCTCCTCAGCTGATCACGTTCGTCCGGCCAAATAGGGGAGGGCGAGCGAAAGCCCTATGGAGGATGCTGGAGGAGAGCAGGACAGCCTTCAAGGGGTTAAAGATTTTCGACGGGGAGCACCCATCACTAGGGCAGATAGCCAAAAAGTGTGAAGGGCGGGTCCCCATTTATGTTCACCCCTCCCTGTATAGGGCTCTAAAGATTACGTTTCCTCTGGACGTTGGGGGCCTGGCCAGAGACGGACGGCTTACGTCCGACCTGCTCTCGGGCAGTCTTGGCCAGGCTTTTGACGTCCTATCCCCCGAGGACTTCAGACCCCTAGTCGACAAATTTTACTAGGTAAGGAAGCATGGCCACGGGCTTGAACCTGGCTAGTTTAAATGCGAGGGGCATGAGATCTCGAAGCAAGGCTGCTCGCGTGCTGAGGGATCTCGTGGCCCTTGAGGTAGATATAGCTGCGTTGCAGGAGACCCACTTTGTTGGGCCCGGGGATTGCAGTGTGCTGGTCAACGACTTTGACGTTTACTCAGCATACGGCAATCTCCGTAGCAGTGGGGTTTCTGTTCTAGTAAGTCGCACCCTGTATGCGACGGTTACCGTTATCCACGCCGACGCTCATGGGAGGCTGGTCGTGGTCGATGTTGCCGTTAAAAGCGGCGTGTTCCGGATAGTGGCAGTTTATGCGCCTAACATCCCCAGCGAGAGGGTTTCCTTTTTTCGGCGGGTGGAGGTGTTTCTCTCTTCGGGTCCGGGGCGTGTAGTTTTAATGGGGGACTGGAATGCCGTCCTGGACCCCAGCATAGATAAGGTCGGGGGGGGTTAGAGGGTCGGGGCGGTGTGAAAGCAGCCTGTCTGACCTGATGGCCTCGTGCGATCTGGTCGACAGGTTCCGTCTGGATCACCCCGGGAGGGAGATGTGGACGTGGCATACTAGTGCGGCCGCCAGTCAAAGTACATACTTGGACAGGATGTTAATTAGAAGGGGCGACGTAGATTTTCTATCTTGTCCACCGTTCCACTGGTTAGGTCATTCGGACCACAAACTCGTGTTGGCCCGTTTGAAGTTAGGTAATAGGCCTAGGTTGGCTGGCTACTGGAAGATGAACGCCTCCTTGTTGGAGTCGGTCGACTTCCGGGAGCAGCTGACAACACTAATTCAGAGGGAGTTAGTGGGAGCGGTTACCGGGAGTAGATGGTGGGTTAATCTTAAGGTGACCATTAGTCATTTTTGTGTTCAATATAGCCAAAGCCTCGCTTTAACTAGGGCTCGGACCAAAAAGCACCTAGAGGATAGATTGACCCGGGCGGTGGCAGGGGGGGATTCCCTAGATCTAGCACTAATTAAGGGGGACCTCAGTCGCTTGGCTAGCGAGCGATATGAAGGTCAAGTAGTTAGGGCTAGGTTAAATAGAGTCTCCAACGAAGCCGTGAACGTTGACGCTGTTGAGCGTGGGGCCGCTTTAAGACGCGGCTCGGATGGGTACATTCGGGAGGTGAAAAACCTGGAAGGACGTTCTCTCGTGTCGACGCGGGAGATCTGCAATGGGTTTCAGCAACATTTGGAGGAGCGCTTCACCAAACTACCCAGACTCCGCGGCCAGGAGTTTGGCAGCTATTTAGCTGGCTCGCCCCGCCTTACTGCGGCCCGAGCGGCTAGTTGCGAGGGGTGGTTACGGAGCGTGAGGTCATTACTGCGTTGAAGCAGGTTGGCCACAACAAATCTCCGGGGCTCGATGGTTTGCCCTACGAATTGTACTTGAGGCTGTCGCCCATGTTTGTGCCCTTTTTGACGGGCGTGTTTAACCACTGGTTTGCCCAGGACTCGATCCCGAGGCAGGTAACCAAAGGAGTGGTCACGCTTCTGAAGAAGGGAAACCAACATGGAGGGGGGAACTTAGATGATTATAGGCCCATAACTCTGCTTAACGCAGATTTTAAGATTTTGGCCCGTATTCTTGCAAACCGACTGCAGGTTGTAATCGACGAGTTGGTCGAACCGGATCAGAACTACGCTGTGAAGGGTCGAACAATTCAAAACAATCTGCACTTGGTGCGCACGATAATAGAGGGGTTAGAAGACGACACAGAAGCCGCGCTGATCAATTTAGATCAGTCCAAGGCGTTCGATAGGGTGGACCATGGGTTCCTGAGGGCTGTTGTGCAGGCCGCCGGCTTTGGTCCAGACTTCCGCAAGTGGATCTCCGCCCTGTATCGTGACCCCGCGGTGGTGGTGCAAGTCAATGGTAGGTTGTCGGAGTCCTTTGAGGTCTCCCGGTCGGTGCGGCAGGGCTGTCCGCTGTCGCCTCTGCTCTATGTCCTGGCGTTGGAGCCCTTCCTTCGCAAATTAAGGGACGAGGCGGCGAGACCAGTCCTACGCGGCATTGCTCTACCTGGCGGCCGATTTGCCAGGGTGTCCGCGTACGCTGATGACGTCACCGTTTTCGCAGCCAGTCGTAACGACATCGAAGCGGTGATAGAGGCGATCGCTGAGTACGAAGTTGTCACAGGGGCCGTGATCAATCGCAGCAAGTCCGTCGGCCTGCGGTTGAGCGCCTGGACCGGGGTAAACTCGCTTCCAGGTGCGTTCGGCTGGACTGATGGCCCGGTTAAGATCCTCGGAGTGTGGTTCGGGCCGGATCTCCAGCTGGACAAGAATTGGTCGGAGGTACAGACTAAGGTCGAATCGTCGGTCGTGTCTTGGATTCGGAGGAGATTGTTCTTGAAGGGTCGTGCGGAGGCATGCGCCACTTACGTGTTTCCGTTGATCCTTTACCGTTTATCTGTTCTTCCCCTGCCTGCGGACCGCTGTAAGGCTTTAGAGCGACTCCTTTTCAAACTGCTCTGGAAGGGAGGAAAGCCGTATGTCCGTAGACAGGTCTGTACGCAGAAGCTTAGCGAGGGAGGCTTGGGGATGCCTGATCTGCGCAGCCATCAACACGCAGAAAGACTGGCGTTCCTGAGTCGGACACTGATAGAGGAGGCACCCTGGGTTCCGGCCGTGGAGCACGCTTTCCCACGGCTATTAACCGACCCCGCCGCCGAAGGTCGCCGTCGACCAGCGGGGGAAGGGCGCTTCCTGACCGAATGCCGAGCCGCCCTTAGGGCATTGCCGGGGTCCAGTGACCTTGCACGGCCTAGGTGGAGGCTATATGAGGAGTTAGTGGAGGGTACCGCGAACGATCCGCTGGTGGAGCGGCTACATCTGTCGAGGGGGGAAGTTCTCTCGCTTTGGAGTTGGGCGCCTGCCAGTAGCTACATAAATAATGCAGAATTTTCTATAACGTGGAGGCTAGTCCGGAATGCGTTGCCTCTCTTCGACCGACTTGCCAGGGATTTCCGGGATCCAGATTATTATTTTCCCCCGTGCCCACGCTGCAATGATGAGAACGAGGACGAAACGCGTGAACACGCGTTCTTTCTTTGCAGCGGGGTGCGGAGTCTCTGGAGGTATGTCGAAGGGGTAACGGCTCGCATCGACCCCGAGCGGTGTGTGCCACTTGATTTAGCGTACGTGGTCGACAATGTGGACCCGCCTTTTATCAGGGAGAAACGGTCGGTGTTTCTGGTGATACTGGCTGTAGCTAGGTTAATGACGTGGGTTTCACGTCTAGACATCGTCTATGAGGGGCGGGCTGTTTCCGATCAGGATCTGGTTGTTCGTTTTAAGCATCAACTTAAAACGAAAATCAGATGTGATTGGGAAAGGTTGCCCCGCATCGACTTTGATAGAAGATGGGTGCACAACACTAGTTTGTGCATCCGACGAGGAGCTAGGTATGAGCTTGTGTTTCCACCCTAGTGGTATTCTTCTGGAGGTGCTGAAGTTTCGATTGTCGTGCACTCGGAACCCAGCCCCTTCATATGTTAATACGGGGTTTACCCCGTAATCATGGGTAGGAGTAGGTTTGCTAGTTAGGCGGAGTAACCACCTAGAGTGGAAAGCTTATACTTTATTTAGGGCCTAGACTAGGGTGAATGTGAGTTTCATCCTGCCCCCTTTAGATCTTTGTTTTTTGATAGATTGGCACTAGGAGAGCTTCCAATGATGCCCAAAGTCCACCAGTTTTATTTTGTCCTCGGCCCGATTGTATCCCTTACGTATTTTATCTTGGAAGACGCCATCCATCCCTGTTATCCCCGACCCTAAGTTATTTTTCTTACAAGTCCCTATTTCCTCCACTCCCCCCTAGGAAACGACCTGCTTGCTTTCACCCTTTCCCCCCGGGGGAAGTGGACCGGAAGACAGTAGGTGTTTCATACGACAGACCAGCCGTTAGGTAGGGAGGGTCCCCTTACTAACCCGCCCCCATAGGCATTTTATTAAGTTGTTTTCTTTTTCTTTCTTTTTGGGTGTATTCTAGTTTGCCCCCCCCTCCCCATCATCTCACCCCCATTTATTTTTATAAAAAAAAAAAAAAACTTTAAGTTTGTAAATATCATTTTGTTTTGTTTTTGTATATATTTCTTTTCTTACAGTACGAGAGTCGCCCGCCATCCCGATAAGCTGGGGAGCTGTCTTTTTTAAGTAGGTCCTGGTAAGAATGTAGGCGGTTGTGGTATGATTGAATCTAGTATAGGTGTTTCTAAATAAAATACTTGCTTTCTAACGCAAGTTTAGCTAGCAAATTTAGCAAAGTCCCGTTTTCTTCCCCACTTCCCCCTTACTGGCCTTGGTGCCTAAGTTGTATCGGACCCCAAATGAGGGCCTGGCAGTAGATCATGCCAGGTCCGGGGCCGGTACGACTAAATAAATTCTCGGCCTTTTGGCCAAGATCAAAGTATAGTATCTGTTCTTACTACATGCTGTACTAATGTTTGTAACTTTTCCTTGGTCACATAGCTCATTCAATTCATCCTTAAGTTCATTAAAGTCATCCTAAGTCATTTACTTTTTATTTATTTAAGTCATTTCAGCAATTTTTCGGTCATTTTAGTTTATCTTTAAGAATTTCATGACAATCCTACATTTACGCATTTATTCATTACATCAGAGCACGCGACTAATGGCTATCGGCCTTGTTATTATAGAGCCAACTGTTTATCGATTGTTATATTGTACTTTATATACAGTAGAGATTTCAAATATTGATGAAAAAAAACAGAATCGACTTCGAAACCTATAGCTCTCCAGGCTTATTCATTAGCGTATGATGTAAATCCATACATATAAAAAAACACAAAAATTAATTTGTTTCACCTTTAACTTTTAATAAGTGGATGCACAAAAATAACGGATGTACTCGACTTACGTTTAGACAAAGTCAATGCTTTGCTTTTCAAATTTGATCCATACTAGCTATTTTACTGTCGGAAAAGCAAATGAAAAGTGTGCTACAGATCCAACTACACTATATATAAAATTTCAACGCTGTATATCGAATATTCAGAAAGAGGTTTCCTGTGAGTAAAAAAAGAGAATTAGTTAAATGAAAATGATATCAAATAAAACGAGAATCGAACCCTGTAGATAAGTTTTAAAGAACAATAGGTTTTAAGTGAAATGTCCAGTTAAATAGTTAATTCTTTTAAAATATTTTATAAATAACATTTTGGTGGAATATCTATTCACATTCTTAGAAATAATGCATAAAAAAAATATCGGTTAGAGAATTAACAAGTCGTTAAATTCCTTTGTAAAACAAAGAGAATGGGAAATTTCGTGGTCGTCAGAAATGGTTTCAAAACATGCAAATCGCCCATGTTTGAAACACGTGAGCTGTAGTCCCGTTGCTAGGCATACGTGTGACGTCATGGAAGAAATTATTTCTCAATATGGGAAAGGGTTCGAAATTAGTTAACAACCAGAATCAGAATCAGTTTCAGATCAGAGAATCAGAGACGCAGAGAGGACCAGACCGATTCTCAGTTAGAGTTAGGGGACCCTCTTTGAAGCGGGAGGCTTATAAGGAACCATATAACGACTTTGAATCTCTGAAGTACAAAATCATTTCCGACCGGTCGAGGAATAAACTATCATCATGCTTTTATAACTGCTGTCATCCTATGTTCATCATTCCAACGAGAAAAGATAAAGTGTTTAATCATTCCAGAATGTATCAATGTATACCACTTCATCCTCTCATGAAAGTATATGTCTTGTGAATATGAACTCTCTCCGTCTTCAACATGTACCTATTGTCACTCTGTCTCCTCTCTAAATGAACATTTAAAATATTTTTGGTGTCAACTACAAGGAACATTTAATAATATTTGAACAGATCGTCACGTAAATAATATGTACCCCCTCAAAAATAGATAACACACACACACACACACACACACACATATATATATATATATTCGGTGCGCTAGAACATTATCATCTTAAATTGTACGTAATTCTTCAAAGTGTAGAAAGTAAGCAGAAAAAGTATTAAACTTAATAGTTTAATGATACAATCTTTAAATGAGAAACAATAAAAAAAAATCACTAATTAATTGATGCACGCTCGTTTTCCAAAGGAATATGCAAATTAGTCAACACTCCTGAAATCATTCGCATATTGCTAATTCAGTATGTTAAGTTTTGAGACATTGTGTTGAACAAAGATGGCGGTGTAGATGGGATCAGTAACCAAGATGGAGGCGAAGAATTAAATGCGGTCCATGACGTAGTAAACGACGACCTGATTGAATCCAAAATTCGACAATTTTATAATAATTTTGAAACGTTTTCATTGGTTGCTTAGCACAGCCGTTGGTTATAAAAATGATTGGCGAATCCATTCGTCTCATAGCCCCATCAGAAGTCCATTATGATTGGATGTGTCTCCTCACGGCTTCGGCTGCAGGGAGACAGGGTAGTACATGCCAAGGATTCGTCACTTGACACTCAGCCCAACAGGTGAGGGGCCGGGAACCTATCCTGAACCTGCTGGACTGAGGTACGCCGCCTGGGTAATATCTAGGAGGTCCACCCTCCCAGGCCTTGCCACCGGGATTTCCGGTGGGGCAAGTTTATTGCTTGCTGCCTGAGGCGCCCTGACCGGGGAATGCCGACGGGCTTACTCAGGCAATTTTTAAAATTGCAGGAGTGCCCCTTCTTTAGGGGAGCCTGCGGGGTTCTCACTTTCCAGGCCTTGTGCCAAATATTGCCGATGTGTGCGGCAATTAAATAACTACCCCCATCACAAGTCAAAAACATTTTACAGAGTATATTAAGGAGTTTGTTTTAATACTTTTTAAATAGAAAACTTACGCTTTTAATATAAATGTCAGAGCTAGAAAAAACTCAAACTTTTCGCTATATCGTGTTTTATTTACTCTCGCCAATTAGGAGCCCATGGCCATGATAAGTGTTTAATATGTAGTTAGAAAAATAAGTGGAGCATACATAATGATTCGGAGAATTAAATCATTTTGGGGGAAAAAAAAACATTTCCGCATATGAATAAGTTGATTATTGAAGTAGGTAAGGCTTCCGAAAACGATTGCTTGATTCAGCCTGTAATTTTTTTTAACCGGATTTGTTATTCCACTAGTTTACAAAAAACACTTCTATTTATTGAGGCAAACACTGTTTCAGGGTTGGCCAACTTTTATCAAGACAGAGAGGATTCAGATGGGTTAAGTAGTTTTTCCCTGGAAGCAAATTGCCTGCAAACATTCGATAGTGCAGAAGCTGCCTATTATATAGTAAATACTTCCCATGCAAACCAAGTGGCAGAAATGCAGAAGTTCAAGTGTAACGTGAACCGACATCTTGCTTCCCAGATCCCAACATAGTGCCCCAGTAGTTGCTGCCCCTGATAGTAGCCCCCTACACCAAAGTGGCAATGTGCTTTGTTTGGGGTGAAAATGTAATAAAAATAAAAAATAAAAATAACTTTATATATCTTCATAAAGTTTATTGCACCTTATCGATAAGTATGCAATCCCTGCATATATAAAGAATATTTGAACACACCCTGGACTATGTTTACAAATAATAAAAGAATGTAAGATTCAGATGCCACTCATTGGAGTGATTAAGGAAATCAAACTGCACATCCTGTTAGTATAAAAGCCGGTGGAACATTAACCAGTCACCAGTTACTTCTAGTTTGTCTTCAAATCGGTTGAGAGTATTTGAGTGAATCCAAGACTGTGTAATCAAGAGTTGACCAAGTCATCAAGATGAACTCATTTCTTGTAATTGCGGCGTTGGTCCTGACTGGATTCAGCTTTGCCTCGGCTGCTTCTCTTAATTTTGGTAATGTTAAACAGTCTGAATTGATAAAAGGTATGCTGTTTTCTATATTTCTCTTCTAGATATCTACAAGGCGTCCCACTGACCTGTTGGGTCTCAACTTAAACTACTAACTATACTATTTAAATTTAACATGAAAATAATTGTACTTCGATAGATCTGTTAAAAACGCTTTTTTATGATTAAAAAAAGAATCAATATTTTTTCCATAGGCATAACCACTTATCAAGGCCCTGAAACTACTCGTGGATAAGGGTTAAGAATGTACAGTAGTCAATTGGACAATATAGTAATCGTTAGTAATGGAAATTCGGTAAATTTGTTAACTTAAGTGAAACGGCTCATCAAGAACTTGTTTACGTTGGACTTGAAGACAACCATTTATTTATATTATTTGTACTCATTAGGAGTTCTCACAGAGGTCATCATAAAATCTTGCTCACTGACAGCAACTGGTTGTGTTCTCTGCAATCTGACTGAAAACAAGTTTCCAAAGTTTTGTTTACCTTGAATCTCGTTTGATAGCTTTTGTCAATAAATTTGCAACGTCTTTAAAGCCGCTTGTCATTGTTTCTTTACTAGCAATAACCATTGGTCATCACTGGAATTTACGTAAGAGTTTGTCGCACATGTACATTAGTTTCCGCATTCAAAGGTTTTCTTTAATATTTCAGTCGTTTTCATCATTGCTATGAATTTTATCTTCTCAAGTATTACCCTGATTCGTATTTCCCTCATTTTCCTTTCAGAGTTTTTCTAGGATTGTTCCTAGTGCTCACACGACTATTGGTATTACAGTGACATCGTCAATTTTCCATGTTCCTTAAAGCTTTTTGATCAGTTCCGTATTCACTTCCCTTTTCTGTCTCCTTGATGACCACCTTATGACTGATGGAACGACGATATCTACGATTTTGCCGGGATTTTCCTTATTGTAATCTATTATGACATCCAAGACTTTTTCTCGGATTAGTTATTTCTTCGTACGTCTATGTCCTATACTATTTTATGATTTCTGTTATCAAGTACTGCAACCGGTTTGCACTTACATCATATGCATGCGTGATCAAAATGCAGTTTTTTTGCGTAGTACTTGGTTTACTATCTTCCCAAGCTTAACTGGCAGTGTTTACATGAGCCATTATTAGTGAGTAATAACTAAAATTAACTGGTGGTGTTTCATGGAATCTGAGTGACAACAGACCTCCCACGATTTCCAGTATTCTCCACCATTTTCGATAAAGATTGCAAGCTACTTTGCCATATCGTAACTGTATATAGTATTGGTATCTCGCTTGAACTAACGCTTGGTCTTCACTTACATGTGTCGGAATATGCATTCGCGAGGTTTCAATACACTCGCCAATATTCTAGTAGATGCCAGTTTGGTATTCTTCATCGCCATTTTAATTCGCCTTAACTATTCACGGCAGTTTTGTGGGATACCGGTCGAGACTGGCGTAACCACATGTATGCGTTGATGTCTGTGAGTTTGTATGGGTGTTCGTGTGTGTGTGGGGGGGGAGGGGAATAGCCGTCTACTGGATTTATGGCAGATTTTACTTTCCTCAAGATCATGTGATATTCTTTTCATATATTATTTTTTTCTATTTGGCATCACCAACGTTTGCTAATAAACCGGAGAACCGCGCTTCCATCTTCTATTGAGTCACACAAAGACTTAAAAAAACAGTACTTGATGTCCGCTTAGATATAACTCATCACCCCAAGAGGATGATCATTGTCAAGTGAACTACTCCTGAAAATAGAGCTGCGCCTCCCTACACCTCATTGTATCAGCTATATATATATATATATATATATATATATATATATATATATATATATATATATATATATATATATATATATATAGAGAGAGAGAGAGAGAGAGAGAGAGAGAGAGAGAGACTAGAGTCGGCCACTTAGCTTTCTATTTATTATGAATTGTTTGTAGTGCGTGAGTGTTGGTTGATTTTGCTGGTTAGGTTCTGTATTCAAGGATCTTTCTGCTGGTTCATTATCCCATTTACTTGTATTGTCATGTCTTTTATTCACATTTCTTTTCGTCCTTTTGAAGTTTTCTTTTCGATTGTACCTGATGCTCCTACAAATATTTATATTATAGTTATTTTAATATTATTTTCATCACGTTATCTATTGTGAAATGTTTTTGACTCCTAATGGGGGTATATATTTAATTGCTGCACACATCAGCAATATGTGGCACAAGGCCGGAGAGTGGGAACCCGGCAGGCTCCCCTAAAGAAGGGGCACTCCTGCAATTTAAAAAAATGCCTGAGTAACCCCATCGGCATTCCCCGGTCGGGGCGCCTCAGGCAGCAAGCAATAAACTTGCCCCACCGGAAAGCCCGGGTGCAAGGCCTGGGAGGGTGGACCTCCTAGGTATTACCCAGGCGGTGTACCTCAGTCCAACAGGTGCTGGGCCGGTTCCCGGTCCCTCACCTGTTGGGCTGAGTGTCAAGTGACGAATCCTTGACTTGTACTACCCTGTCTCCCTGCAGTCGAAGCCGCTAGGAGACCTTCGCCATCAGACTTCTGATGGGGGTATGAGACGAATGGATTCGCCAATCATTTTTATAACCACGGGCTGTGCTAAACAACCAATGAAAACGTTTCAAAATTATTATGAAAATTGTCGAATTTTGGATTCAATCAGTTTGGCGTTAACTATGGACCGCATTTGATTCTTGGTCGCAATCTTGGTTACTGATCTGAACTACGCCGCCATATTTGTTGAACACAATGTCTCAAAACTTAACATCTAATCTCTTCATTTATCTATCTAATTCTAATGATTTTCGTAATTTTCTGCTACCTTTCTCTGCGACAGCAAAATATAATATTTGACACGTTTATTTCTTGTTGACGTTTATAATGTCCAATGTTTATGTTTAGATAGATGTGTTTCTCCATAGCTCAGGGTTTTGTGATTTTTATTTTTAAATTCGATAATTTATTTGTATTTATAACCTTTATTTGCATGTCTGAATTACGCAGGTTCGCATTGATCATCATTGACTGTATTACCCACTAAATTGTGTTTGTTTTGTTTATTTTTTATGGGTGGTCTACTTTCTCACTTCCGTTATATGTTTTAACGGTTTATTTTCATAGAGTCTACAATGACTGTTTTTCTGAATTTATTATACATTAGCGTTGATGTATTATCACAGTAAGAACTGATTCTATCCCGCAGTTTATGACACGTTTTCGCAGCCATTTCCAGGTGATTTCTTGTGCGTCTTATCCAGTACGTCTTATGAATCTCCGATACATGTAGTCTTCTTCCTGTTTTTCTTTTAACGAGTTTCTACTTTAATTTTTTATGTCCCCTGTATTGTTCAATTTTATGGTGTCTCTTGTTGTGTTTTTCACACTTCTATTTATTTGTTCTCTCGTTTTTACAGAGAGTCGATCAATAATTTTCTTGATATAGTGTATAGTGCATGCTCATTAGTTTTATTATTATTATTATTATTATTATTATTATTATTATTATTATCATTATTATTATTATTATCATTATTATTATTATTATTATTATTATTATTATTATTATTATTATTATTATCATTATTAGCTCACAAGGAGCTTTCACACAGGCCATAAAGAATCTTTCCTTGAACATAGGATGTGGTGTTTCCTGGAAGGTGAGTGACAACAAGCCTTCCCAGTTTTCCAGTGTTCTCCACCCCTTCTGATAACAATTGCAGATTAATTTGCACTATCGTAACAACCGCTCACCATCGATCTCTCGGTAGCGGCGGCCATTGGTATCCACTGGAATCTGAGTGGTAATAAGCCTCCCCAAGTTCACAGTTCTCTTCGCACTTATCCAGCGGAGGTCTGGTCAGTGCTCTCTCCTCGTTCTTTCCATCCTTCTTGACTCTCCTCGGCGATTTGGCATCATTTTTTTGTGGAGGTTGATTAGGTAATGGAAAGGGATAGGGGAGGGATAGGGGAGTGATATTGAACTTATATATATATATATATATATATATATATATATATATATATATATATATGTATATGTATCTTCTATGTTCTTGGTTACATTTGACGTTTCTTCTTGTTCTGTCTCTGCAGCAATTCGTCTGGTCCGCGCATGTGGCTCATGTGTATTATTCCCTGCAATCAAGGGTTTCCTTAATATTCCAGGTGTTTTTATTATTGTTATTCGTTGTATCTTTCCAGTCATTCCTCCGATTCCAATTTCTCCCAGAATTTTTTCAAAGCTTTTCGAAATTGTTCCTAGTGCTCCTACTATTATAGGTACTATCTTGATTTTTTTATTATCCATATCCCTTTCAGTGCCCTGTTTCTCCTTTTATTTCTACGATTTGGCTGGAGTTTTATTTCTTGTTAATTATTACGACATCCGGTCTTCTTGCTTGGATGGGTTAATCCGTTTGTATGGTTATCTCCCATAGGATATTGTGATTTTCGTTTTCAGATACTGTTGCTGGCTTATGGTTGTACCATTTGTCTGTGCGTTCGAGATGCAGCTGTTTTCACAACTCCCAGTTTACTGCTCTTCCCACTTGGTCATGCCTGTTCTTGTATTTCTTTTTGGGCTAGTTTACTACATTCACTTACTATATGGGTTACCGTTTCGTCTTTTTGTTCACAGACTCTGCACTTGCTATTTTCTTGTGTTTTGTCGATCTTTGCTTTGATGTGGTTGGTTCTTATCGAGTTATCTTGTGCTGCCATAATTAGGTATTCAGTTTCTCTGTTGACATGTCCTTTTCTCATCCATGTCCAAGTGTATTCGTTGTTCTCGTCTTTTATCATCCTTACAAATCTTCCGTGTTGTTGTTTCTCCTCCAATTTTTCTTTTCTTGTATTATCCTTTGTCTCTGTTTTCTATGTTTTTTTTTTCATTGTCTCTCGCTGCCATAATTATCTTTCGGTGTTCTGCATTATATATATTTCTAGTTCTTCTGCTTCTTCTTCTTTCTTCTTCTTCCTCTTCTTTTTCTTTTTCTTCTTATTCTTCTTATTATTATTATAAACAACAACAACAACAACAACAACAACAATAATAATAATAATAATAATAATAATAATAATAATAATAATAATCTATAAATATTATTACTATTTATAATTGTAATATGGAAGTAAAAAGAATGAGTATTTTGTGCCATTTTATTAACATAAAACTTAACGTAACTAATGCTCATATTCCAGTATGTATTTTGTGCTATTAAACTATATTAGGGACGCAACGGTTGATCAACTCACATTTCGTATAACAATACTTGATATAAAGAATATCGCATTTCTTTTTCCCTGTGTCTCTGTGTGTCTCTGTCCTTCTCGGTCTCTATTTTTTCTCTCTCTGTATGGGTAGGAATCTCGGCTTGGTTATGGTAAAATACCCTTATATTCATTCTCTTATCAGGGATAATATTTGTCGTGTATGTCAATTATTTACTACTTCATAAATAAAAGCGACTAAGCTGTTATTTATTTACGTATCTATTTTTACATAATCTATATTTTCTTCTTCAGTAATCTTTAGTTACTCTATAAATTATTTGCTAATCGATTTCTCCAAAATCCATATTTAAAAAAAAAATATTACATTTTCAGCCCAAATAAGGCACATTGCCACTTTGTTGTAGGGGGCGACTATCAGGGACATAAGCATCAGGGGTACTGTGTGGGAAGTTGGGCAGCAAGATTTCGGTTCACGTTGCACTTGAACTTCTGCATGTCAGTGCAGTCGGGGAAGCAGGGACCCGAAAGGGAATTCCAAAGTCTAGCTGCTCGAGGGAAGAAACTACTAGAGTAGAAGGCTCTCTTACATTTAGGGATCTCTACTGTGAAGGGGTCGGATTTAGCTGCTTGTCGGGTTTGTCGTGGGGGCACAAGTGCTTGCAGTTCGTCAGAGCATTCTCCGTTAAAGTACTTGTGAACAGGTAGAAGGATGCAACATTTCGTCGATGGGATAGAGGCTGAAGTTTAGCTGACAGTTCAGGACCTATCAGATTGGCGACTCTCTTTTGAACCTTGTATAAGAGCGAGAGACAAGTGGCAGATGCACCAGCCCAAATATGACAACAATTAATCCGATCAATAATGTTTAAATTACTTATATCATATGGAATTGAATTAGCTTATAATCGTCTCTTAAAAACATTTTAAATATATGATCAAATGTGTACATCAGTGTCAGGTTGTAGCTTACAAGTGAAGCGCACATACTGTTTCAAAATGACAGCATAGATATTGATGATTAAAACTCAACTTATGATAACCTTAATAAGTAAAAGAATTTGGGAGAAACAAGTTGTTTTATCCACAGACGATTCATCCAGCAAGCTGATAGAAATTATTGTTTGTGTTTTTTTCTTAAATATATACTGAATTATCTCCCTTGCTGTCGAAGTTTTTCGTAGATATATGCTGAATTATCTTTCCTGTAGTTAATATTTTTGTTTACTAATATATCCTGAATTATTTCACCTGTTGTTGGTGTTTTTCTTAAATATATATTGAAATATCTATTTTCTTGTTTTCTTTTTAAATATATACTGCTTTATCTTTCTTAATATTTAAAGTAATATAAGAGGTATTTTTAAAGAGATACATGGAAACTGATACATCATTACTATTAGAGATTTTATCTTAAATATAGTCAGTATAAACACTATTCAAATAATTTATTTTCTGGTGCTACGAGGTAAGGCTGTCTGCAGATATTGGCTTCATGGTATCAATACAACACACATAAATATTATTGCTTTCAACCCGTTTCCTCTTGCAAAAGTCGATTATGTTTTGTAATGCCAAAAAGGAAACCGACAATTTCCCTGTACAAAATAATCAAACCAAAAAGAATAATAATTATTTGAGCATATTATAACTTGAAATAGAAAATAATTTACCCAAACTACCAAATTGGGTATTAAATAATCCTAGAAGGGTTGATATGCGGTAAAACAAAGTAGCCAAACCTAACACTATGGATTAATATTTGAAAACGTAAAGTACTTGAAACTTATTTTCTTAACAATGATGTTAAATTATGTATAAAATTACAGGAAAAAGTTCATATACCATGATACAAGTCAATCATTATTTATGCATATTTAATTATAATATCGTCCGTTTTGTTCTTTTCTGTTAAATTATAGTTTCCTATTTTATGACAAATAGCCTCATTTTTTTATTTATTGCTATAATTAGATATTATAGATAGAAAATGATTCTGTGGTCAAATCTTATTAGTCATTACTCCGGATTACTTTGAAAAAAGCATATCGAAATCGAAACTCAAAAGCATGGTACTGCTAAGAAATGTTTTAAATCACTAAGTCAATTGCACTTTTATTTTTTTTGCAGATTTTGAGGAGAGTGTCCAATCCTTGCTTCGTGACGCGACTGAACAGGTAAAAAATCTCAACAGCGTTGACTATTTTGATCTGAAGACAGAAGACGTTGGAGATCAGCTATTAGTAACTGTAGAGGAAGAAGAAATGAAAGCAAAGTTTTGTAAAAAGCGTGGTCACCTTATGCTTTGCTGCAACTCGACGCATTTTCTCGGCAAAGTTCATAAGGGTAAGTTTTAATTTATCTATTTCTGTGCTTGCTATATCTCTTTGGAAATAATTTATTTATCTCTTTCCAACCTTAATGAACTCACTGCACGATAATGTATACAATGCAATGTAATAATTTATATATAAGATTGTACTGGATATGTGACTAACACTAAATTCATTTTTACACCATCTGAACTTATTTTATTTTCTAATGCTGTCGCCTACAAGCGTCTCACAAGAATCTTCAGATAATGATCGAAACCTTTGGGTAGTGCTATTAGAATAATACCTCTAATAGATTGTTATATTATCAATCGGATTCATGGAAATTCCATGGAATGTGAAATATATTTAATCAACAAAGATTTCTTGATAAAAAATTTAGGTTTTTGTATCGAAGAACCAATAACCTACAGCAAATATGAGTTTGCTAACATGTCTATAAAATATTGTCTATTGCATTTTTTAATATAGAACTGACCCCCAAAAGATATATTAATAAGTACGTAGAAAATAATACTGTAAAACATAGTTCAAGACAAATAAAATCATATTGAAATAAAGTCTTTAATTTACTCTTCCAGCACTTCTTGGCAGACAATATTCTCCTTTTGGGCTCTGAGTTATTCGAATATTTCATTATTTACGTACATTTCATTCTTTTACATCGGAATCACTACGAGTCTCTTTCTCATACCATTGCCACAATAATCATATGTATTTCCATAATGATATTAGAAAACGAGGCGACGTAGCAGGGAAATAATTGTCATATTCCTTTCAGAGTTGCCAGATAGTCATTTTAAAAACAAAATTTCGCAAATATGACCTTTTTGAGGCTGGTTGATCTTCTAAACTTGGATGGAGCCTTTTTCAAATCGTAACATAAAGATTAACTAAAGAATATGTAAGAAATGGTATCTGCGTATGCAAAACTGGAAAGTATGCGGTGGAACGGTGGAGCAGTGGATATACATGCAGGCAGTGTAGAAAGGTTGGTGGAGTTATCAGAATTCAAAGGAATGGGTCCAGAACAGATCATTAGACTCACCTCTGTTAATAGTTTACCTGAAACTATTTCAATGGCATTACAATAGTTCCCATATGTGAAAGAACTGCTGATTAGTAAACTAATTTTGACTGTTAGAATACTCATAACCAGGGCGTGACGATACGTGGTAGCAGTTGCGAAAAAAAAAAAAGAAGACCTTCAAGAAGACGCAAAAGAAGACCTAAACAAGTTGATGAACAACTAATCATTAGCGACGAATGACACAATTTTAAGAGTCTTTACCTGGCAAGGGATTGTAACGAACAAAGTATGATTACTTGTTATGGATGTAGTGAACCATGAAATTACGCAAGATATTGTCCACATGGAAACGAAAACGGGGCAACTAGTGTGTCGGCGACCACACCTTTACATCAACAATGGCGCAAAATGAATCACTATCAACATTAGAAATGTTAGTATATGACATAAGAATGGGCGCATTTATCAATATTGGGTGTACTACCACGTTGATTCGATAGGGTCTTTCAAATAATTGTAGGGACCCACGTACTATAAGAGCAGTGGAATTAGCATTATAATATTAGAAATATGTCAACAACTGTTGATTGCCAGAGCACTTGTGATGGAAATAATGATCGACGATGTTGATTTGATAGAATCAGGTGGAGAGTTAAATGGAAAGCACCTTCAGACGGATGTAGGTAACAAACCTCTCTGCTAACCATGGCTTGCTTTCCGCGCCATAAGAACGTGAAAAGAGCACGCACCAGATCAACTAGTGATGCCTCCGAGAGCTGGAGTACTGATATAGGTCTATATATATATATATATATATATATATATGGTATAGGATGAGGGGGTAGACATGAGAATTACATACCTCCGCCCGACCCTTCAATGACAGGTTTCTCAAGGGCCACAAATGAGATATGGCCTTGACGGCTTCCAATACTTCCGACAATTTTTTTCCAGCTGGAGGTTTGGGCCAAACCAGGCGTCGAGTAGCCTGCAGGGCCCATCAGTCCAGCCAAAGTGTCCCTGAAGGGGCATACCCCTCCAGGCACCAATACAATAGACTAAACGTAGTTAATTATGGCCCCTGTGACCTTTGCATATCGACTTGTTTCTATGTCGACGACTCTAATCTCGCACTGCTTGTTACAAGCACGGTCATGTCATCGGTACAGGCGATATATTTTACCGTCATTAGAAGTTACGGTTCGTCCGTCCGGCAATGTGACACTGACGATGTGTCGATCAGCAGAACGTAGAAATTCCTCCGCACGAAGTGACGCGGCCATATTTGTTGCCTCGTTCGATGCTCTTTTTAACCTAGTAATCCCTGGTCCTCTCGGTTATATAAGGAGTCCAGTTCAGCCTTAACTATATTATAACTATCAATATCCCCCTCCTTCACCGCTCTTTCTACTCCATCTTTTAATGTCGCTTTCGCTGCTCTAGAACTAAGATTGAGCCAGCGATTAAAATTAGCAGAGACGGACCTAATAACTTTTTTAAGTTACCCCACCACGTATTCCCGATTATAGCCCCCGTCAATTCCCTCTTTATGGTTAGTAAAAGCTGCCCCCGAAGTCCTTCACGACGAACAACGACGTGTTGAACTTCCAGTAACTAGCCATCCTAGGCTTAACACTATCTAAGTTTACTCGAACCTGGACACGCCTATGATCCGAATAAACTATATTATGAAAACATGGGCAGTCTAAAAGCCCTAGATCGACTCTCCTAACTAAGAACCGATCGATGTAACTCGAAAGTTGCACCGGATCGGAGCCGCGTCTATCTGTCCAAGTCCATACTACATCCCCGATATTTTCGTTTCGAAATTTATCGACAAGATCAAACTTGTCGACAGAGTCTCGAAACGCATTAGCATCCCGGTTTTGGTAAGTAACCCTCGTGGTATTAACCCCGCGATCTAACTTGGGATTCAGGATCGCGTTCCAATCTCCCGCTAAAACTAACCGAGGAGACGAATTCATGAAGGGCTCGATTCGCCGAAAAAAGGAAACTAGCTCAATACGGTTATTGGGCGCATAAACCCCAATAAGAGGAAATGCCACATCCTTTACGGTAACATCCAGCGTGTGTAACCTTCCTTCCAGATCTGTATATACTGGTTCACAGGACGCATCAATAGTGCGCTTAACTAGCCAGGTAACTCCCCTTGCGTGGGTATAATAATGTCCACACCGAGGCGTTGAAGGTCGCGTGCAAGTTTACGAGAAGCGTCCCTTAACCCGCGGACATTAAAACTAGCTAATCTTAAGGCCATCTTGGTTCACTTAGGGTTGGGGATCCCGACCAAACATAGACGGTGTCAAGACATCGGCAGCTGTCCCCATAGATCCAGTGGTCATCTCAGTGGTGATTGACCCATCAGGGGACAGACTGTCGATGTGCAGAGGGAAAGTTTATTTGATTGCCCTATACAGTGATGGATGAAGTATGATGGGGACTCGTCCAACACATTGATTTTTAATTTGCGTTAAATCGTTGTCATTAAAGAAAACTGAAGGAGGGAAACAGTTAAAAACACTATTCACCTCCTCCATCATTGTCCATACGCCATTAGCCCATTCTCTATTTCTAACCACAGTCAAGGGTCTTTTACATTTGGGGAAATTTTCAGGATTAGTAATATCTTTCTTCTCTAATGTCTTGAAAAAACGGAGGGCTCTCTATTCTTTCTTATTGTGCGACTTCATGACGGCTTCTCTACCGGGTGCAATTTTACAGACGTCCTTTCCAGTGTAAAAAAAAAAAAGATTTCTTTTTGCGAGTATCCCTTTCAACGGAAGAACTCCTCTGTTTTTTTTCTCGGAACTTGGGACGGGGGTATGTGGGTGAGAGGGTGGTGGCATGTCCGTTCTCATTGGGGAGGGAGGGGTGTATTTTGGGGCGTATTAGAGGGGGTAACAAAAGGGGAGGGTTTGGGAGATGTTTGCCTTTATTTGGGAGATCCAAATATTGTCATAGTTTTTGGGTGGTTTGTTGTTGGAGAATATACAGAGACCGGTGCTTTTACCGCTGGGGAGCGTTTCTCTTTAGGGTAGGAGGTAGGTTTGGTTATTAAACAGGGTTCAGGAAATAGTGAATCCTGGAACTGTGTGTTTTCTGTTTAGATTTTTCGTAGTCTTTACTTCATATTGCTTCAATTTTCTCTGCTTCTGTAAGGGATTATGCGTAAGTTTTTTTTTTGTGTTCTTTTTCTGTACTAATGTCCAGCCATCTTTCTGAGGGGATTTATTAGGGGTGTTAAAGCTGGTCTCACACTCGTCGGGGGTTAGTGTCTTTGCTGTTGTACCTTTTTGTGGGGAGGGTGAAGGGTCGGTGTCTTCTCTGATTGCTTCTCCTATCTTGGGGGGGAAGATGTTCCAGAACCCCATTTTTAGGGTTTGGTTGGTCGTCTCTCTAAGATGACCAACATGCCGGTTTCTCTAAGATGACCAACATGCCGGTTTACGGCGTGCTACTACGATGGGTAGTTTCTCCAGATTTGCTTCCAGATAATAAGGTATCTTTAGAAAAGCGCCCTTATTTAACAGGATATCGAAGGGCCATACTCCGTTAAATTTATCTTCTGTTACATTAGTTATGTCTCCGTATTGTAGGAAAAAGGCACATAGAAACTCTCCCGGCACAACACTGGGGACTTTAAAAATTGAAACTATGATCGTTCCGCGACCCCTGTACTCCATTCTGAGCATAAAGTCTTTTGTGATTATTTCTTTTTTTGATAAAGTTAGGCAGTCTTCAGGTATTTTGAATAATGTGCCCCAGGTGTTGTACCCTTTGCCTTTAGTGATCCTCTCTGGTCTCATATTTACGGTTGCTATCAGCTTTGTGACTTGCTACTTGGTAGATCTTATTAATTTTTTCGTTTTTCGATCAATGACAAACAGCAAGATTGTTTTTATCGAGAATTTCTCGATTCTTGATTGATCGAATATAATTCCTTTTTCGGTGATAAAATCGGTACATTCTCTTGCTTTAGCTATGAGTTCTTCTACGTTGATAGTAATTCTGACCTTTCATTTTGCTGATCCATATTTTTCTTGGCGATGTCATCTTCCGGCGTCGAGCAACGGGCTGACGCCATTGTCGACGTGTGATAAATTCCAACTCCAATGGAATAAGTTTGCATTCAAGCAGCAATAACAACAAGGATTAACAAATATCATAAAATGTTTAACAATAAAAGATAACGTAGAATAACAAGAAAAATGAACAGAGCGCAAAGTACGAACCAACTGACCAAAAGGACGACGGCTGGGATATAATAGATAAATATTTATTTTCATTTAAAAGGTATAAAAATACAAATTAAAAGAAAGATTTGGCACAAGGCCGAACATGGGGAAATGTGGAGAGATGGTGTTTGCTGTCTAATGCTAACTAATCTAACCTAACTAGTTCCTACTTTCATTCTACTTTCATTACAATCCCACATTCATACTATATATCAATCAGCGTATACATCCGTCGTCAATCACCATAAGAACATTATACCATGATAACCTAATTAAAACCCATAAGAAAAAAGGGGTTTGCGATTTAAAAATTTTATTATAAAATATATGATGAGCTATGTACAATGGTAGTCACAAAATACCCCCTCCCCGTTGCTAAACCGTGGCAGATACGCCGATTCGCCAGTCGAAAGGGTGATGTGGGCCCGAAGGCTTTATTATATACACCTATTACGGAAACTTCGAAAGGGAACCCGCATCTCTGGCGAATCAGGCGATCTGTCACCTAATCGGGGAGGGGAATGGGGTTAAAATAAAAACGGGACAAACTTAAAACGGGGCCTAATGACCGTTATCACACACTAGCTAGGTTATGAACAAAACGACCTACAAAAACTGGTCCTACTATAGTCTAAAGGTGTGACCTGCTCTTGGCTTAAAACGTGTCAAGGTTGACGTTCGTTTTTGGGTCCCAAAATTCTTTGCCTAAAGCATATACAAGTACCAGTCAATGCTTGCTCCTCTCACACTGCAGACTCGCGCAACTGACATCCACCTTTCAACAAAGTCTGACGAAGAGTGTCTAACTCACTCGGCTTTGATAACAACCTTCAAATGATAACGGAAGATTCGTATAAGGTCGAGGGGAGCGAAGTCCTCAGATCCGTAGACCACTCTCATACGTGTGTTCCAGATCACACCTCTCATCACTGCTAGCAAGGTCAAACACAATTCTTTTCTAAACCTATCCGTTGTCGGTGCCTAATTGCTACAGACATTGATAGGAACCAAAGTTAATGACTATGTGTTCAGTATGCGAACCATGCGACCTGTAACAAACTTAATCAACGGCACCGCGATGCGATAATAAACGAAGGCGTGGCATAAAGTCTCGACCTCATCGCCGCACCGCTTAAAAATTACCTAACCCGTCCCCGCCATCTTTGCTTTTGCGAACAAGGTTTATCACACCCATGGTAAAGTACTTGGGGATATAGCCATTCCTAAACCATGAGTTAAATAAAACCGTTAACAAAGGGACAAAGATGTACGACAACCTCAAATACACTTCGTAGGGCAGACCATCGATTCCCGGTGACTTATTAAAGCCGATCCGCTTTAAGGCTTCAATGACTTCATCCTCCGCTATGCCACGTTGACACCTAACCCCTTTGGTCGTCGAAAGACGAGAAAAGCCAGCCAAATTGGTGTCGAACTGTTCTAATTAGATACCCAGTTCCATGGAAAAAGCTCCTGGAAATGTGATCAAAATGCCTCCAGCACACACTGGTTTGTGGTTCCGGTACGCCCGTTCGGCAATGTGACACGCGCGATGTGCCTATCAGCCGCTTGCCTAAGCTCCTGTGCTGAGTGCTGACTCGCGAAAATTTCGACTAAACTTGGATCTGCAGCACCTTGGAGTGGATGTCTGTTGTGTTAAAAAAACTCATCTCATTCGAGGTGATAATTTGAGTGCGCTATCTAGGAGCTATAGCGCCTACTCAGCGTACTTTAATTCTCGCTCGAGAAGTGTTTCTTGGCTAGTGAAAAGGTCTTTGGATGCATCGTGTGACCCGTGCTTCATAGATCCAGAGGGAAGACTATGCGTTTTTGATGTCACCATAAAAGGTAGGGATTTTTTGTCTTATCGGTGTTTATTCTCCTAATTGTCATAGTGAGCTTGCCCCTTTCCTTCGTCGAATTTAGCAGTTCATGAGTACTTCCCGAACTGTTATCTTAGCGAGAGACTGGAACACGGTCCTGGATCCCCAGTTAGATCGCTTGGGGTTAACATCCAGGGGTAATAACCACGATCGGGATGCTTTCCATTTTCGGAATTTTCTTATATAGTTTGATCTTATTGACAAGTTCCGGAATTAAAGTCCCCGTGATGTTCTGTGGATTTGGACAGGTAGCCGCGGCTCCGGTACGGTAAAACTTTCGAGTTATATCGACCGGTTCTTAGTTAGGTGAGTCGATACAGGAGTATTAGATTGTCCAAGTTTCCATAACATAGTTTACTCGGATCACGGACTTGTTCGCATTCGGCTAAACTTAGATTGACCTAAGCCTAAGTTGACCGGTTACTGGAAGCTCAACACGTTTCTATTTTATGTGCAGAGCTACCAGGACGGGTTATTACTAACTCTACAGCGGGAATTGACGGGCTGTTATTGGGAATAAGTGGTGGGCCAATCTTAAGGATGTTATTAGGTCCTTTTCTTCCAATTTTAGCAAACGACTCAACCAAGAATCTCAGGCCGCTAAAGAGACACTAGAGTCAAGTTTAGATCGGGCGGTGTAGGAGGGGGATTGTGTTAATGTAAACATAATTAACGCTCAGCTTTCCTCCTTGACAGAAAAGGGACACCAAGTTTTAGCGATTAGAGCTAGATTAAAAAGAATGCCCCAGGAGGCAACAAACATGAATTGCGTGCGGATGAGCTTCAACAAGCGGCCGATCAGCACATCGCACAACTCACATTGCCGGATGAACGAATCGTGACCACAAATGAAGGCGTTCTGGAGGCCTGTATGTCGCACTTTCAGGAGTTTTTTTTACCAGGGAACCCAGTCTGTCATTGGAACAGTTCGACACCTATTTGGATAACTTTCCTCGCTTTTCGGCGACTGAAGCGGCTAAGTGGGAAGGGGGTATAACGGAGGATGAGGTCATCGAGGCCTTGAAGCGGGTTGGTCTTAACAAGTCTCCGGGGATTGATTGTCTGCCTTACGAAGTGTATTTGAGGATTTCGCACATCTTTGTTCCTTGCTGGAATTTTATTTAACTCATGGTTGAAGAATGACTCAATACCCAACTACTTTATCATGGGTATCCTGAAGCTGTTACGCCCCCCCAAAAAAAGATGATGGGGATGGGTTAGATAGTTATCGGCCCTTAACAATGCTTAATGCAGAGTTGAAAATTTTGGCAAAGGTTCTTGCTAATCGTCTGTAGCTTGTCCTAGCTGGCCCGATTAGCCCCGAGCAAATGTGCGCCGTGAAAGGTAGGACAATTCAGGATAATCTGAATTCTATACGCTTAATAATAGAAAAAGTCGACACTGAAGCCGCGCTGATCAATTTAGATCTATAGGGCGGACCATCGTTACTTGGTTTTGGCCCGCAGTTTTGCACGTGGGTTCACATCCTTTATGCTAATCCCACGGCTCTGGTGGAAGTGAATGGAAGGAGATCGAAGTCTTTCAGTTTATCCCGATCCATTCGTTAGGACTGTTTATTATCACCATCGCTCCATTGCGGTGAAGCCTTTCCTGCGTATGCTAAGGGTGTATCCGGCCATACACGGTATCACTTTGCCGGGCCCTTCTGTCACGGTAAAGTACTCTGCCTATACCGATAATGTAACAGGTTTGGTGACAAACAATGTTGAGATTAGTGTTGGCGCAGAAATCAGATTATACGAGATAGTTGCAGGGGCCAAAATTAACTGTGACAAGTCCTGTGGCTTGCGAATTGGTGCTTGAAGAGGAGTCTACCTTCAAGGGCTCTTAAGCTGCAGTGACGGGCCTTGCAAGATACTCTGCATCTGGTTCGGCCCAAACCTTCAGCTACAGAAGAATTGGTCAGAAGTCCTGAAAGCTGTGCGTGCTGTCGCTAGTCTGTGGATCTGCAGAAATCTTTCGGGAGAGCAAAAGTATGTGTTTCACACTTATATCCAAGATTCACATACCGTCTTGCAATCCTTCCACTCCCGTCGGATACACTTCTCCATTTGCAACGGGCTCTGTTTAAGTTCTTATGGTTTGGAAAGGCCCATATAGGATCAGCGAATCTCTTAACAAAGGCTTCCTCTCTAGGGCAATTGCTCTTGACATATCAAAGGCCTTCGATAAGGTATGGCATAAGGGCCTACTTCATAAAATTTCCAGCTACGGTATAACTGGAAATGTTTTCTCGATCATTAAATCATTTCTCACTGATAGGCTCATAAGAGTAGTAGTTGATGGGCAGAAATCAGAGGGCATCAATATTAATGATGGAGTCTCTCAGGGGTCCATCCTAGGCCCAACTCTCTTCCTGATATACATCAAGGATCTCCCAAAACACATACACAAATCATTCGTTGACATCTATCTTGATGACACGGCCATCTATGGCAACACATAAAAGGCCGTAAATGACAAAGTTCTCTCAGATTCTCTCTCCTCTGATCTTGAGCTCGTGGTACAGTGGGAGAGGAGGTGGCTTGTTACTTTTAATGCATCTAAAACCAAGCTCATATCTTTACATCATCAACGCTCTGATCCCCATCTGGCATCATTTGATATGGGTGGCTCTCGACTAGAGGAAGCTCCATGTTTTGATAAGCTTCTGGGCTTGACCTTTACCCCTGACCTGAAATGGAATACGTACATCAAGTCAGTTGCTGGAAAATAGTAGGATCCTTCTACCGCTCCAGAAGATATCTCACCCCTGATGCAATTCTCTATCTGTATAAAAGCCAAGTCCGTCCAAGGATGGACTACTGCTGCCACATCTGGGCAGGAGCTACTAAAACAGTCTATCCTGCCTTGACAGAGTACAAAATAGACTTCGTGGCCTAGTGGGTAATGCCCTTTTCTCTTCCCTGCAACGTCTCTCCCACAGGAGAGACGTTGCGAGCCTGTCTTTGTTTTATCGTTACTACCGTGGCAGGTGCTCGTCTGAGCTCCAATCTCTCGTCCCCCGTGGGGCTCTTTACCAACTGACTTCTTGCTCCAAATTTTCAACATGCAAGGAAGAAGAAAAAGAAAAAAGAGACAAAACAATACACTGAAGATGGAGTCTACCTCTGAAATATATTTGTGATAAATTTCAAACAAGTAAAATAGTTTATTATTTTCCTAATATTACGTTGGGATTTGGTTTCAAGCGCACTTAATGTGTATTTTATTTTATTCAAATTAAAACAAGGTTTCTATTGAACTCCGTTCTTGACATTATTCTCGCGTTACCTACGCACAGTTCAAACATTCAAAAATACAACCACAAGATATAACGTGCGGCTCTATACAAACGGACCTCTTGCTCCAAATTTATAACATGGCAAGATTGAAGAAAAAGGCAAAGTAAAAGAAACAAAACACCACACTGACGATGAAGTCTACTTTCAAGCGCACTTAATGCGTGTTTTATTTTATTCACATTAAAACAAGGTTTCTATTGACCTCTCATTCTTGACGTTATTCTCGTGTACCTACGCACAGTCCAAACATTCAAAAATACAACCGCCAGATACAAATAGCGGCTCTATACAAACAGACTTCTAGCTCCAGATTTACAACATGGCAGAAAAGAAGAAAAAGAAAAAAGAAACAAAACAACAGAGTGAAGATGGAGTCTACCTCCAAAATATATTTGTGATAAATTTCAAACAGTAAAAATATTTCATTATTTTCCTTATATTACATCGTGATTTTGGTTTCAAGTAAAAGTGACAAAACAATACACTGAAGATGGAGTCTACCTCTGAAATATATTTGTGATAAATTTCAAACAAGTAAAATAGTTTATTATTTTCCTAATATTACGTTGTGATTTTGGTTTCAAGCGTACTTAATGCGTATCTTATTTAATTCAAATTAAAATAACGTTTCTATTGAACTCTCATTCTTGACGATATTCTCGCGTACCTACGCACAGTCCAAACATTCAAAAATACAACCGCCATATAGAACGCGCGGCTCTATACAAACCGACCCTTTGCTCCAAATTTATAACATGGCAAGATAGAAGAAAAAAGAAAAAAAATACCACACTGACGATGAAGTCTACTTTCAAGTGCACTTGGTACGTATTTTATTTTATTCAAATTACAGCAACGTTTCTATTGAACTCTCATTCTTGACGTTATTCTCGCGTTACCTACGCACATTATAAACATCTAAAAATTCAACCTCCAGATACACGCGTGGCTCTATACAAACAGACCGTTGTTCCAAATTTACAAAATGGCAAGGAAAAAGAAAAAGACAAACGACAACAAAACAACACACAGACGATGGCGTCTAACTCAGAAATATATATGCGATAAATTTCAAACGAGAAAAATATTTGTTTATTTTTCCTAATATTACGTCGTTATTTGGTTTCAAGCGAACTTGATGCGTATTGTATTTTAATAAAATTTAAACAACGTTTCAAGTGAACTCTCATTCTTGATATATATATATATATATATATATATATATATATATATATAAAGAGAGAGAGAAAGAGTTAGAGATACAGACAGACAGACACAGAGACAGGCAGAGAGACAGACAGATGACAGAAGTGATTTATATAATATTCCATTATGTTTCATCTTTGGAAAAATTTGATGCATGGTTGTCAATAATTCTTTGTTTTTTTTCTTTTAGTCTGCGTCGCAATTCATTTGAGACCAAACATTGGTATGTATGTGCGCATTTTCCTCAATGGGCATCATTTAATGGACCATTTCCTTAGTAAGTGTTGTCTTTTGTGAAACTTATGTTTGTTTACCAGTAATAAGCAATAGTGCTATTCAAATGACTTGGCAATAAAGATGAGATTCATTACTGCTTTACTACTTACAGGATGTGGCGTAAGGGCTGAAGGAATCTTGCCGTGAGACACCGGAGGTGGTGGTTTAAGTTGATATCTTAATGCATCTTCCCCTTCCAGATTCATTCTCTTTTCCTGCTTTTCAAGTATTTTCATTAACATACAATATGATTACTTTTAAAGATAACTCCCGCTCTATGGTAATGTTTGTGTGATATATTAGATGATTATTATATTTGATAATACAATCCAGATTTTCTCTATTGCAAAAGCATGAAAAACGATTAGTATTAAAGATAGCAGTTCATAAATTATAATGTTACACATGTCGTTTTTAAAGTTTAAATGATGGAGTTTGATGCGTCAAACAACGGTTAGAAACACACACGGAACATGCCAACTATAACCAATTTGATGAGAGATACTGAATAATAAAAATAGACAAGATTATTCGAAACGCAGTGGAGAGCAAGTTAGAACCATAAATGCTAAGATCCACATTGATTTGATGTAAATCGTTTAACTGAGACTGAAAAAAACAACACTTCGCGTCTATTTGTCTTAAGGTGTAATTAATTAGATTAAATTTCGAATATTATTTTGGAAATCGATAACAAACTTGAGACGAAACGGCTAACCTAGGCTGATGCAATCGATTGTAAGGTAAACTCAGGGAAAACAACAAAACAGCAGAATAGTGTCAGAGAGACGAACTAAAACTCCATTGCGGAAGTCAGATATAACGCTAAGATTTAAGGCATTACATCCGGACCGTTAAGCTAACGATCACTAACGACACATACGAGCAATTGCATCGCAAGATTGTCGAAAGAAGATTAAATGTTACAAGTGTATCGAAAGGTGAGTGAGATAGATAATCGCTTTTATTTTATAAAATTTCGAAACTCGCACTACACTTATTTTTTTTCTTCAGTCCTCACATTTTATGAGAGATGTTGCCGACCTTGGAAAAATAATTGCTGCTTTCTGGGCCAGAATCCAACACTCACACACTTATCGTTTTCGTCCTTGTAACTGTTTAAACCAAATTGCTTTATACATTGTCTGGAACCATTTCAACGAAAACATACGAAAAAAACAAACAAACAAAAAAAAACAAACAAAGCAAAACACTTATTATGTAAGCAATTTTTGTGTCTCTCATCTCCTTTTCGGCACGTAACAAAGCAATCAGTAAAAGCGGGCCAACTGTAGAAAAATGTAATTGAAGCAAAATTTTGTAGGCAAACAAAACAAAAACAGGAACACAGATAGGAAATAGTCAGTATCGCCCACCTCTAGAAGAGAGGGGTTTCTTGTCTGTAATAACCGTGGAGAAAGAAGAAGAAGCAGAAGAAGAAGAAGAAGAAGAAGAAGAAGAAGAAGAAGAAGAAAGAGAAAAAAAAACAGAAAGAAAAAAAAACTCGCTTCTCGCAGACACGTGGTTCGTCACAAAGAACAATCCAATCGCCAGAACCACCTACACACAATCTGCAGGGCACCGCCACTGCTTTCCAGTATCATGCCTTTATTGCGGCCGGGAATTATGTATTTGCATAATCGCGAGAGAGAAGACGCGATTCTACGATAATTGCATGAGGTAAACGCTAATAAAACCCACGGACGCCATCTTGGAACTCTCTCTTTCGCTTAACTCGAAATACAACAGACGTATCCGAGATAAGCTCTCTATTTCCCCTCATTTCGGTTATTGCTAATTCTGCTACAGTAATATTTTATTATTAGAATTCTTTTGACAAAAAAGGAATTTGTCTATTTATTTATTTGCGGACTGTTATTCTCATCAATTATGCCTCTGACCGAAAGATAGTCAAACAGCAACTATAAAGAAGAAGATAACAGTCCGCAAATAAATAGATAAATAAATAAATATACCAAAAATAAAAATGATGTGTTGCCTTCCTCCTGGCTGTGTCATTCGAATATAAATTAAGTTCATCCTCACACTTAAGATATAACGCTACACTCCCATAAACACGTCTATCGTTTTTATATAGTTAATTGAACCTTTCATTACTCCAAAATCGATTTCTCTTGTTTTAGTGATGTTTAGTTATATTAGAAGTTTCCATACAACCGACATTCTCATTTATAGTCGTGACATCTAAATAACACTACCTCATTTTAAAATATGATGAAATATTTTGTTTCATTTTCAGAAAATGGCAAAACTTATGCAGCTTGTGCGCGAAACGGGCATCTTCTGAGATGCGTAGTGTTTTACGGTGTGCACATTGCTTCAGACCGTACAAATGCCTGTATCGTGTTTTTGGGCAAGTATCATAAAATGATGAAGGTTCAACGCCTTGGATGTTTAAATGAAACCTTGACTGCTGATGAATCCTTAATGAAGCTGACTCAAGGTGATCAAAATGAAGATATCTTATCCTTTCAGGAAGAAGATATAAAAACTGATGAGGTCTTCAACTTCAAGCAATGAACTTTATTTTTCTACTTTTCACGATTTATTCTTTTTTGCTGAATATTGTATGCACAAAATATTATAACCAAATCTGGTCTTGTCTCCTTTAAATTTACGTCAAAATAATGTAATCTGAATAAACTGCTCTTCTCGCAAAAATCATACTTTGTGTTCAATAAAATTTAATTATTTACTTATTTTATATGGAACTCATTCATCTTACAACCTTAATTTAAAATCAATTTTGCATGACAAAGTAGAACGTTTTTATTATTAACATACGTAACTAACTCAATCACACTTCACCAATTTTCTCTTCTGCTTCATGCTTTGTCCGGTTCGTTCAATACTATATGGAAAATATGCTATCCACGAGCAGGTAAGGGTTGGTTGTTGTATCTCACGCAAATATCAAAGGAAATAAATTATTATTAGTTATCATTTAATTGGTTTATCATAGAACGTTGACCTGCGTTACAATATTCTATCTGACATTTATTTAGTTGGTAAATAATTAGTTTTGGGAGTAGAGAGTAGGGTTTTGTGTTAGGCTCAAGAAAGCATCTATATGAGTCATGACTCGGTTTAACTGTTGAAAGATACTCATATAATTATATCTAAATGTTATTAATCATTACATTAAAATAAGCATCACGCCGAGATGGATCGCGAGTTCAGAAATTAAGTCGATGTTTTGGTCTTACAAACTGTTCTTTTCATCGAATACCCGTTCGTTGGATTTCGTCATATAGCAATTACCTTTTCCAAGGAAATTGTTTCAACCTGCTATTGGTTAAGGTGTCCGACTTTGTTTAGAAACGCTATATTCTTTTCATCCAACTCTTTCATAAACTAATCTGATTGCCCATTAATATGTTAATCTACCAAATATGTGATCAAAACAAGCTCCCACGAGTCAAGTACTATTTGTATTATAAAAGCTTTTATGAGCAATACCTTGCATGGTCTGATTTTTTGTGGATCTTAGCCTAGTAGATATCCACAACTGCTAATTAAATGAAAAAATCTCAAAATTATACAACTTAGTATTCATGCTCAGAAGTTAATCGATTTAGTCATAGTAAAGTCAACTAATTTTTTAAATAATTTTGACTCATTATAAGCTATTTTTACATGCGTAAATCCAAATCAAATCTGTTCTAGAGGTCTAAATACACTATATATAAAAGTTCAAGTCTGTAGACTTAATATCCAGATAAGAGTTTAGTGAATACGGTTCGCACACACACTGACAAGCTCACATATATCTATCTATCTATCTATCTATCTATCTATCTATCTATCTATCTATCTATCTATCTATCTCTCTCTCTCTCTATATATATATATATATATATCTGTCTATCTTTCTCTCTCTCTCTCTATATATATATATATATATATATATATATATATATATATATATATATATGAATGGAAATGTATAAAAAAGAATACGAAAAGTATGAAAGCTTATAACTTTTCTTTATTCGTTTTCAATTGGTGACGTGCAGGAATACAAAATAATATTATGAAAATAAATTAAAAAACTTTTTTTACAGGTACATATTTTTCGACCGATGCTTCAGTCTTCATCGGTGTAGTGAAAGTATGAGCATACACGGGGAAAAGGGGAATGTAAAAGGAAGGAAGGAAGGAAGGAGGAGGAGGAGTAGGAGAAGGAGGTATAGCCAATGAGAAGGTGCCACGTCACTTTTAAATATATACACATATAAATTCGCACATACACACATGCACACAGTACATATACACATACAAATGAAAAATGAAAAATTAAAATATATATCAACCTGCCGTCGCCCGACTGCACAATACGCTTTAGCATGATATTTTAATTCATGCAGACTGCATATCTAATATTATAGAATAAATCCTATATTGACTATTACTTATAATCAGGAATAATTTGCCCGGTAAACTTAATCGAAAAAAAAAAGTAAAATAATAATAATAATAATGATAATGCAGTTTATCATAATTCTTGTGTGTTTTGTTATGGAATTAATATTGGATTTAATATTGAATTAATTTGAAATTCATTGTGAGATGAGTAATTTGTATAATTTATTTTATACAAATATTTGTAGATTATTATCACGGCTGTTGTAGTTGGAGGATTCCAAATATCTATTCTGTAGCGACGAAGGCCAGAGAAATAATGGCCCAAAACGTCGCGAAACAATAACTCGTCTGTTTGTTTACAATACCACGTCAGCTGATATTGGAGCTTGACGATGAATCCTCTGGAAATGTCACTTCTGATAAATGTTTAGTTTTAGAATGTTCCAACAAAGAAAATATTTGCGGTGTTTTTAAATGGTTGCATCTTCTTTTATCGTAAATTGAATTCATTAATAATAAGAAAATTTAAAATAGAATGATTTAACACTGAATAAATATCTCTAGATTATAACAAGTATGTTTTTTGAGCGGAAATGAATCTTTGAAATTTTATTATCTCCCTTGCCGGTATAACCTTAAATATTTTCCCCCAAAATTATTCTTTTTTTTATCTATAAAAGAGAAACGCTATTTTAAAGATAAAAGTTTTTTCGCTTTTAGATAGTTATCGGATGAATTTTGGTAAAAAAACAACAACATATTTTAGAACACTGCCAGGCATATAAATTAGCTTTGTGTGAAATAGGTACAGCCGTTTCGGAACTTATGAGAAAGGAACTCATACACCTCCAAAAAGAGATGTTTTTATCATAGTATATATATATATATATATGTATATATATATATGTATATATATATATATATATAGTGGAGATGCTAATATATATATATATATATATATATATATATATATATATATATATATATATATATATATAGTGGAGATGGTAATTAATAAAAACTGAAGAAAGTGCTCAATACTGTTGTAGAGCAAATATGTGTTTTATTTTTTATTACCGTATCTTTCTGTTAAGTTACATTATTGTTTCGGCTGCACGTGTAACTTAACAGAAAGATACGGTAATAAAAAATAAAACGTATATATATATATATATATATATATATATATATATATATATTAGCATGAATAACCGTCGTTTTCTGGATATACGTAAAGTTCGGTTTGACCACAGCTGCTATAATAAGGATATTGAGCAACACCAACAAAAGAATTGAATCACCCCAAAAAAGAACTAGGTTAAAACTTCCCTACCAGATGTTTAGACAGAAGGAATACAAAGAGAAACACTTTTTACCACACTGTACCCCCCCGTTCCCTAAATGATAAATGAGCCAAACTACTTTTTCTTTCCAGCAAAATAGCAGCAGATGCATGTGCGACCGCAAAAAAAAGCAAAAAAAAAAGATACATGTTAGGCAGGCTCAAACCTGAAATGCGAAATAAGAAGGAAAAAAGGTCACTGGAAAATGCTTTACGGAGCACCACAACTTACGACGTCATGCCTTTTTAAAATAACGTTTTTAAACATAGTTTTAACTTAATACGGGGGCGTTACTTGCGAAAATCACGGCGGAAAAGTGATCCCCTTTACAAGAAATGGTCCATCCCAATATAACTCTTTTTTTTTTTTACTTTTCACATATTATACCCCCAAAGGATCGCTCTTTCAAAGGGTGACGGTGTCGACCCAGTCCGAAACGGCTGACGAAAGTTTTTAGCGAACCTACTAACACACACACACAGAAACACAAAAACGCACAAACACCCAAACAAACCGATAATTTAGATTTATAAAATAGATAATCGTGTATGTTAGAACGTTTTCATCCTAAATTCTACACAATTATGGACAGTGTAGAAACTATAAAAGAAAAAAGAATTTAGCGTAACAGTTAAATGAAATCATACATATATATAACTAATAAATCTTTTTTAGGATTTGCGAATTAGCACACATTCATGAAGTCAATGGAAAATATTGATGACTGCATAGACGGGGAGAAGAGGAATGGTAGGGATGTCTAAGCACCTGCCCTTTTTACTCCTGTTTTAAAAGTATCCTCATCAGAAGAATGTGCCTGTGCCTCGCCAAGACACCTTTTTTCACTTGAGCACCTGCCTTAAAAAATATCTGCACGTCACTGTCTGACTGAATCAGTTTCAATAATTTTTATAATAGAAAATATAGGCTTTTTTCTTTCAATGTTAGAGCGAGAAGAACACAACGTTATAGCTACGAAAAGTTGATATTAAATATGACCTAAATAGACATCTTAAATGTTGATAGTTTCTGATGTTCCTATATCCGTTTTTATCAATCAGATTTTTATTCATTATTTCAAATGGATATATCTTTGTTATATCCTTTGTTCCGGTTTGAATACACAGCAATAACTTTAACTCTTGCACACAGACTTAGGGTTAGTGTGTGCACCCAGCTTCGATAAGGGTAAGGAAATTTACCACCAAATACGGCTACTCGGTAGGTTCCCAATGCAATCGAGTGTAAGCAACTTTAATCGTCTATCGAATTTTCCAGTCTCTAATCAAAACTGTTAGAAACGAGCATGCACAGAGGAGGTAAGAAAATCAATATAAAATAATGAGGGGGTCGAAAGCAGAAATATAATTTATATATTTTTTTATATAAGTTTTATTTATCCTTTTTATGCATAAAAACAAATAAACAAACAAACAAACAAAATAACCCAGGATTAGGGAATCAGGGACCCGGGAGGGAATTCCAAAGTCTAGCTGTTTTGGGGAAGAAACTACTGGTGTAGAAACCTCTCTTTCATCTAGGGATCTTAACTGTGAAGGGGTGGGATTTTGCTGCTTGTCGGGTTTGTCGGGGGTATTTACGTCGAGGGAGTACAAGGGCTTGCAGTTCCTCGGAGCATTCGCCTTTTAAGTACTTGTAGAGCAGGCAGAGGTGATGCACATTTCGTCGATGGAACAGAGACTGAAGCTTAGATGACAGTTCAGTACCTATAAGGTGGCGAATCTCTTTTGAACCCTCTCAACGTTAGGCCGAGGAGTTTAAAAGAAGTACTTTCAGGCAATGCGTTCTTGGCCATTGCTATGGGTGGTAGAGAAGGTTTCTTGTAGTTATTGAAGTTTAGTCCCCAGAATCCATTTTTGTCCCCATTTCAGTATAGATTGGAGGTCGTCCTCTAGTGTTTCTGTCATTTCTTTAGATATGTGTTCTTTTGTTTTCCTGTCGTGTCTGTTATAGAGCGTGGTGTCAGCAGCATAAATACCCATCTCACAGACAATTTTATAAGGGAGGTAATTTATGAATATTAGAAATAATAGAGATCCAAAGATAGACATATGAGGCACTCCCGCATTTATATTTTGTTTAGATGTACCACCATCGAGGACAACCTGGATTTTTCTCTTATCTAAGAAGGATTTAATTATGTCAAGTAGTCTTTCAGTGATACCGTATGATCTGATTTTTCTGAGCAGACCTTCATGCTATACCCTGTCAAAAGATTTAGATATATCTAGAACTACTGCTCTACCCTTCCCTGCTTTGTCAAGCGAATGGTATATACGCTCAGAGATTACACTTAGGATGTCTGCCGTTGAACTGGCTTGCCTAAAACCATATTGTTGGTCGGTCTGAGTTTAGCATCTGTAAGGTGATGGAGTAGAGCTTTGTTAATAATGCACTCAAATATTTTGGCGAAAAGTGCGAGGAGGCTAATGGGGCGGTAATTTGCTGGGTCAGTTCTGTCGCCAGAATTCTTGAAAACTGGTACTACAGAAGCAGTTTTCCAGCAGCCAGGAAAGCAAGATTCATTAAGGCATTTGTTATAAAGTTTGGAGAGAACTGGAGCTACTTCGGCGGAGCACTTTTTTAATAGAACAGCCGAGATGAGACCAGGTCCACATGCTTTTGAAGTGTCAAGAATTTTTATGATAGCATGCATCTGAGCAGGAGTAATTTTCAGATCCTTTAGTGTAGCGTCTGTCCGCAAAGGAAAATGAGGGAGGGGATGGTTAGCAGGGTTCAGTGTGGAGTTGGAGGTAAACCGACTGGCAAGCATGTTAGCCTTCTCGGTTGCTGAGCAAACAACCTCATGATTTTTGGATAGTGGGGGGAATTGTTGATTGCCCATTATTTACTACACTGTTGTAGATTTTCCAGAAGTCCTGGGTCCCTAATCTCTGCTTCGGTGCGTTTTTTTGTGGTTTCAGTAAATTCTCTCTTAACTGTCGCTATTTTTCTTAGAGTTATTTCTGGCTTCTATGTACTTCTGTTCGTTTGAACTGGACTTATGTCGGTTAAATATGCGGTACGCATGCTGCCTTTGCGCGATAGTAGTTGCACAAATACAAGTAAACCATTGGGGAGAGCGAGGCTTGCTATAAAACATTTGTTGTGAAAGTCAGAAATATCCTGGCTGTTGGAAAACTGTATTTGTGGTACCAGTTTACAAATATTCTGACTAAAAAACTGGCGCATTAAATTATCGCCCAATTAGCCCTCTCCCTCTTTTCGCTCAAATATTTGAGTCCCATAATTAATGAAACTCTAGGCTATCACCTGTCCGACTTACAATATGAATTTAGGCAAGCCCATTCTACTGCAGATATTCTAACTGCAATCTCTAAACGTATATACCATGTCTGGATAAGGCTGGAGATGGGAGGGCAGTAGACCTAAATATATCTAAGTCTTTTGACGGGGTATGGAACGAATGTCTTCTCATGAAAATCAGATTATATGATATTACTGGACGAATATACAACATAATAAAATCCTTCCTTATTAAAAGAAGAATCCAGGTTGTCTTCGATGGTCGTACGTCCAAATATATGATATACATGCGCGTGTCGATCCTTGGTCCTTTATTATTCCTGATATACATAAATAACCTTCCAGATAAAATAGTCTCTGAGATGGGTATATTTGCTGACGATACTGACAGAATAACTTGATTTAAGTACGATACTTAATATAAACAGCCATGGTAAGACGCAAAAAAAAAAAAAATTAAATAAAAAAGATTAGAAAATTTAATAAATAAGAAAGTGCGCCCCTCGCACATTGCGATCTACTTTCTGGGCACCTATTTTGGGTGTGTGTTTACCTAGTTATAAAGTCTATGCTTTTGATCCGTTACGTCATCGAAACACCTCTTATAACTGGAAAAAAACACCTAACAGCTAACTACGAAATTCCAATATACATTTTTCCTCCAAGACTTCTACCTCTGTCTAACCTGCATGCCAAAAAAAAATTCTTCAAACTAAACCTTACCTGAAACTCTAAATCCTAATTGAGATCTACTGTAATTTGTAAGTAAATAACCCCTGTCTCTTAAACGCTAACAATCTGCTCCTTCCCACCAAGCTGACATTTAACTCCTACATTGCACAGCATATGTAGTGGAGTCTTTAACTTCCATCACCTAACCCTCACATGCTAACTGCTTAGTCATCACTAAACATCTATACATTTCTACCACTTAGACATGCATTAGAGTTCATTTCTATCCACTTAGGTATTTAACAGCCAAAGTATGTACTCAAAAGCAAAGCGATCTGTATTACATAACTATGTCTCCTCCTAGATAGTTTTGCAACGATTAATACGAAACTGAACCGATACTCCTTGTTATGCAAAATGTCCATGACTCTTATTTGAAAGCTGAAATTATCTTCCCTCAATAATAGAAACACACTTTATGCCTACAACTTCAACTTCATTCGCATCCACTGAAAACCTGCCCATATATCTATTTAACTAATTACACATGACTCAAAACTTACTGTTTTATTCGTACAATATTGCACTCACATCTCAACCCTCCTGTCATCTAAAATATTGTTTGGACACAACTCGTAGTTCAATTCTTAAAAACTAATCATACTGTCACGTTATCCTAGACCGAAGCTAACAAAAATAAAATTAAAAAAATATAAAGGGAAAGCCTCAAACCACATTATCTAACAAACCTTCTTACAATCATAGTTGCTTACACTGCATGAGCTCTACTCACTCCATTTATCTAGTAACGATGAAATAGCAATGTCTCTAAATCACTTTGAGGAGTGTAAGTATTCAGCAGATATATAACCTCTACAACTAACCCAGTAACATTAACTAACCACGCGTGGTCGCAGAAATAGCTGGATTAGAACTCATGAGCGGAGCAAACCATCTCAGTGCTGACGGACCCAGTAGATCTTCCCAGATCATCCGTCTAGGAGAAGAAACACTCTTAAACTAAACCAAAGGGAAGGGAAGCCTCTTCAGTTTTGGATGACAACCTTCCTAGAGCTGTTGATTCAAACAAATTACCAGTTTGCAAATCTACACTGCTTAAGGAGTAGATAGGCTTTGTCTATCGCTTGGCTTCCATACTCCTTCTTTGGCTGTTAGTTAGGCGCAGAGACACTATCACAGTGATTCGACAGAAACACCCAGTGGTAGGTCTTGTTTCTTGTCTAGGGCAACGAACGTCGTTTTCTCCACTCCCGACACACCGCACCCCTAAAACGGGGTACTTGCGAGTGCTTGACTACCATATATGCGTGAGAAATTAGATTGGGTTGACCTTCCTCTGATGGGTTGAGGGTACCGGATTGACAGTTCCTGGCTGCTGTTTCCGACTGGTAATACAGGAGCCCTAAGTCCATCAACAGCTGTATAAGATCGGGATGTTTGTAGTGTAATGTCGCGCATGGGACGAGACCCTGCACTCATCCCCGGTGGACTTTTCTGAGGCCATAATCCTAATTGAAGAAAGGTTAGCTGATGGTCTACTTGTGATGCATGTCTTATGCTCTACATAAGCTCTTGTTCAGCTCCCCCTTACCTAAACTGAAACTCTTTAAAAAATATGGCGACAGTACTATCTAAAAATAAGCTTAAACCAGGCTTAGGGCCAAACATATCCAACTTACCGCCTCCCTTGAGGCTTGCATTCACAAATATCCGTGTACTAAGAACTAATTTAGCTGATGTTGAAGCATTTCTCCTAACAAATACCCCGGATATCTTAGCACTAAGTGAGACAAACCTACACTTATCCATCCTCTCTAACTGCTTAAACATGCCTAGATATCCCCCACTCTGCCGTAAGGATTCTAACAGACACATGCACGGACTTGGAGTTTACATTCGTAATACCCTTCCCTTGACTAGAGAAACACACCTAAAATCCGATGGCCAAGCCTTTATGTGCTTTAGACTAAACATACAACACAACATTACCTACTTTGATTTTCTCTATCGCTCTTCCTTGACCCAGGACTGCACCATAATAAACAAAATCTCTGACAGAATAAACACAGCACTCTCCCTCGACACTAGCGCGCAAGTACATGTATTTGGTGACATTAATATACATCACAAAATCTGGCTTGGATTCTCTACTTACACAGATCCAGCGGGCAGCACAAATCATAGCTTTTCTATATCTCACTCCCTATCAAAAATTGTTTCGTTTCCAACCCGTTTCCCTGATCATCACGAACAACACGCATCACTTCTAGATCTGTTTTGGACCAGAGTTCCCGATGATTGTACAATGAATGCCGAAAGTCCACTTGGGAACGCTGATCATGCAGTGATAATATTTGAAAACGCCCTAAACTCTAGAGCCAAAACTGAAGAGCCAGTGTTCAAAACAACGAGATATTATAAAAAGGCTGACTGGGAAGCCATCAGAGATTTATCAGAGATGGCCCCTGGGGAAATATTTTTCTCTTCCTGCTGAACAGTGCGCAAACGAGGCCACTGACTGGTTCAAAACTGCAATCGAAGCGCATGTTCCCATGCGGAAATTTTATAGCAAGCACCACTCTCCCCAATGGTTTACTTCGACTTGCGCAACTTCCATTGCTCAAAGGCAGCATGCATACCACAGATATAACCGACATAAGTCCAGTTCAAACAGACAGAAGTAAACAGAAGCCAGAAATAACGTTAAGAAAGAAATAGCGAGAGCTAAGAGAGAATTTACGAAAACAACTAAACAACGCATCGAAGCATAAAAACTAGGAACTCGTGACGTCTGGAAAATCTAAACAGTGCAGTAAATAATGGGCAATCAACAATTCCCCCACTAACAAACAATTACAAGGTTGTTTGCTCAGCAACCGAGAAGGCTAACATGCTTGCCAGTCGGTTTGCCTCAAATTCTATACTGGACCCTGCTAAACACCCTCTACCGTACTTTCCCACGCAAGACGATCTGAAAATCATCCCTGCTCAAGTGCATGCTATCATAAAAAAAATCCTTGATTTTCTAAAGCATGTAGACCCGATTTCATCTCAGCTGTTCTATTACAAAAGTGCTCAGCCGAAGTAGCTTCAGTTCTCTCCAAACTCTACAACAAATGCCTTAATAAATCTTGCTTTCTGGGCTGTTGGAAAACTGCTTCTGTGGTACAATTTTTCAAGAATTCTGGCGAAAGAACTGACACATTAAATTATCGCCCCATTAGCCTCCTCCCCTTTTTGCCAAAATATTTGAGACCTTAATTTACCATGCTCTAGTCTATCATCTTATAGCTTCTAAACTTCTGACTGACCAACAATATGGATTTAGACAAGCCCGTTCTACAGCAGACATCCTAAATGTAATATCTGAACGTATATACCATTCACTGGACAAAGCGGGGAAGGGCAGAACGGTAGCTCTAGATATATCTAAAGCTTTTGACAAGGTATGGCATGAGGGTCTCCTCAGGAAAATTAGATCATACGGTATCGCTGGGAGAATACTTAACATAATTGAATCCTTCTTAGATAAGGGAAAAACCCAGGTTGTCCTTGACGGTCGTACATCTAAAAATATGGTATAAACATGGGAGTGCCTCAGGGGTCTATCATTGGACCTCTACTGTTCCTGGTATTCATAAATGACCTCCCCGACAAAATTTCTTCTCAGATGGGTATATATGCTTATGACACCACACTCTATAGCAGGCACGACAGGAAAACAAATAAATACATATCTAAAGAAATGGCAGAAACACTAGAGGATGACCTCCGGTCCGTAGTGGAATGGGGGACGAAAATGGATGGCCACATCCAATGCTACCAAGACATAACTTGTTTCCTTCAATAATTACAAGAAACCTTCTCTACCACCAATAGCAATAGCTAAAGACACTTTATCTAAAAGTAAATTTTTTGAACTCCTCGACCTAACGTTCACAGGAAACATGAGTTGGAACAATTACAGTGAGAGCATTTCCAGGACTGTTGCGAAGAAGGTAGGTTCTTTCTACCATGCTAGAAAGCTACTAACGCCCAAAAGTATCTTGTACATCTATAAGGCCACCATTCGCCCATTTATGGAGTATTGTTGTTATATTGTGGCTGGCACATCTGCTACTTGTCTGTCGCTCCTTAACAACTGCTAAACTTTGGAATTCCCTTCCGAGTTCATGTTTCCCCGCTGTACTGACATGCAGAAGTTTAAGTGTCATGCAAACAGACGTCTTGCTGCTCAACTCCCTACTACTAGCAGGTCGCCCGGCATTACCCGGTCGTAAAATAGCTTAAATATGATGTTTTGATTCATGCAGCTTTCGTATTTATTATTTTTTTATATTCGAACCAATATCTCGTAAAGATTAAAAAAGGTTTTAAAGAAATAGGCCACCACAGAACAGAACGTTTAGTTTACTTATAAATTTTCTTTTGACGTTTATGTCTGAGCTATAGAAGTCATTTTTCTTTGCAAGACTAAAAATTAAAGAAAGAACCAACAGCGACTACGCTATGCATGCATATTCGTAATGCCGTCGTTCGACCTTTACTTGGACAATATTTTTTTTTTAATTTCCAAACTTTTATACCGACTTTATATAGTTTCGCATGGATTTAAATACCCTATATATTAAGTTTCATATCTGTAGACGAAACATTGACAGAAGAGTCTGGTAGGCAACATTTTTTTTTTAACAAATACATATGCGCATATATAAATACATATAAAAACAGGTTTGTGTTTATTATACATTTTACGCAAATATTATGCAACTATAACTCATGTAGAAGATCTCTATGAATATAATTACACGTAATAGTTAACTAAAAATGATCAGCCCATGAGAAAACCGAGAAAATTTATATGGAATTAATTAAAACTAGTGGGACCTGTAGAAATTGCACGGAAGCCTAATTCATATGCAATATGTTGACGTTGGCATTCTGTAGATATTCAGCGTAAATGGAGACGCGCTAATAATATTGTAGCTCTTTTGTTAAAACTGCAAAGTATATGCCCGGACTATCAGGGACGCCATGTGTATCCCGGTCGTAAAGTACGCTTAAATATGATATTTTAATTCTTGCGGATTTTGTATATATTATCATAGAGTTAATGTTATATCGATTCTTATATATTATAAATTACGATTTCAAAAATAAAAAAAATATATCCATATGACTTGGGTTCATCAGCTTGAATCGAAATCGAAACGAAAATTTATGAAAATAATATATATATATATATATATATATATATATATATATATATATATAGATTTTGCGATGAAGATTAGATTAACTTGGATTAAAAAATATATAAAAAAGACCCGGTCGAAGATACCACATGGTGCCTTAAAAAGACCCAACGGACTTGTCGCTTCAAAAAAGATTTTTTCCTTTTCTGCACAACACAGCACTTTTCCTTGATCTTATAGACTATATACATTTCCGTCACTGACGTCACGTTTATGGCTTAAACGCTCCCCCAACATTAGCGTGACAGGTGAGTCATCAATATGTATACGTATTTTAATTTCAGAGCCCGTGACTACGTTACAATTATACTACCTTATGTAACTGCTGTTCAGCATGCGAGCATACAATATATAACAATGTGTTTCGATTTTATAAAATGCTATTGAACTGTAATTAAAGGAGATTGATTAGTAGAAATTTTGTTCATATGTGTATAGTATCTTGTACACGTATCAGAAGATCGTTTTCTTTTGTATTTATATTGTTAGTCAACCCTTCGTTCAAACTTATGCTATTTTTGTTGGACAAAGTCTAATCGTTTGACAAGGTCTTATGAATCCGTCCAATCGCCACAACGTAGCATTTATGTGCCTGTTTTTCTTCACTCGAAGGTGCTGTGATCAACTTATGGCATTTCTGCCTTCTTAGCGACTGACCCGACCAGCAGCGAAATCCCATGCATCACTGTCGAGGACATTAGATGTCAAAAAGTATTATACAATAATAGTTTCTTCCCTCTGACTGTAAGTGCTAAAAATCACTTACTTTTTTTTTCCTTCACTTACGGTACTAATCTACCAACGTTTAAATGCAATGTGAACAGCCAGGGATACTCACCGTTGCCCGATATTAGTATAAAGGTTGAAGTAGTGGCCACCTATCACTTTCTATCCTTCTCTTACATTCACCCTGACTCACAACTCTATATAATAGCAGAAAAAACTCACAACATTATATAATAGCAGTAAAAATAGTAAAAAATTATCTAATTTCAGTGTGTTTTATAACAAATATTATTAAAAGTAAAATATAAATTGTTCTAGGAGATTTTAGCGAAACCAGACCGGAGCTACATCGTAAGGTTTGTCAGTGTTTTAAGTGAATTTACTGAGTTTCGACATTACTACTTTTTCTTTTAATTAATTTATGGTACTATCGCTTCTCCGGGTAAAGTTACTTGATTGAGGAACGCCCTAGGAACGCAACCAGCTCCTCGGGGGAATAAACACGGTATCCAACGATACCTAACGATAGGCATACGTTGGAAACATCAGCAAAAATGGGTCGATATGCCGTCGGCTATAACTGGCTGGCATGGGTCGCTTCTTCATTGCGTCGTTACAGGCATCTTCCCATCGTCGGCATTAATGGCATGCTGAAATCGAACGCTTGTACAAAAATAGCAAACAAATGCATTTTTTTGTAAATATATATAATTAGCGGAGGGTACCAGGCGTTGCCCGGGTGTTTAGGTGTGTGTGTGCTTAATCAAAACATAAGAATAAGCGAAATAAATATATTATATAAAAAATGCTAAAACTAAAAAAAAATCGAAAAAAACACCAAAAGAAACTAACGTAAGACAAACGGACGATGTTAAATGTAAAAATCGGAAAAATAAAAACAGAAAACGCGAATATGATGGAAAAAGAAAACAGAAAAACGAACGTTAACCCCCCCCCCCAAAAAAAAACATAGAACGTGTAAAATGGCTTAAATAACCCTGTTCCAATATTAAAATTTTAAAAATCGAAAAATAAAACACCTCACACCACGATTCGAATCCAAAACCTTTATGTAATGACGACGTCGACAAAATTGGATCGGTTTTTTAATATCTATAATAAATCATGTTCCGATGTTATTTGCGCATGCGTAGAAGCGAACTTGTCATAAGAGGACGGTTTTTAGCTGACCCCTCCATGTAGAAAACTAATGATTTTAGGGTGAAGAAATTAGTGTTTTTGGTGAATTTTTCGATATTTGTCGGGCGAAGGATCAAGCATTAAAATGATATCAATTTCGTGAAAATCCGTGACCTGTATCGAAAGTGTTTGCGAGACATACAAACACACATACAGACATACATACAAACAAACATACATACATGCATAAACACATTTTCGCTTTTATATATATATATATATATATACATATATATATATATATTTATTTAAGACTTAACAATCAGGAGCATATTTTTATAAAAACCAGTTGAAATCACACGCATGCTATGTCGCGTCTGCAGACTCCAGAATTCAAGCGTCAACTGGTTAAATCTATGAAATTATATTGAAAGAGAGAAAATCCGTGACCTGTGTCGAAAGTTTCAATGAAGAAAGAGAGAAAAAAAGGAACGAAAGATATAAATAGAGAAAGACAGAGACAGAGAGAGAAATATGTGTTTTACGCAATTTTTTTATTTTTCAAATTATAATGCCAACATAGTTTAACCTTTATTGCGAACTGGAATCATAAACACCTGCCAATCTTCGTGTACCAAGAGTTTGTCCGCACTGAAATGTGTGTGTTTGCCTCCAAATAAGTGCAGGCCAATTTAGGCACAAGGTTTATTAATTTAGAATGCCCCAGTTCCCTCAAAATGGGTTACGTGAGTGTGCCACAAATTAACAAGCATTGTTATCCAGCACTATTTAACGGAATGGAAAACAAAATAGCTGAGTAAATGCTTTCAAGATTATGACTTCTCTTCATTTAATAGACTAACATGGTTATCCATAGACAACAAAATAAAATAGTTTTAAATGTGTATATCACTTTTCTTTAAGACTTCTATTTCTATATAACTATGAACGCCTGTCTACATCGCCCGTTTCTATTTGTGGATATGCCCCTAACCCTTTCTTTATCATATCTCCCTGTTCTCCTTGTCTCTAATCCCTCCTCTCTCTCCTCCCTTATTTCCCTCGTTTTCTCACACCCTGTATTTCAATTAAGATATTTATTTATTTCGCAAAAGAATACGGAAACAATCGTTTATGAATTACTAAATAAAACCTTTAAAAGTAGCCACTAAATCTTGACTGCTCGATGTTTCAGTCTCTTCAGTCTATTGGCGGAGAAGAGCTTGCACTGGCAGTTATTGAGGGAGTTGTTTGTGGACATTGGTTGCCTTAACTCTTTGTCGTAATTCTCAAGTGTTGGTTAATGATGGATATGCCAATGTAAAGTCCATTTCGTGCGTGTAGATGTATTTTTGCAAAATGTGTTTTGGAAATATTAAAAAAAACCGGATTGTGCAAAATTTGACATACTATACTTATACTTTATATAGTAGGTACTGTTTAATTTATTGTAAGCTGTCTCCAATGTAATAACTGAGTCGATAAATATCACTGAAAATTTCGTCAAGAACCGTATTTTGAATAAGTACCCATGTGTAAAATTAATGTTTATCTATGCCCACTTTGTATGTATGTGTGTATGGTCTCTGTAAAAGATTTTATGCTAGTGTTTATTTTAATATTTCTTAATACACCCAATGACGTTCAATTAAAGAGGATTATGACAGCAATTGTAAAACACTACATAGGTTCTACATGTATGTATCGGAAAACACGCAAGCAATTTTTAAACACTTCAATTGTTGAATCGAAAGTTATGCTTTAGAAAAATACTTTATTCAACCAATAACATATCCCTTAAACATCCCGTAAGAAATTCTTTTTACGTAGAACACAAAAAATAAAAGAAAGAAGGAAAGAAATAATAGAAAAATAATAGAAAGCCACAGTTTTGCCGATCATTAAAAAGCAGCGTCTTTGATTACGTACGGACGGGGAAGTGAAATGCGAAAAAACAAGAAAGATGAAAAACACAGCAAAAAACATGAAAAAGACGGAAAAGACGACAAAGAAGACGACAAAAGAAAAAGAAAAAGAACAACAATAGCGTGCATCTTAAACATCTCGTAAGAAATTGTGTTTAAGTTTTATGTAGAAGAAGACGAAAAAGACGGAGAAGAAGATGATTAATTGCGTGCCCGGTAAACATACTGTAAGATATTATGTGAGGATAATATTCTGATAATCGGAGTCGTATGATTGTTTGATTGACACCATCTTGTTTTGTGTCTAACCATTCGAAAAATACCGAAAACGGATGTGCCATTTATCTACTTAGTACTTTAACGGTGAATGCTCTGACGAACTGCAACCACTTGTGCCCCCGAGGTAAATACCCCGACAAACTCGACAAGCAGCTAAATCCAACCCCTTCATTGTAGAGATCCCTAGATGTAAGAGAGCATTCTACTCCAGTAGTTTCTTCCCCAGAACAGCAAGACTTTGGAATTCCCTTCCGGGTCCCTGCTTTCCCAACTGTACTGACATGCAGAAGTTCAAGTGCAACGTGAACACACATCTTGCTGCCCAACTCCCTACAAAGTACCCCTGTTGCTTATGTTCCTGATAGTAGCCCCCTACAACAAAGTCGCAATGTGCTTTGTTTGGGGTGAAAATGTAAAAAAAAAAAAAAAAAAAAAAAAAATTCGAGAAATGCAAACCGACCGGAAATGAGATTGGCAAGGATGTTCGAAGGGAGCCTTCATTATTTCACAAACTGAAACCAAGAAACTTATGTCAAATGTATGCATCGATGAAGCAAATCCAGATGCTGAAGTAATAAAACTTATGAACAGTGTAGCCATGTCACTAGTAAGGGTGCTGGAGGAAAACGTTTTATCTCGGCTGACGTTATCCCCTGATAGTCAGGGACCCGAAACTTGGATTAACTACTAAGGAGGCTGTCCTATCAGCAGGTGCAAAGTACCGGGGCTGCTGTATTGCCATTGGTGAATGGATTCTGGACCATGCAGTAGCTTCTGGTGGGTAATTGTTACGGCTTTACCTTTTCATGTGCTACAAAAAAAAATTCTTCATTTCTATTTCTCTCTACCCTGCTTCAGGCATGTTTGTTAACCTAGTCCACAAATCCCAAAACAGCATCACGAAAAGTCTCAATAAAAATCACACGATTAAACCCGGATCTAGCGTAGACCCCCACTACCAGGCCTACTTCTCTAACATCAGGGGTCTACGTTCTAACATTCTAGAGGTTAAAACCCAATTACAGGAGACTAAACCAGACATATTATTTCTAAGTGAAATTGGCACTAGAGAGACCATTTTCCTGGATGAGTTCGTAATTAAAGGATACTCTAATTTAACTTCCAAATCTGACCCTCAAGATCGCCATGGGCATGGAATATGTGCCTATGTAAAAGATGGCTTTCCATGTGGTAGGGACATCTCCAGAGAAGATCCTAACTTACCCTATATGTGCTTCCAGGTTGCACTAGCCTAAACTACTGCATTTGTATTTGCTCTCTATCGCACCCACAACAGCGGGGTTACTATCTTTGAAAGCATATCTGAGCAAATTGACCACGCCCTATCTGCTTATCTTTCAGCTAACATTCATGTCTGTGGAGACTTCAATGTTCACAATGTGGAATGGTTAACTCACTCAAATAAGACCGATGATGAGGGGAAGTTATGTCATCATTTCTCCATTGCTTATGACCTCACTCAGATTGTTCACGAACCCACCCGTGTTCCCGATACTGACGGCCAGTATGCAAGTCTCCTAGACCTCTTTCTCAGAACTTGCCCTAAACTGTGTTCAGCTTCTGTTCTGTCTCCTCTTGGGTCTTCCGACCACTCGGTTATATCAGCTAAGATAAAAATGAAATGTAATAAGTCCCCAGATATACCTCTCCATCGTACAGTATATCGATACTCTGTGGCTGACTAGGATAGCTTCCGAACATTTGTATCAGATCTACCTCTGCGTTCCATGTTTAAAAAGGATGTATCCTTTATAGTATCAGACCTGACCGAATGGTTAATTTTAGGTATAGACCGTTTCATACCCTGATAAATTCCAGCAAAAACCTAACAGCCAGCCGTGGTTCTCTCCGGAATGTGCTGCTGCCATTGCGCATTGAAATCACTTTTTCTATTGCTCCCAACGTAATAGATGTACTGAGACTAAAGCCGCTTTCAGAACTGTCAGCAACCATTGTAAAAAAGTAATAAAGAACGGAAGAGAGTTGTATGCTTAGTCCGTCAAGTCAAAAGTAGCTGAGAAGTGGTTTGGTTCCCACCAGTTTTGGCAAATAGCAAACAGAATCCTGAACAGAAGCGTGTGCTCTATCCCATCTCTCATCAATGGACCTGAGGTAATCTCGTCTGCATCAGACAAAGCCAAACTCTTTGCCAAGAGCTTTGCAGATAATCCTAACATTTGCGACCAAGGCTACCAATCTCCAATATTTCCTCCTGTATAAGAAAACATGCTATGTTATATACACATATCTGTACGTGATGTTGCCAAGCTAATCAAAAACCTTGATTCCAGTAAAGCAACCGGCCCTGACGGTATTCCAATTATAGTACTCAAAAGACTTCAACAAGAACTTTCGCCCATCCTTAAAAAACTGTTTAAAAGTTGTATTAAGGAGAATAGCTTCCTGGAAAATCTCATCAGTATGCCCCGTATTTAAGAATTCAGGTGATCTCTCATCTCTATCAATAAGTCTCCTGTGCGTCATGAGTAAGTTGCTAGAATCTGTTAAATAGAGAAGTAATCAATCATCTTTGCAAAAATAACCTACTTAGTGACATGCAATATGGTTTCCGTTCTGCTAGATCTACAGCAGATGTGCTTACAGTTATATCTCATAGGATTAACGAATCTCTCGACGGAGGCTACCTTTCTAGGGCAATTGCTCTTGACATATCAAAGGTCTTTTATAGAGTACGGCATAAAGGTTTACTTCACAAGATCTCCAGCTACGGTATAGCTGGAAATGTCTTCTCAATTATTAAATCATTTCTCTCTAATAGGTTCATAATAGTAGTGGTTGATGGGCAGAAACCGGAAGCTCTTAGTATTAATGTTGGAGTCCCTCAGGGGTCCATCCATGGGCCCAACTCTTTTCCTGATCTATATTAATGATCTTCCAAATCACATCCTTACATCATTCATAGACATCTATGCTGATGACACTACTATCTATGGTAGCATATTTAAGACCATAAACGACCAAGCTCTCTCTGATTTTCTCTCCTCTGATCTGGAGCAAGTGGTACAATGGAGAAAGAGGTGCTTGTTACTTTTAATGCATCTAAAACCAAGTTTTTATCTTTACATCATCAACGCTCTGATCCCCATCTGGCATCAATTGAAATGAATGGCTCTCGTATAGTAGAGGCCTCATGTTTTGACAAGCTTCTGGGCTTGACCTTTACTCCTGGTCTTAAATGGAACACATACATTAAATCCGTTTCCAAGGCCGCTGGAAAAATTGTGGGATCCTTCTATCGATCCAGTAGATATTTCAGTATTGATGCAATTCTCTATCTATATAAGAGCCAGGTAGTCCAAAAATGGTGTACTGTTGCCACATATGGGCAGGGGTTGCTAGAAAGGACTTATCCTGCCTTAATAGAGTTCAAAATAGACTTCGTAGCATTACGGGGGATGTCCTTTTCTCTTCTCTTCCACCTCTTTCTCACAGAAGAGATGTAGCGAATTTGTCTCTACTTTATCGTTATTTTCATGGCAGGTGCTCGGCTGAGATCCATTCTATGGTTCTCCATCGCCAAACTTTCACAAGTAACACTCGTCTAGCAGAAAACACTATCACGATTTTCCCCACTCTTTATCTGTTCCTAAACTTACGCGTAGATTCCGTGAGCAAAGCTTCCTTCTTAGAACTGCACGCCTATGAAATTGTCTTCCGCTTTTCTGCTTTCCAGCTGACTACAATTTGTCTTCAAGTCTAAGGTAAACAAGTTTTTGATGAGCCGTTCCATATAAGTTAACAAATTTACCGAATCTCCATTGCTAACGGTTACTATATTGTCCAATTTCTACTGTACACTCTTTAACCCTTATCCTCGAGTGACCACTTTACCTTGATATGTGATGATGCCTATATAAAAAAAAGAAAAAAAGAAAACTTTCCAGTTCGGAGTGGAAGAGTGAGAGGTAAAAATAATTAGGAAGCAAATATTTTTTACCCCTCGTAACCTAGACGTAGATAGAGGTTAATATAATATTTTATTATAACGGATGAATACGACTACAAATATGCGCGAAACTTACATAAGATAGTGGCTAGTAATCTGATCGTAATGATTTCATATTTGACGTCTGCGTTTCCCAAGCTATACTTTTTTTTTCCGTAGGAGAGTAATTGTTTCTATTTTATTATATGTAGAGATTAATCGATAAGTAAACTAAACAAATACAAAAACAAAAAAAAGAAGCATACGACTTAAAATTAAATACACAACTGTTAGATATTAAGGCGATACTCAAAACGAAACCCGACTCGGCAATTAATGGGTTTTTAGCAGCAGTAGAGTCATCGTTACACATCCAGTAAAACAACATTTTGAGAAATTCCAACGCAGCGTAACTAATCACGTCACACAGAAATGAGTGATTTACTGCTATAATCTTCTGTATAGTTCTTGTGTTTCCTTGCATTTCACTTCTGTCGGTAGGCTCGAATTTCAATGGATTTATTTTTTCGTTTTTCTTATATCTGCAACGAATTTGCATAGCAGTAGGAATCACTCAGAAGACACCATTAAGCGATACAAAACTATTATACGGACCTTGTGTAACATCAGGGTGTCATCTCATGATAACGTTCTATAGTAGCCTTTGGGACCCTGACACATCTCTCGTTCTCGTATGACGCTACAATAATACATAGTCTTGTTTAATACGTATGGGTCCACCTTACCCATTCGCCATATAACATCTATATGCTATTAAAAAGTTTTGATGATTTTTGATGCGTAAATATATATATGTAATTTGTTGACCTCAAATGAATAGGCAATATGTATATTATGAATGCAATATTTCTTACGATAATGATCCTCACGCTCCAATCTCATTTATGTTTGAATGATATATTTTCCGAAACTAAATAATTTTGTTTATAAATTTAAATAAATTAGCATAAGATAATAGCATGCGTAATATTGTTGTTTAAAATAAGAGATTGTTTTGTTAATCCACATGGAATCATTCATAAAGAGAATTCCACATTATCGCACAGGGATTTATTTGTGCCATTCTCCAATCAAATAATGAAATAAAGAATCACTCATTCTTCAATCAAATAATGAAAACCCATTAATTATTTCTAGATCTATGACAACAGCATATTCTTATCATTGTTTGCGCTCTCGAATATATATCAGTTAATATCTTATATGCTTTTATATAGAGGGAAATGGTCTCGATTGATTAACTGTGTCTTGCTGTGTCGGATATACACTTGAGATGTAAAAAAATGATACGGATGTTCGGTTGCAATAGCCCTAATTATTACACATTCTTATGAACTGGGTCTCACAAGACGAAAATAATGAAAATTAAAGTAAATCAACAAAAACAAATTTCAATGAAATTTCAATATTTTATTTTCATGTCACTGATGGACGTCGTTTTTAAATGTATACAAAATATAGATGCATATAACCCGTGGGATGTGTACAACTTTGTTAGGTAGATGATTTTGAAATCAAATTAGATTTGCTACATTATCACCTGAAAAGGCCAAATCCATGACACACAATGCTATTTCTAAAAATGTTTTTTTAAAACAATTTCATACATAACGATATTTTTAAATTATCATAAAAAAGCAAACGCAAGCCACCCTTGAATCACGATGAAAAAAAAAACATACGTGGAAAGAGTTATATTCTGTTTGAGTATGTACGTTATCGATTTGGTCATTGATTTTTTGAGAGTTTCTCTCCGTCAGTAAAATGAGTGACTTTAAAGTCGAATGTATTGTAGGTCGGTTATTCAGTCACGCTCAGGTCTATGAAACAAAGGGTTTAGTTTACAATCATTTTTTCTTCGTAATATGCTTCTCCGTGTTTCGCCAAATCCGTTCCGCATTTTCCACAGATAAAAAAATAAAATAAACAAAACGTAACCGTATATTTAATGACAACATTTACCTATATGCAAATCTACCTGACTATATATATAGATATATATATATATATATATATATATATATATATATATAAATTTATTAAATTAAATTTATTACATTCCCCTTTCCGAAACAGTATTTCATGGTAAACAACTTAGGATCCCTTAAGAATTAGTTATTACTGGTACTATATTGAATTCAAAAAGGCTAGTTGATGCAGTAATTGCAGGTGATTGAATGACTTACTGACTAAATAGTTTTCTAAGGAATGAAAAAAAATACTAGGAATGATAAAAAATACAAGACTATATATATATATATATATATATATATATATATATATATATACACACACACACACACACACACACATATATATATATATATATATATATATATATATATATAGTAAATCAGAAAATGATAGTACTTAAGATAATCATAAAAATTTAATGCAGTGTCCTGGAAAATCAAATCGTCATAAGTCTATTCATATGCCTTACACATGATTCTCATACGATCAGAAACCGAAACGCTTGAAATTCGATTCTGGCTAGTTAAATCCAGCATTTGGATGCATACACATATGTGAGATAGAAAGAAAATTCTGAAGACTAAAGCTTATATATAAGCCACAAAAAAGTTTTAGAATAAAGATTATTTAAGCATTTATTGCTGCCATAATGTGTCTACTTAATTAAATATATTGACATTTTTGCTAATATGAGCAAATTTCAACAAATTCCATATTAGACGATTAAAAAATATCATTATTCAGAAATTCCTGCAACCTGCGCTAAAATAAACAAAGATGGGCGACAACTGACGGAATGATTTTTTCTTGTATTCCATATTTTATTTAGAATAAACTGTATAATTGAAACGCTTGATGGAGGTTGCTTAACTATAAACCCTAGTCTTTATCTGTGTATAGTTTTATTAAAGATTACCCATTTGTAAAAGTAGACAATGTTTTTAAAGTATTGAGATGTCGGAAGTAGAAATAATGTATGTATATATATATATATATATATATATATATATATATATATATATATATATATATATATATATATATATATATTATACAAGGAGTTGAAGAAAATATAATTTTTACTTTCAATGACAATTTTTCTTCTGTTGTACTTTTGTATTTATAAAAATGCGATTATCAGGGTTTTCGAAACACGAAGGCCAGAATAAGTCGTAATGATCGAGGACTAATGTTCGAATCGGAGATGACCACCATTTATTGATGGAATGTAAAGACATCACTAATAGGCTTCTTATTCTTGTTCTGAACGAAAAGAAGATTGTTATTTTCTTCCTCCTTTTCTAATAACTGGCGTGGTGTTTCCTCCTTGGTTATCGCGATCTCATCGGCGGCATAATGTCTGGAGAAGCAGCCAAGGCGTTTTCTGATACGGATAAAATGGAACCTTGCAGCGACTTGGAGACATGCCCGGGCTGAATGAGGAGAAATGTATATGTTGTAGATTCTGAGGCATAAATGAACAGCACTATACCTTTTACAGATAGTGTACCTGCGGCGGGTTCCTGAAAAATAAAGCGGAGTTTGTGTTTATTCATTTTTTATTCATTCTTTTTAGTAAAAACACATCAGGTCGAAATGTTATATTTTTTCCAACAAATAAATCAAGTTTATAAAAATAGTCAGACATTTTTTACAGTAATAAAAATAAATTGTCCTTAAGCCAACAACTTATTTATACCCTACACATCAAATTGAACTCTATCGGTCCCTCATTATATTATACGAATCGATGCGTATATAGTTATATACAAATGCATATAAATCCGTTCCAACACATAAATGTTAGCGAGTAAAAAAAAAAACTGCTTTTTGTGTAGCACCCGTTTGAAAGCATTAGAAATTTTCACGCGAAACGATAAAGCAAATGGCAAGTTACACATGAAAATATAGTTGCATAAAACCCGTGGAATGTTTACAACTTTGTTAGGTAGATAATTTTGAAATCAAATTAGATTTACTACATTATCACCTTAAAAGGCCAAATCCATGACACACAATGCTATTTGCAAAAATGTTTTTTAAAACAATTTCATACATAACGATATTTTTAAATTATTATAAAAAGCAAACGCAAGCCACCCTTGAATCACGAGGAAAAAAAAACATACGTGGAAAGAGTTATCTTCTGCCTGAGTATCTACGATTTGGTCATTGATTATTTGGAGAGTCTCTGTCTGTCAGTAAAATGAGTGACTTTTAGGTCGAATGAATTGTACGCCGGTTATTCAGTCACGCTCAGGTCTATGAAACAAAGGGTTTAGTTTACAATCATTTTCTCTTCGTAATATGCTTCTCCGTGTTTCGTCAAATCCGTTCCGAATTTTCCACAGATAAAAAACGATAATATAAAATAAACGTACCTGTATATTAAGTGACAACAATGTCGCCTAAAATGGATTTGAAGAAATATCGCCCATTACTTTAAATCAAATGGCCCCATTAGGGCTTGATACGTTGAGACTTAACAAATAGTCAACGACGGGTATTTTTTGTTTAGGTCATCATGATGATCATTATTTATTTTTATTAACGTTTCCTCTTAGCAACCCCTCAGCAGTGGTGATAGTAATCGTGTTCTTAGCGTGTTCGCAGGTGGTTGACAAGGCCGATTCTGGCTTTAAACTGTCTCCTGGTTTGCCTGTCTTTGGCCTGGGTCGCTCATGTTGTGTGTTAATGCAACACTTTTTCACGTTTGCTGTCAGAATATCCTTATTTCGTTTCTTCTGGCACCCTTGAATCAGTTTTCAATCTTTTAGCTACCCATTGAAGAGTTGTTGTCATAAAAGTAGTTGCAGCTCGGAAGAAACTGAAACATATTGTATCAACGTCGGCAGACCACAAGGAGGTACTCTACGCACAAATCCCCTCCTGATCTTATCAATGATCTTCCAAACAAAATTATAGGATCATTCGTCGACAGACATGCAGAGGACACATCTATGTATTGCAAGATTTTGAAGAGCATTAATGGTCAAGCCTGTTTCAATTATTCATCTCTTACAAAACTGGGACACGTAGTTCAATAGAGAAACACGTGGCTGATTACTTTTAATATACCTAAAACTTTACCATCTTTAACCAAAAACTCGTTGTCCGCCTTAAATAACTCTCTCCGTGCATTACGTCTCCTGCGTTTTAATTCCCTTCTTAATATTTATAATTTTTTACATAGTCATTCATTTATATCGTATGAATCAGATAATTTTAATGTTGGCATTGGTTTCCCCAACATTTCTCAAGTAAAATTGTTTCAAGAAAGACATTTAGTACTTGCAGGGATCACATGAAGGTTGCCAGCATTATAAATACAAGTTATTTTGTGGGACTAACCGGATTCGAACACCCACGTCTGGGTCGTTAATGACTTGACTGACGTCACCTCCCATTATTACGTGATGTACAGCATTAACCAAGCTTATAAAATCGAGCTTCAGATTTAAAAAGATCACTTACATCAAATTCGTTGCTAATACAGCTGGAAAAATGATCGGATATTGTTCAAAACTTATCTGATAACTGCAATCCTCTGCGTGTATATGCGTCTATAATACGTCTTAAGATGAAGCACTGTTTCCACATTTTGGGAGTTGGCGCTTAGAGCATTCTTTACTGCTTTGACAGAATACAAAATCGACTCTCTTGGGCGATACTGTATTCTCGTTATCATTGCCTCTTTCTCACAGGGAGATATCGCTATATGATTAGTTACATAGTAAATGCTCGACTAAACTTAAATTTATGGTTTTCTCTCGCCAGACAGCCACAGCTAAACCTCGTTTACCTACAACAACTATGAAAAATGCCCATTTTTCTCTTTGTATTCTTAAAACGTGCATGGGCAGTTTTCTTCCGAGAAGTACATGTCTGTGGAAGACAATGCCGCTGGAAAAATTTCTCAGCTGACTTCAGCATGATTAGAATTCGTGTCCAATGCAAATCAATACTTGTTGATCTGCTATCTTAAAAAAAAAAGAAGTCCATTTTAAACCTTATTTTTATTGATAATTTTTTAAACCTAAACATTAAGTGGCGTTTAGAATTTAATAAACCGTAATGCATTAAGAAATCTGCTTTTTTAATTATAATAATAAAAATGAAATGAATGTCATCATTCCACAATTTTATATGAGGATTAATGCGAATATAAACGGGGCATAATAATTAGGTTGGTGCAAAAATAATGTCGGTTTTTTTACGTTCAACTTTCATATAAAAACGACATCATTTTTGCACCAACCTAATACGTTCTGCTTGAAGGTGTACATTAAGTAATAATAATAAGTGACTGCGGTCAAGTAATGTACGACCCAGATGTAGGTGTCCGGATCCGGTTGATATCACAAAATAACTTTTGCTAAGGACGCTGGCAACCTTCATGTGATCCCCCTCTAGCTAGCAAATGTTTTTCTAGAAACAATTTTACTTGAGTAATATCGGGGAAACCAATGCCAACAATAAAAGTATCTGATTGATAGGATATGAATGATGGCTATGTCACAACTATAAATAATTAAAAGGGAATTATCGTTACAATTCACTAGACTTAGAACATAGTGCGTGTGTGCGCTTGGAAAGCATCAGCAGCAGCGAAAGATGGCCAGCCTACGAAGAGATTAGCAGCAGCAGCAGTCAAAAACCACATACGTAAATTAGGAAGTGTGCACGAGAAGAAGGGGAAAAAGGTGAAAAAATGCAACATGCGCATGAAGCAAAAAAAAAAAAAAAAAAAAAAAAAGCGTTGAAGCCGAGAATGGGCGTGTAAATTCGAAGGCGAGAAATGGCTAGCTGCAGCCGAATTGCGGTCGGGGGAAGTAGAACCTTAAACAGGGTAAAATGAACATGTGAGAGCAAGATTCTTTTTTAAGCGGTGCTGAAAGGAACGGTAATAAAAACGGTTTGTTAAAATGGTGTAAAAATGCGACCCGGATATTTATTTCTATTCCTGTTTTATCTGTTTGTCCATTTGCGACGAAATACTTACGTTACAAAGTTGCACGTTAAATCCGATCGTTAGAAGTGCATTTAAATTCAACATATCTGTGTAGATTTAAATGCGAACTCAACTTATTCAGAATTAAATTTTAGATTCATAGCTAGGAGTATGACACCGGCATACTCTTTTCATTGTTTTGACTCTCGAGTGTGTAACCGTTTATATCTTATATGCTTTTATATAGAGTGATGTGGTTCTCGATTGATTAACTGTGCTTAACTGTTGGATATATACTCGAGAGTCCAAACTATGAAAATAATATGCTGTTGTCATAGCCGTATTTATAACTTCTATGTTTTTTTAAAAAAAATGTTTTGCTACGTCGTTATGTCACCTCTTTTCATTTATTCGCAATTTAAGACGATTCTAAAATTTGTGATTAAGTTTGACATATTTAGAAAGCACATTACACATTCTTTTAACATAAAAACATATTAGAATTAACTCCAGGGTGGTCCATTTGATCTAAATACTGGCCGTTTCAAACATGAAACTCCAGGAAGAAAAAGTTAATTTTAATCGTTTGCAAAATGGCTTCATTTGTTTTATTTTTCATTTTAAATATAAATTCTTCCGAATGATACACATCGTCGAGGGGGGGGGGTGAAAGAATCTTTTTTTTTTTTCATTGTTTTTTATGAACTCGGTCATACTCTACTGTTTTATTTTATGATCTTCCGCTTATGTTCTCCTGTATTCTGTGTCATTTTGTCCACAAGGTCACATCTTGTTCTTTTCGTTTGCAAAATATCCGACTTGGGTTGTTTATAAAATGTTACATAATATATCATCTTGTCACCTTAAAAAAATCCAGCAGATCTATACTGCAAAATATTGCCGAGGAGAATAATAATTAAAAAAATGTTTTAAGTAAGGTTGTTTTTTGGTTGGTTGTTTTTGTTTTACGCCATATTTTCATGCCGAAACCAGTGATTTTAAAAGTTTTTAATAGAATATATTTGTTTTTTTCCAAGTTGGTATCTATTTAACCTATAGTTATGGCCCTAGCAGATACTACTACTCAGGATCAGAGTGGACCTGGGACCAATGACAATTAAAGGGTGGCTGCACACTCCCCAAAGCCCGCAAGCTGGGGCCTCACCGTCGGATATAGTTTAAGGTCATATCCAGGACCTATTCACGTTAGGAAATCGTACATTAACTTTATATTTTTTTACTGGACGTTTGTACTTACCGACAGTATGACCCCAAATAGCCCTTCCGTTTATTAAAAGTGCAATTCTCATATGTGCCGGTGGCAAAATTTGGGCAGCAAGACAAACTGAAAAAACAATCGTGAAAATATAACTATTATTTTTACTTCATACAGAATCGAGGTTATGCTATATCAAAACAGGTTCTATGTAATAAGCAGTTCACATCTATTAATAATATATCTGATACCTCGTCATCTAAACTCATTAACCAAATATTCACAGGTAAAATTGATTGTAACACATAATTGAAGACATGGGGAAGGCTGCTGCTAAAGCGTAAAGTAAAGTAAATAAAATAAAATAAATTATTATTATTATTATTATTATTATTATTATTATTATTATAATTAATAATAATAATAATAATAATAATAATAATAATAATAATAATAACAATAACAACAACTAGCTGGACCTGTGAAAATTCAAATTACATATTGATATTATTACAAATACATTACAAATTGATATTAGTGAGTAGAAGATATGCGGAGTTCAAAACCGTTATATTCCGATAAGACATAATTCCCGGGTTGGGTCGAATATTGATCAAGTTATAAATCTATCTATCTATATATATAAAGGTGAAAGTGTCTGTCTGTGTACATTTCCATACGCAATAACTCTATCAATTTTTAGTCTACAGACTCGAAATTTGATATACAGGGTACTGAGATTTGGGAAAATCTATGTGATCGGTTTTCGGCAAGACAGTTGGCTTTTAAGGGGTCAAAGTTCAACGATTTGATCTTTGAGAACTCTACCAAACTCCTCCGATAATTTGGGAGCTAAACGCTTGAAATTTTATATATAGGTTCCTTGGACATGCATCTAACTTAATAACTTGATTTGAACCCAAAAACAATAAATGTTAAGGGGTCATAATATGGGTCAAAGTTTAAAAAAAAATTTACATCTGCTGTCTCTACCAAATTACTCAGACACTTTCTGGTCTAAGCATTTGAAATTTTACATAAAGGATATTCAGAGATAGGGCAAGCTTTTTAATCGGTTTGGTCGAAAATTTTTAGTTACCAATATATAATTGTATGTATGTATGTATGTTTACATGTCTGCCCACACTTTCTACAGAGAGGCCGGATTTTCTCAAGATCAGTATCGTTTTGAAGTGCGACCTTTCAGCTGACAAATATCGAAAAATTGGCTAAAACATAAATATCTTCACGTTAAACTGGGTACTTTTCTACAGGGGGGTCGCTTTTTTGCCGATGTTTTTAAAAGTCATCCCCTCATTTAGGTTGTCTAGCCTTAATTTAAAAAAAATGTCACTTCCGGTTTGGCTGTGGTCGTAACAGCATAAACGTTAGGTTTTTCCCCGTTCTTTTTCTCCTTTGCGGCACGAGTTCGAGCCTGCCTTCCTACTACCCTTTTTTTTTGTTTTTTTGCTCAACATACACATCCAAACACCCGGGCAACGCCGGGCTGAAATGCTAGTTTGAGATAAAAGTGAATACTTACTGGATATTCTGTATCGAATAATTCTAACTCTTTGGCAGCACCTGCCAGTTCGTCCCCTCCAACGACATCTGATACCACTTTCAACATTTTCGCCCGATTTGTCATCTTCAGCGTCGGAAAGGCCATCATTTGCAAGTTCTTCTTCTTCCTCTTCAGTCAAAACGGAATTCTGCTCTGCATCAATTTCTTGAAGAAAACGTTCTACATCGGATTCATCCTTGAAGTCAGAATCTTCTTTGATCTGTTCAGAAACTTGTTGAAGCATACTTTGTAGATTGGCTTTAAAACCTGAAATCATACAAATTAAATATGTATGTATATATGGACATATATGTATATAGAGAGAGACACACAGTGAAAGAGATAGATTTCAATATTTTTCCCGAATACAATACGATTTCCAATTCAGTTTAAAATTCTTAATAGCGATACAATAGCGCTTCCGATTCTTTTAAAATCTATAAACATTTATTTTTAGGGGGAGGGGCGTAATTAAAATAAATACCTATATGTGTATGAATTTTTGTTAAATTAACAATTATAACGGGTGAGCTATGGATTTTTGTGTTGCTGGTAGATTAAAACCTATAAATTTTGAGAATTAATATCAACAATTACAAATAAAGTTTCAAGCCGAAAAATACAATAAGTATGAGAATCGTTTTGGCATCAAAAAATAGGCACATCAATGTTTTAATTCAAACACCAATGCATGTATTCTAAAAGGATCCGGTTACTCTTATTCTGAAGCCTATTAATCGTCTTAACACTCAACACTTTATATATCTATATATCTATATATCTATATATATATATATATATATTATTATTATAACACTCAAATTACCTTGTTACGAGTGTTTTAACTCAACATCCGGGTTACTACTTCCGATTGCGCATGCGTACATAAGCAAAGAATCGACGCGAAAATAAAACTTATTGTTTTACTGGGTACGTTTTCAGCGTCCAAATTGTTTTTTTTTTCGCGTTTAAATATATCAATATTTGAATTTAACTTTAAGTATTATGGTATCTGTTCAGTGCACATTTACCTATAGGTATGGCAACCCAGTTATAATTCAATGGCTGCATGTTTTTTATTCAAATATAAACAATTATAAACAGAACGACTCATAGAAATCTATCTATATACTTTTTCATTTTAATATACTTTCATAGAAATGCTTCTGTTATGTCACAAAAACATTTTCCTTACGTCACAAGTGTCACGCTCATACATTAATTCAAAGCTAATATATAATACTGACCCAACTGGCCACGGGTAGTCTAGTATATATATATATATATATATATATATATATATATATATATATACATGTATGTGTGTGTGTATACAAAATTCATTCAATAAGTTTTTCTTTGTATAAACTTTTAAAATTGTCGCAGACTCTTCAAAATTCAGTATATTGCTATACGTCTTATGAGCTTACTAACCAAGTTTTGTAGTTTCAGGGTCATATGAAAATCTACAACAGGAATTGGAATACACTCTACTAAAGCTCGATAGCCAAAGCTAGTTAATTTCGAAAATACAATATGGATTTGAGAACATTTTAGAAGAACGATATGCAATAAGATTCTGTTTTAAACTTGGAAAAGTTCCACAGAAACGCGTGGAATACATCATACTGCTTTTGGATTATCGGGCATTAATCGATCATCAGTTTTTGAGTATCACAGGAGATGGAAATAAGGCAGAGAGTCTGTAAGGGATGATGAAAGTTGTGGGAGGAGTAAGGAAGTCAAAACACATGAGTTAATTTGCCAAATAAAGAATTTCATGGATAAGGGTCGTTGTGTATCTACAAAGTTAATAATACAGTTCGATGTCAGTTTCAGAAATGTACTGACAATTATTAACGAGAGACCGAAGATACTGTAGATTTGCGCGAAGTTTGGTCCAACAGTGCTCAGAGAAATCAGAAGGAAAGACGTTGTCATAACCGCCTTAGATAGTTAAGTTGATAAATCAGATCCCGCAGTTCTTGATTCTGGATCTACTGCTTTGAGTCATAGAATAAGAAACAGAATCTCTAGTGAAATAATGTTGGATCTCCGAAATCCAAAAAAATCAGGCAGAGCAAATCAACCCAGAAACTTATGATAAGTTCTTTTTGAACAGAACGGACATGATCTACATGAACTGGGTTCTAACTGGACAGACAGTCAATAATATATATATATATATAATATTTTGTTGAAGTTTTAAGGAAGTTAAGAAAGTGATTCCATCGGAAGAGGCAAGCGTTCTTCATATCGGATCAGTGGCATTTCTACCAGGACAATGCTCCAGCCACAACTCCATCCTTGTCACAGACTATTCTTATTTTTTTTATATGAGAATCAGTACTTATCAAGGCCGAAAGTCCACTCTAGGATAAGGGTTAAAAAGTGTACAGTAGTCAAGTTCACAATATAGTAATCGTTGGTAATGGAAAGTCGATAAATTTGTTAACTTAAGTGGAACGGCTCATCAAGAAGTTATTTACGTTTCACTTGATAACAACCATATTGTTGTCAGCTGCAAAGCAGGCAAACGGAAGACAGTTCCACAGGCGTGCAGTTCTAAGAAATAAACTTTGTTCATGGAATTTACATTAAGGTTTAGGAACAGATAAAGTGGGGGAAATTATTGATAGTGGTTTCAGCTAGAAGTGTGTTTTTCGTGAATGCTTGGCGAAGGTGTCCATAGATTTGAGCTCAGACGAGCACTTGCCATGAAAATAACGATTAAGCAGAGACAGACTCACAATATTGCTTCTGTGGGAAAGATGTTGAAGGGAAGAGAAAAGCGCATCTATTTCGAACTCTATCAAGGCAGGATAAGCCCAGATGTGGTAACAGTACTTCATCCTTGGACGTACCTGGCTCTTATATAGATAGAGAGTTGCATCAGCAATGAAATATCTATCGATAGAAAGATCCCACCATTTTTCCAGTGACCTTGGCAACTGATTTGATGTATGTGTTCTATTTCAGATCAGAAGTAAAGGTAAAACCCAGAAGCTTGTCAAAACATGAAGCCTCCCCAAGACGAGAGCCATTCATTTCAATTGATGCCAGATGGGACCAGAGCGATGATGATGTAAAGATAGAAGCTCAGTAACCACACACCTTTCTCCCATTCTACCACGTGCTCCAGATCAAAGGAGAGAGAACCAGTGAGAACTTGGTCGTTTATGGTCTTAGATGTGCTACCATAGATAGTAGTGTCATCAGCATAAACGTCTACCAATAATGTAAAGATATGATTTGGAAAATCATTAATGTACATCAGGAAGAGAGTTGGGCCTAGAATCGACCCCTAAGGGACTCCAGCATTAATACTATAAGCCTCCGATTACTGTCCATCAACCACTACTCTTATGAGCATATCAGAGAGAAATGATTTAATTAATGAGAAGACATTTCCAGCTTTACCGTAGATGGAGATAAAGTAAACATTTATGTCACACCCTATCAAAAGCCGTTAATATGTCAAGAGCAATTGCCGTAGAAAGGAAGCATCCGTCGAGAGACTTGCTAATCCTATGAGATATAACTGGTGTAACATCTGCTGTAGATCTAGCAGAACGGAAACCATATTGCATGTAACTAAAAAGGTTATTTTTGCTGAGATGGTTTACTACTTCTCTATTTAACACAGATTTCAGCAACTTACTCATGACACATACGGGACTTATTGGCATGTGCTGTGAGGGAGATGACTGATCGCCCAATTCTTAAATACAGGGTATACTGATAAGATTTACCAGGGCGATGTGAGGCAATTCTCTTTAAGGCAACGCTTAAACAGCTTTGTAAGTAAGGGGGCTAATTTTAGTTGAAGTTTTATGAGCACTAATTGGAATGCCGTCAGGGCAAATTGCTTTACTGGAATCAAGGTTTTTGATTAGCTTGGCAACATCAAGTACATATATTTATTTGTCACAGTGTGTGATACAGGGGGAAATATTTAGGTGAGTGGTCTCATCTACAAAGGGTAGAATAAGCTGCAAAGTTCTTGGCAAAGAGTTTGCCTTTGTCTGATGATGTTGAGATGATCTCAGGTCCATTGATTATAGGTGAGATAGAGCACACGCGTCTGTTCAGGATTCTGTTTGCTATTTGACAAAACTGGTGGGAACAAAGTTGCAGCTACTTTATGACTTGACGGACTGATCATATAACTCTCTCGTGTTCTTTATTACTTTATTTCAGTGGTTGCTGGCAGTCCTGAAAGGGGCTTTAGTCTCAGTACATCTATTACGTTGGAAGCAATAGAAAAGAGTGATTTCTATGCGCAATGGCAGCAGCACATTCTGGAGAGAACTACAACTGGCTGTTAAACTTTTGCTGGAACTTTTTCGGGGGTATGAAACGGTCTATACCTACAATTAACCATTCCGTCAGGTCTGATACACATCCTTTTTAAACATTGAACGCAGAGGTATAGCGTATATAAATGTACAGAATCTATACCAGTCAGCCATAGAGTATCGATATACTGTACGATGGGAAAGTACGTCTGAGGACTCTTACATTTCATTTTTATCTTTGCTGATACAACAAAATGGTTGGGAGATCCAAGTGGAGACAAAACAGAAACTGAACATAGTTCATGGCAAGTTGTGGGAAAAAAGTCGAGGAGACTTGCATATTAGCCGTCAGTGTCGGGCTCACGGGTGGGTCTGTTAACAATCTGAGTGAGGTTATAAGCAATGGAGAAATCATGACAGAACCTTCCCTAAACATAGTCTTGTTTGAGTGGTTATCAATTCCACATTGTGAATATTAAAGTCTCCACATAAGTGAATGTTAGCTGAAGGATAAGCAGACAGGACGTGGTCAATTTTTTCAGATGTTCTTTTAAATATAGTAAATCAGCTATTGTGGGGGCGATAGAGGGCAAATATAAACGCAGTAGTGTGAGCAAGTGTAACCCGGAAGCATATATCGGATAAGTAAGAATCTTCTCTGGAGATGTACCTACCACTTGGAAAGCCATCTTTAATGTAGGTACATATTCCATGTTTGGGGATCAGATTTGGAAGTGAAGTTAGAGTATCCTTTAATTACGAACTCATCTAGGGAAATAGTATCTCCAATGCCAGTTTCGCTTAGAAATAATATGTCTGGTTTAGTCTCCTGTAATTAGATTTCAACCTCTGGAAGAATTGAACGTAGACTCATGATGTTGGAGTAGTGAGGGTCTACGTTGGAAGTTGGAGAGCTGGATTTAATCGTGTATTTCTTTCTAGAAACTTTTCCTGTTGGAGTTTTGGAGTTTGTGGAAGAGGTCGATATACTTGCTTACAGCAGGGCAGAAAGGGAAAGTAAGAGACAAAAAGAACAAAGAAATGTATTTTTTGTAGCACATGATAAGGTAAAGCCGTAACAATTACCCACTAATATGGCATCGAGAAGCCCCATCAGAAGCTACTGCATGGTCCAGAATCCATTCACCAAATGGCAGTACAGCAGACCCAGTACTTTGTACCTGCTGATTGGACAGCCTTCTTTGTGGTTAATCCAAGGTTCGGATCCCTGAATATCAGGCGGATAACTTCAGCCCAGATAAAACGTTTACCTCTAGCACCCTTATTAGTGACATGCCCACAAGGATAGATATAGAAACATAAAATTTCCGACATCTCTGGCAACTGTTCACGCAAAAAACCGCCAACTTAAAATACAGCTTTTTCTTCTACCTTCGTCAGAAAAATCATTCATTAAAGAATGATGACCGAGGGACAAATAAAGAGAAGCGAGGGTAACGGGAGCTGCCGATAACGCATCCACAATGCATTGTCTACTCACCATTATTTGACCAAGAATTATAGAAATCTTATTTTAGATCAGCCGCATCAAGATGTGTAAGTTGAACAGGAACTTAAATATACCAAAAATATAACCTCGACACTTTAATAGATTGTGCAAACCACGCCTCTTCTATGTCACATAATAATTCTAAAGAAAAAAATCCCTTTAAAAACGTTACAAAAACCTAAGTGCCAGTTATATTAAGTACTCTTTAAAAGAAAAATCTTTTTAAAATCCTGATCTTACACCACGGGGTCTAAATATTTCCTCTTTTGCAACGAACAGGCCACATATTTAATCGCAGTATTCGTATATCTCAACTTAATAATAGTAAAAAGTGAAATCATAACCAACTGTAGACACAATAAAAATTTAAATATAGAAACCATAGTAACTCCGCAGACAAACTCACCACAAGAAAAAACAGTAAAGAACTAATCACTGTTGCCTCTTCTTCATTTATTATAACATATGCGTTCGATTTACTCTTGCCTGATATCCCATAATTTTCACTTAGCTTAAAATAGTTGCGTAGACCACTTCTTCAAACCCTCATAAACACATGATTCTTGCTGGTTTCAGAAATAACTTCTGTTCTACTGTATCCACTCATTCCACTTACTTTCCAGATCTTTGAACTAAATTGATATTTCCAGCAATATGTACCACCTACTATGCATTCCCACCCCAATATCCACACTACAAACCTGAATCACATAACTGCAGTCATCCGTTGTCCTCCCACCTGAAGTAATTACCCATATATAGTTAATGCTCTTTAATCTAATTAACTCATAAAACATATATAGGCAGATACATATTATTTTTCTCCATTTTATTAAACTGTATTTTATTTTGTCTTAATGCTTTTCAGTTTAGTTTTATATCTCATCTTTTTACCTATATGTTATACAAAGCCAGGCACGGGAAACGTATGTTTTTAGAACGCTCCTTGCTCTCCTTGCTCTTCTTTAGAACGCTCCTTACTCTCCTTGAGTAAGGAATAAGAAGAGAGAAAGGTAATCTTTAAACCTGCTTAAGATGCCGATTAGTTTGTTATTATTTGTTTATCTTTTTACATTAAGTTTTGTTTTAGTTTTTTATTGATTTTGAATTGTTTTTCATTTCAGATCTTTGCTCTCATCCTAGTGTAGAGTCGTGAAAACCGTGTTTGTTTATGACACATACGTGAAAAATGGTAAAACTTATTATATTTGCGGCGTTTTGTTTTTATTCAAAAACATTCGTTTCCCGTGACTCACCCCGTATTATGTTTGTATAGTTTTATTTTTTACCTGCCCTCGGATATATTCTTCACTGGCTTTATTTACTATATTATCTACTTCATTTTATTTTATTTTTATTTCACAAAGAAAACGCAGGAAGTGTACCTGATTTGAAGACACGAAGAACGTGGTAAGCCCACGTAACAAGGCAAGATTTGAGGTGGATAAAAGAACTTGGCTTGTATAGAAATAAGGCAGTTCTTCATTATTAGTCTTTCCTGGGTTAGTCGTATTAGTGGGTTACGATTGGTCACGACCTTGTAGAACAATTTTTCATTGTTAAATTTTAATTTTGCTGAAATAGGGCATCCCACCATACGTTTACTCTCTACCCCCTACCTTTCAACCGAGAGATGCATTAAAGATCCAAACAATGACTTCATACTCTATTTAAATTTATCACCTGTTTTTAATCTTTAACAATCCGTATCTGCCTGATCAATCTGCTCATTGAATATGCAATTAACCTCTTTATCCAACACTCTCATTTATACTTTTTCTATATATCGTAAACACACACATACGTATTCCATTCCTTTAGGCATATTTCATGAAATAACTCAGAAAATTCCTGATATTTGAATTTTGCTCCTTATCTTATCTTCTTCTTAACTATTATTAGTGTTCTTGCTTCATGCAAATGAGCTCACTTTAGTTCGTTATTGATTAATCCTGACAATGGATTCAGACGGACCCGAAAGCAGTCGGGTCAACAGTGACTGTATCAGCTGTATTAACCGATTCATGCCTGAAGCAAGAAAATTAATACAAAGATTGGAAATGGTCCAAATCAAAAATGAAATAAATTGCGTTAGAAATTAATAACTTGCATATATATACTTGCATATATATAATTTATAAAATATATATGGCGATTAAGCTACACAGAATATTCCGCGCTTCAGTCACTCTAGGACTCCTCAGGCTTATGCGTCTAAGCCTGAGGGGTCCTAGAGTGGATGAAACGCGGAATATTCAGTGTAGCTTAATCTCCATATATATTTTATAAATTACTAACTAGCTCTACCTACGTATTGAGCACTTTTGAAATAAATACTTTAAGTTTACGCATAAATCTATACTTTCGTATATTAATTTTATGTGAGTAAATTAAGTATATATATATATATATATATATATATGTGTGTGTGTGTGTGTGTGTGCGTGCGTGCGTGTGTGTGTGTGTGTGTGTGTGTGAATGTAAATTTTAAATAAATCATATAGAAATACAACCAAATTTATTGTTTGACAAAGAAGTGCAAATATTTTCTTTTATTTGTACGCCTTTGTCGATTAATAAATTTGGTTGTAATTCTACATAATTAAATTCAGAATTTCTATTTATATTCTTGCTCTATCTTGCATACGGAATTTTCTTTATTCGCTTCGGATCGTCTTATGAAAAATGTTACTAATATGTATTTAGTTTAGAGTATTATACAATCTGCAATCCTACCCCAATTCAGTATTTAATTTAATCTGCATATATATATATATATATATATATATATATATATATATATATATATATATATACAGGGGGACTAATAAAACGGACCCCAACTATGATTAGGCCCCGTTTCTTAGTGTTTTGTCCGAATGAAATGAAACTTTGGTCATAATTAGTTTATTATATTCAAAACATCACATCAAAGCACTAGGGTCTTTGCCCTTTTTTTCCGTTCTCCAGCATATGTTCTAGATGGCCTCCATTAAACTTTTGTTTTTTTGGGTCACCCTGTATATATATATATATATATATATATATATATATATATATATATATATATATATATATATATATATAGGGGGGTAGTGCGTGCGTGTATGTATGTCTCCTTGAAAAGAAGAGATAATACATAATTACTTTTTAGTGATTCTTTTTTTCTACTTTGGAGTTGAATACGTTCGCAAGTATGGCGATTTTCTATTTACGCTCGAACAGAACGTTCGAACGTTTGCTAGCCAAATTTAAAAATACGAATCGTAAGAGAAACAAATAGGAATAATCCTTGTTGCTCAAGTGTGTGCATTTTTCTTTTAATTTTTTGTTCATGTGTTAATCATATCAAACTAAAGTCTATTCCTGACAGTGCTCAATAAGAAGCAGCGGTATTTTAGTATAAATTACTATTTGCACACATATTTTAGATACGCACTTTCACACTTATCCACGTTTCTTGTCAGTGTATAGTTGTGAAATTATTTTAATTGTTTGCAAACCATTATTTACATCGTCGAAACGTAAATTAATCTGCGAAGACGTTTTCTGATATTCTCATAATTTCACTTATACTAGTTGCACCTATTTTTAGAGTACTTTGAAAATAAAATTCACACCTCTATTTAGAGTGAAGGAATTAATATTTTGGGCCAATATTTCGATATTTGTCATTCGAACGGTCGACCTTTTAAGGGATACAGATATCGTGAGGATCCGTCGCATCTGTCGGAAGATTTTGCGAGACGTACGAACACACATTTTTCCTTTTATATATATAGATAAATATTGAATTTGTCTGTCTGCGGAATGATCTCTACCAACCTACTCTGTCAATTATTTTTGTACAAACTTAAAACTTGATATATGGGATAGTAAGACCTGTGCAACAAATTGCTTTATATTAATCCGAAAAATGTGTCGTTAGTCTAGATTGTAGCGAAAACGGCCAGATGTCACGCAATTCATATTTCCTTTTTAACTGATTAATATATCTTGTATACAATATAATAATCAATAGAGAATTCACTGTAAAATAATGCATATTAAATTTATATGGATTAAATTCTTATATTTAAGCGTATTTTACGTCAGCGCAACGTTCGTTGGCGTGCTAGTTATAAATAAAAATGCTGTGTAGGGAAACTATAATCTTAATAAAATACACACAAAGTAACAGAAACAAATGCAATTATTAGTACTTACCTTCCATTTCTCCTGGTCCAACATTATTATCGTCACTAAAGTCTACTGCAGCTGCCGATGTTAAGCTACGCCCAATTAGGGCAACCATCGCAATTGCAACTAGAAACTTCATCATGGCGACTGGAGTGATTGTCTTTTGGAAGAAGTGGGCTCTTCTAAAATGTTGTCAGCGTGTCTCAGTCTTGGACACGAACTGGTGCCTGAGATCAGTTTGTGATCCAATTTATAGTGTTAGCAATGTCCGTGGAAATCCGTGAATCCTCTTATTATCTCAAGAACTAGTGTGCATTGTAGATAACAATATCCCGGAATTGTTTGTTGTCAACGATCGGGGATTGGTTGAATTCACCTGTGACGCTTGTTGGTTTCGGTCGTATTGGTAAATTAGGAGTGGATTTAAATTAAGGTCAACGGTAATCTGATCTGTTTATGTAAAGGAATATATATATATATATATATATATGTGTGTGTGTGTGTATGTGTGTGTGTGTGCGCGTGTGTATATGTGTAACACTCTCAATTTAGAAGTAGTATATAAGGGTTGTAATTGATGAAAATAGAAAGGAATAAGAATAAGAACTTTGGAAAATATATACTAAAGAGAAAGAAAGAAAGAATACTTTGTTTATTCTCATACATATATCTCTATCCGACTCTTAAAAAGAGAAATATTAATCTACTTAACTACACATTTTAATACAGATCCGGTTTGGTGATCCTGGAATTTTCCTCACAGGACTATATATATATATATATATATATATATATATATATATATATATATATATATATATATATATATATATATATATATACATACATATACATACATAGTCATCTACATACAATACTGTTTCGCTGTTTCACAGCTCATCAGTGCGGCTAGACAAGCAACTACTTCAGTATATATATATATATATATATATATATATATATATATATATATATATATATATATATACAGTGATGATCATATTTATTGGCACGGTAAAATAAAAGTTAAATTTTGTCTAATAAATTCTAAAAAAGGGATTAAATTAAAGAAAATAACAAAGTATATTATGTATTTTTAACTGGCCTTTCCGATGCAGCAATCGGATTTTAGAAAAAATAAATAACAAAGGAACAACAAACATAATTGCAAAAAACCCTTGTTCAAAATTATTGGCACGATTTATTTAATAATCAATTGTATAGCCTTTGGCCTTGATTACCTTCCTCAGTCGCTTTTCATAGTTTACAACCAAGTTGTTGCACTCTTCAGTAGTAATTTTAGCCCACTCTTCCTGACAATAATCCTTCAGTTGAATAAGATTCTTAGGCTTCCTTTGCATTACCCTCAATTTTAATGTTCTCCATAAATTTTCAATTGGATTAAGGTCTGGGCTTTGTGATGGCCACTCCAAAACATTAATATGCTTGTCCTCAAGCCATTTCTTAGTCAGTTTAGCCGAATGCTTTGGGTCATTATCTTGCATGAACCACCAACGACGACCAAGTGAGAGCTCTTTAACAGAGTCTTTCAGGTTTTCATCCAATATTTTAACATAATCTTCCTTTTTTATGCTACCTGTGACCTTAACAAGTCGCCCTGGTCCAGAGGCAGCAAAGGATCCCCAAAACATCAAACTGCCTCCACCGTGCTTCACTGTGGGTATGGTGTTCTTAGGCAGGAAAGCTTCGCCAGATTTTCTGTAAATATAAGACACTTTATTATGGCCAAATAACTCTATTTTCGTTTCGTCAGTCCATAGAACACGTTTCCAGAATGCAACATCTTTATCAATATGACGTTTTGCAAATGCTAGCCTTGCTTTCAGGTGCATAGGCTTCAATAAGGGAGTCTTTCTCGGACGACATGCTTTTAAACCAGCTCTCTTCAAAACTCTACCAACTGTATGTCGAGATACATTCACTCCAGAGGTGCTCTGTTCATCAACAATCTCCCCAACAGAGATCCTTGGGTTTTGTTTTACTTGTCGAACAATTTTCCGTTCATCTCTTGGGGAAAGAATCCTTTTTCTCCCTCTACCCTCTAAACTCATAACGTGGCCTTGCGATTTGAACTTGTTTATTATGGCTCTAACAGTGGATTTGGGAAGGTTTAGCTTCTTTGAAATCTTATCATAGCCCTCCCCATTGGTATGGCATGCTACAACAAGCTTCCTGACGTCTTCGCTGTGTTCCTTAGTTTTAACCATGGCGATTGAAAATTATAATTTAGTCACTTATAATAGTTTAAATAAATCGCTATCTAAAAATTATCTGAAAAAAATTATTCACTGAATTAGCGTTAAACAAGCATAATATGGCTATAAAAATGTTCAGAAAGCACGTAAACCGAAATTGATTGATATTATACTGATACTAAAAGAAAAACAAAGCCGTGCCAATAATTTTGAACAAGGGTTTTTTGCAATTATGTTTGTTGTTCCTTTGTTATTTATTTTTTCTAAAATCCGATTGCTGCATCGGAAAGGCCAGTTAAAAATACATAATATACTTTGTTATTTTCTTTAATTTAATCCCTTTTTTAGAATTTATTAGACAAAATTTAACTTTTATTTTACCGTGCCAATAAATATGATCATCACTGTATATATATATATATATATATATATATATATATATATATATATATATATATATATATATATATATATATATATATACAATCAGCGAGACGACGATTCATATCTCATGGATTTCTACATATTGTTAGAAGATAGATGACCTGTATCCTTACTAGAATATTTGCATAAATCTATGAGATGCTCTTTTTGGTCACATAACTATCTTGTCACTTTTTAATTAATTAATTTATTTTATTTAATTATTTATTTTATTTTATTATTTACTTATCGTTTTTTTTCTAATAGAAACAAATAAATATTATTATTTAAATTTAATTCTCCTGGATGGTTTTATGCAGGAAAGTAACTATTTATTTTTATGCAAACGGCATTGTAAGAGTTCTTTCCGAATATTTAATAAATTTTACTTAGATTCTATTATATGATAAGCTTCCGGAGATTCATTAGATGTATATTTCTTATCCATTTTTGATTTGATTTCCATGTTATTTTTTCGCAGTTCTCTTATCCATTTAGTTAAAGATGCTGATTTCTCATTAGTTTCTTCAATTTGCAGGATTAAGACACTCCAAAATGACTTACAAGCAGATATCTGATATTTTAAGAAAACAAATGAGAAAACATCTCTTTCTGTAGAATTGGTCCAAGTTCGAAGTCGAACTCTTGGTAAAAAGGGAATCTGAAACTGGTCGCCCTAGAGCATTCACTTTGAAGGACGACCACAGACTTAAATTAATTGTTTTGAAGGATTGAAGGATTGAAAGAAAATTTATGTTGACTATAGCAAAGAATTCAGAACAGATATCAAGCTTCTCTCTTTACATAATCAACATTCTGATCCACATCTGGTATCAATTGAAATGAATGGCTCTCGTCTTCAGGAGGCCCCAAGTTTTGGCAAGCTTCTGGGCCCGATCATTACTCCTGATCTTAAATGGAACACGTACATCAAATCTCTTGCCAAGGCCGCTGGAAAAATGGTGGGATCTTTCTCTCGATCCGGTAGATATCTCACTGCTGATGCAATTCTCTATCTATATAAGAGCCAGGTACGTCCAAGGATGGAATACTGTTGCCACATCTGGGCAGGAGCTGCTAGAAAGGACTTGTCCTGTCTTGATAGAGTTCAAAATAGACTTCGTAGCCCCGTAGGAGATGTACTTTTCTCTTCCCTGCAACCTCTATCTCACAGAAGAGATGTTGCGAGTTTGTCTCTGATGTATCGTTATTTTCATGGCATGTGCTCGACTGAGCTTCAGTCTATGGTCCCCCCTAGCCAAACTTTCACAAGAAACACTCGTCTAGCTGAAAACACTATCAATAATTCCTCCCACTCTTTATCTGTGCCTAAACCTAAGCGTAGATTCCGTGAGCAAAGCTTCTTTCTTAGAACTGCACGCCTATGAAATTGTCTTCCGTTTTTCTGCTTTCCAGGTGACTACAATTTGTCTTCAAGTCTAAGGTAAACAAGTTTTTGAATAGTCGCTCCATATAAGTTAACAAATGTACCGAATCTCTATTACTAACGGTTACTATATTGTCCAATTTCTACTGTACACTCTTTAACTCTTATCCTTGAGTGGCATCTTGGCCTTGATAGTGTGGTGATGCCTGTGTAAAAACAAAAAAGACAAAAAAAAACAATAGCTAGACGAATGAAAAAAATGGGATTTTCTCATAAAAGGTGTGAAAAGAAGCCATTTTATCTAAGAAGAACATCAATAATAGAAAGAGATTTTTCTCGTGTTATAGCAAGAAAGATATAGACTGGTTCATCAGGAATGTTTTCTGGTTAGATGAATCAAGCTTTTGTCTTGTTAGTGATGCTCCCGATACTCCCGAACAGTGCATTCGAAGAACTGGAGAAACAGTTTCACCAAGTGGCATAAAAACGGCAGTTAAATACGGGAATGGAGGGATAATGGTATGGGGAACTTTTACTTCAGCAGAAGTTGTGGAACTTATTAGATGTGAGAAGTCAATCAGTGCAAAGGAATACATTCGAATATTAGAAATAGGACTGTTAACAAGTATCCAGAAGCTGTGAATATCCCAGAACATTATTTTTCAACATGATAATGCTCCTGCACAAACTGCTAAAGCCACAAGAAAATGTTTTTCTGATAATTACATTAATGTGATATTTTGGCCAGGTCAAAGCCCCGATTTAAACCCAATCGAGAATATTTAGTCCATAATATAATAACTTTTTTTCGAATAATGACAAACTGTGAGAAGCTGTGCAAGGCGAATGGAATAGCATCTCGTTTTCGCAGTGTTCCACTTTGGTTGAGAACATATCAAAAAGGATTTATCTTTTAAAGAAATCAACAGGGAATGCGATTCAATACTAAGCATTTATTAAAGTAAATGTCTTGCTTTGTGTTATTAGTCTCGTTTAAGTTTCCTTGTTCAATTGTTCATTGTTCAATATAGCTTTTAGTGCAATAAAATGTATAAAAATTGTTTGACCCATTTTTTACGAGTGTATACTTAATTATATTCTCTAGACTTTTAAACTTCACGCTGTTATTTGCTGAACAACCGGCCACAACGATTATGTAACCAGTAGGGCGCAATATATAAGAAAATAAGCAGGACTCGTTAACCGGCGTTGCCCGGTGGTAGCATGCATTGCCCCACGTAAAAATTTAAAATACAGCTGTTGTTATTTTTTACGTTTGCTAACCCCCAACCTCCTCATGTTAAAAATGGCTGTCAGAATAGGCACCTAATTTTATGCCTAGAGGTGGGGTTGTCACAAAATTTACTGGAAGGCTAAGGGTGTGGTTCAAGATAAAGTTCAGGGCAAGGTATTTCTGTGGGCAAGACTGGAGTTATGGTGACAAAAACTATCTGTGTCCGTTAAAGAGAACTAAATTCTTTAGTCACCTGTACGTTATTATGTAACAAGTGGGGCGCGATATACAGGAAAATAAAACCACTAAAACAAGAGAAAATACAAACTTCGACATATTCCATGGATATCAGTTGGTCGTTGGGTGTATGTGCGATACCATCGTGGGAAACGACCCTTAAAACGCAAACATCCACATTTTTGCTGTCTGGCGAAGACATTTTATCATCAGTTAACATTCGATTATATTGGCCTTCTAAACTTTTCTCGATCTGATCTAATCCGTAACCTGTCATCATCTTTTATTAAGTGGAAAATGTTTTTAACTAATACAAATTCAGTGCTATCTTTAAACTATATGTATTTGGCTCTAGACAACACATGACGCTACTTGATGGAAAGAGATAAATAATACAAGTTGAAAGATAAAACATGCCAGCAAGAAGTTTTAGACGGAATAGAATCTAATCCAATACATCACCCCTTTCTCTAGTTTTCCCTTACAAAAAAACAAAACAAAATATATTTTCACTTATGAAACCTAGCATCTTTTAGCATACGTACTTTGTGTCTTCTTCTGCATATCAATCTGGGATGTGAGGAGAGAAGACCATGTTGCAATAATAAAATTTCGACGGAGCGACTCTCGAGCCCAACCAAGTTCACTGAAGGTTTGAGGAACTGTTGAAGATCTGTGCACTGCCTTGTTGCGCTTGTCCATTCAATCATGTTTCTTTAAGAGAGTTGCCACCAAAAGGTATAATATACGCAAAGAAACTGGCAGAGAATCGGTCCCTACAACTAAATTGTAAAAAAAATCCGTCCCTATAACAAAATTGGAAAAAATATATATACAGTATTTATAAAAATTTATTGCTTCTATTTTTTAAAATGCATTTTACTTAACGTTATAACTTCTAATATTGCTATGACTATGGTTTATTCTCTTTACAATTCGTTCTTTCTCTTTCATATTTAATTCGAATCTTTAGCAAATTAAACTCCAAAATACATTTACATAGTTAAAATTAAAAACAAAAGTTATTAAGACGGGAAAAACATCGTTTACAAGTAGCTGCCGTTTAGGTGCAGCACGTAAAATGGAGAGAAATCACTCTCACTTAAATATGTTTTCTTTTTTCACCTGTGCATATTTTTCTTTGTTTTTCCTACTCTTTTTTTTATTTCTGATTCACCCTGTTTTGCTTTAACTTATTTTTAGTCGCGTGCAAGCGACTCTATAAGTCATTCCGTTGGTCCGTCGGTCGGTCAATCGGTCGGTCTGTCGGTCGGTCGGTCTGTCCGTAAGACTTTTGTGCTTAGCCTTTTTGGTTAAGATCAGAGGTCTGTTGTTAATAGATGCTGTTCTTAACTTTTTAAGCGTTTCTTGACCTTTTGGCCAAGATCAAAGTATAGTATCCGTTCCTGCAGATACTGCAAGCAAAGACCATACGTGGGGGCAGCCCCAAATATAAGACCTTGATCAATGTAAGGGAAACCCTTCGTACCAATTGTCACTATTCAGCTCCCCTGCTCCCCGGGGAGTTTGTCCCCATTTTCCCTACATTCCTCACTTTAAAAATCGGCGTTGTGCCTAATTACTCGGTGGGGGAGCAAATAAATACCCTTTTATTGGCCCTTTGTCTAAGATCAATGTGTAGTATCTGTTCTCCCAGCTACCTTATCTTTGATTTTTTTCACTTGACCACATCAGTCAAGTGTAAGCCTTCCACTTTGGTAACTTTTGTAACTCTACTAACCTTTGTTAGTGGGACTGACCCCATATTTGGGGAGTCTGGACCCTTTTCGGTCCTCCAGGACCGACGCCATTGTGTGGTCGTCTGGATCCGAAAACTAATCCCTTATTTGGGAGTTTGCTTTTTTCGGGACCGACAACATTTTCTTTAGTAGACGCGACCTGGTCGGGTTAGCTTTAGTTTGTTGGGTACTTTGTTTCCCCCTCTGCTCTGAGGTTGAAATAGTCTATTATCTCCTCTCTTAATTGCCTAAGCAGCACTCTGACACGCCAGGCCCAATCTTTGTCTTCTACCCCCTTTTTTTGTCATTTCTGAAAATATATTCACTTCTCCCCCATCACCCGATAAGAATTCACCCCAACCCCCACTAGGGATCTCCCCGCTTCTTTTCGGTTCCCCGGAAAACAGTAGGTGATCTAATCAGCTAGGATAGCTCAGGGAGGGACCCCACTTACAATGCACTAGGCAATTTCATTTTTTTGTACATTTTTTCTAGACTCCCCACTCCCCAACACGAACTATTTTCTCCCAAATTCAAGAACTTTTTATTTTTTGAATGAATTGGATTTTTCACACACACACACACACACACACACACACACACACACACACACACACACACACACTTTTTATTTAAAAAAAAAACAATTACACACACACACACACACACACACACAGAAATTGTAAATATATTCGTTTATTGCAAAACCGCTGGGGTTTTAATTAGTTTAGAGCCACAGAGAGAATGAGGTATTGTGGTAAATGTTGCCAGTCAAGAGTAAAGTCGCCAAAGACTCCATTTTCACTTTAATAACAAAGACCCTACAACACTCCCCCTCCCAGATCTTATAGGGTCTTGTGCCTAAGTTTGTTTACAAATGTTTTTTTTTTTTTTGCTTTTATTTTTTGAATTTGCCATTATTTAATTGTAAAATTGTTTCATTACGGAAGTAGACTATATAATCAAGATCAAAGCGAAGTATCTGTTCCGGCAGATACTGCAAGCAAAGACCATATGTGGGGGCGACCCTACATATAATACCTTGGTCAATGTAGGGGAAACCCTTCATACCAATTGTCACTATCCAGCTCCGCTACTCCCCGGGGAGTTGGTCCCCATTTCCCCTTCACTCCTCACATTAAAAATCAGCCTTGTGCCTAATTTGCTCGGTGGGGGAGCAAATAAATACTCTTTTCTTGGCCTTTTTGCCAAGATCAAAGTGGAGTATATATTCTTAATACATGCTGTACTTATTTGATATAAGTGGGGGATCACTTTTCTGTATTAATTTAATGTAAAATGATCACCCACTTTACAACCAATCAGTTTCAAAGCCATTAAAGTCATTCTCCAGATCATTCAAGTTGTTTTTGTAGGATTCCAGTTATTTTTTAAGCATTCAAGTCATGCTTAAGGTCATTCGATTCATCCTTAAGTTCATTAAATGCATTCTAAGTCATTTACTTTTTATTTATTTAAGTCATTTCAGCCCATTTTTCGGTCATTTTAGTTTACTTTAAGAATTTCATGTCAATCCTATATTCACGCATTTATTCATTACACGAGAGCACGTGACTAATGGCTATCGGCCTTGTTCTGAATGAACTTACTTCGTTGCTTTTCTCCTTCTGTTTTTTCTCCTTATTTTTCCTTCATTCTTTCTCGATCATATTTTGCGTTTTATGCATTTCTACATGCACTTTTCTACTATCCTTATATCCCCCACCTGCTGAAAAGGTCGAAACTACTACTCAAAACTATATCTTCAACTTTTTAAGTGAGCTTATTTGTTCTCTTTCAGTTCCATGTAATTCCTTGCATTATATTTTTCTTTCAGTATTTATACATTGTTTTCTTTGCTTTAATTGTAAGTCACGCAGTCACTTGTTTCATGTGTGCACCAATTTTCTATAACATAGATATCAAACAGAAAGCTAACGGCCATATCAGAAGGATTATGTCGACTGACAGTCGGAAAGAAGGATACGGGAGACTATTATGGATATAAAAATTCATAGCACAAAATGATGAAATCCTGATAAGCATTATAAAATTTTATCAATACGTTAAAACCATAAAGGTGATAAAACAAAATTGTGAAAAGAACCGCTAAAATATACTAGTGATAAGATGTACAATAAAAATTGAGAATATAGACATAACTACAAAAATCGACAATTATAAAGTGAATATTCTGGTACCTAAAACTACGGTAATAGCTATGTAAGGACTGAACAGAAGAAGTTGAAGTCAGAGAAGGAACTTGGCCGTAACATGAACAAAGTTTGCGATAGTCTGAGACAATTGCAACAATTATTAGTTTGAGGCGTTTGAGGCCAGTTAAAGTTGAGAGCAGTTGCGTGTTTCAAGCAATGAGACGCAGATTGTAGTTCGTAGTAGATGGGCGTAACTAAAAAAATGAACAATTGCTACTATGAATTGCAGAAAACTCCACGCTCAGGAAAAAAAACACACTTAGTTACGAAATGTTAAAAGACATCATAAGTGAATGTAATAAACCTCCCCCTAATATAATATAAAATCGGTTTAAGGGTTAACTGAAAATTCTACAGACGATTCAATTTTTTCTTTACAAACAAAAATCTTGGTCATTATTGAAAAAGCGAAAATCACAGGATAATTTGAGATATTGAAATGACAAAATTATAATTTTCATAAGAGGGAAAATCTTTGTCCGGTATATATATATATATATATATATATATATATATATATATATATATATATATATATATATATATATATATATATATATATATATATGTATATATATATGTATATATATATATATATATATATATAATGTTTACATGTATTTTGTTGCTGGTACAAAATATACGCACACACTGACAGCGAAGTAAAACTCACAACACAGTTGAGCTATATATATATATATATATATATATATATATATATATATATATATATATATATTATTATTATTATTATTATTATTATTATTATTATCCTTATTTCACTCCGAAAATCAGCTTTTCTCTGAAAAATTGTTTATCTTGTTTGGTATCCACTGAAAGGTGTGGGGCATGGTTAGACCGTTGGCTGGTTACGAAATGGTAACACGTGCCGCATCTCTCTCTCTCTCTCTCTGTCACTCACTCTCTTTCTCTCTCTCTCCCACTTACCCTGTTTCTCTCTTTCTCTCTCTCTCTGATTGACTAAAGTTTTCTCTCTGTAGATTTCATTTACAATCACATTCTTTCCCATTTGAATGTTTAATATTTACTTTGTCTATTGTCTCAACCTTTGTCCGATGTCTGCTCACATATTTCCGGATAAAATTATGCATTCTGTTCGACATTGGTGAAAATACAAACGTTTTAACATTTGAATCCATTTGCGAGTGTGCAAACAATTGAACGTTTTTCTTCCCGGCTGTGCCTGCATATGTCTTAAACACGCGGCAGCCGCCAACATTAAAGAAGAGAAGACGAAAATAAGATCACGGTAGAGAGAGTTGGAGTCTGCAAGTGTTGTGGGGCGAAGGAGCACGTGGTCTCATATGAAATTAATGGATTTTTGAAAGAACATGTCAGTTCAGTACGGGTTCTGTCTAGGTGCGTACAGTTTTTATTAGATTTATTTTCTGTAAGTCAGTTTGAATAGTATTTTTTTCTGGTGTATTCTTTCTTGCAATTTTTTATATGCAATTTTATATTTATAAATAAGAACTCTACATCTAAACAAATTGTAACATAGTGCGTATGCAAACACGGACCCGTGTGCGAGAAAGACGTCACGGTAAGAAATAGAAAAGCACAATAAGAGATAAAGAGAGAGAGAGAGAGCATGTAAGAGTGGAGGATGACGTTAGAGACGTATCTGACGTCACGGCCTTAACGAGAAGTTATGCGTGGCTGGAGAATGAGAAAATAAATATCGTTGTTACAAGAGAAAAAGTAAGTTTAATTATTACGATCATATCAGATGCGTGGGTGACGTAACGACTGTAACGAAAAGTCACACATCGCAGGATAATTAGGAAATTACAAGAATAAGTGAGTTCGAGTTAGTTTTTCTTGTTCTCCTTTGCAACGCAGACTGCAGACTTTGTGTAAACGTCTGAACAACATTATAATAAATCGATATAATTATAAAACTCAAATGACCTTGTAACGGTTGTTGTAACTCAACGTCCGTTTTACGACTTCCGGTTGCTCATGCGTACATAAATATAAACCCATAACAGCGTAAACAAACAAACTCAAATCGGACGTTCTTAGAGAAGAGAATATCTTAAATTTATTGAATAAAAAACTTCAAGATATGGGAAACAAATGCAAAACCTGATTACAAATAATTCGTATAATCATCGCCCTGTTTCATATATACGATATATATTATACTAAATAATCAACGCGACGATAAAGTGTATTGTTTTACTGTGCACGTTTTCAGCATCCCAAATCTTCGCGTCAAATTATCCAAATAAGCAATTGTTAATACCTTCTGCTTTTTTTTTTACATCGTTCATTTCCTTATTACGTTTAAATTATTTTAATGCAATGTTTAATGGTTGTAAGTTTTTTTTTCTGCAAAAATAAACAATTATAAACAGAACGACTCATAGAAATTTATCTATATTCTTTTTTTTTCATTTTAATATACTTTCATAGAAATGTTTCTGTTATGTTACAAAAAAAACTATTTTCATTACGTCACAAGTATCACGCTCATATATTAATTCCATGGCTAATATAACATGCTCACCCAACCGATCACGGGTATTCTAGTTACATTATAAAAGCATTGATATACTGTTTAAAAAGGCGATAGGTGTTTCTTATTGTATAAAACATTTTGCCTTTCAGATGATTTCTCATTTATTCAAACCCGAGCACTCTATTTTCATACGGATAGTTACTTAACAGCAAGTTATTGTTTTGTTTGTTACTATCTTGAGGCAAATTTGGGTCCTTTGTGCTAGTCGGAATTCCATCCACATTATTTCCTATCCGAGTACATAGCGGTGCTATGCCAATTTTCATTCCAAACAATTTGGTGACCTTAAAGCAAATTTTAAAGCCGGACTTGGGAAGACGTGTCCATGTAATCTTGAAGCAGATCTTTCCTTTTATACACAGATCAGCCTTGTTCTTTCTAATACCTGTTTAAGAAAGCATATTATAAAATACTTGATTAATAAACTTTGAAACGGAAATTTATTTTAACAAATAATATAACAAATAATATAACATAATACATACAAATATCAAAGCATAATAATTAGAGAAAGAAAAAAAAGCATCATTTACAAATACAATTCGTGACAGTGAATTCAGTTACAATTCTTGGTATAAATGATTAATTGGTTGCAATTATGTCTTTTTTAAACATTTTCTTTAATACGTGGACGCAAGCGTTTGTTCTGAAGCTTACTTGCTACGAGATAATACACAATAATTAATTTTTTTCAAACTGCTAAAATAAATTGGGTTATCTAATTATTCTGTTTTTTTTTTAAATAAATATTCACTTAATTCGCTTTGGAAATATTTTTTTTAATGTGATTTATATAGTTTTCAACCGAAAATCTTGTTTTATTTAAGCTTTACTTAAATTTTCATTTGGTATTGTCAGTTATTATTGTCCAGTCAGCACGGGGAGCGTTTCCGCCTACAAAATCTTTACTTTGGAATATATCAAACGATTTCTGATAAATCCCTTAATTACACAACATGAGAGGTGTTTCTCCCCTTTTTGTTCATTTTATATAGAAAATAGTATTAGATGTTAGTAGAGTTCTGATTCGTCTTTTAATTCAAGTCTTGAAATGAGAGCAAAAGTGGAGACCCCCCCTCTGTCTGGAGGCGTATTACACTTGACCGCAACACTATCGCAACACTAAATATGAATTTGAAGAAGAGGAATATAAGACGATTATAATAGGCTGACGAATAAATTTCAAATTATGAACAAACAGACTTTCTTGACCTAACCAATATATATATATATATATATATATATATATATATATATATATATATTCCTTTATACTTTATCATTGCATATTAAACTTCTTCTTTGTAGTTTTTCTTCTATCTTTGATTCCTACGATGAAAAAAATTGGTAAAACATACGTTTATGTTTTAGAGAATTTACTCAGCCAGTGCTTAATATTGTATGTCTCCATGTGTGTCTTAGGAGTCAAAACTTTGAACATATTTCGGTGAGTACCCGGAAAAATAAACGTGCTGATAGTTTTTTTTAATTATGTTAAAACGGGATTTTTAATTATCTCAAAATGGGATTTTTAATTATCTCAAAACGGGATTTTTAATTATCTCAAAACGCGATTTTTAATTATCTCAAAATGGGATTTATAATTATGTCAAAACGGGATTTTTAATTATCTCAAAATGGGATTTTTAATTATCTCAAAATGGGATTTTTAATTATCTCTAAATGGGATTTTTAATTATCTCAAAACGCGATTTTTAATTATCTCAAAATGGGATTTTTAATTATGTCAAAACGGGATTTTTAATTATCTCAAAACGGGATTTTTAATTATCTCAAAATGGGATTTTTAATTATCTCAAAATGGGATTTTTAATTATCTCAAAACGGGATTTTTAATTATCTCAAAACGGGATTTTTAATTATCTCAAAATGGGATTTTTAATTATCTCAAAACGGGATGTTTAATTATCTCAAAACGCGATTTCGTTCTAAACTAACACGTATACTTGTTTACATTTCTAAAGCAGGAAAAGAAATTTGGTAAAAGTAGGTAACAAAAAGTAAAAATAAAGAAAGCGTTAACTCTAAATTTTTACACGAAAACCCCCAGGCATTAGCTTTTCAATATAATCACTAGAAATATAACTATTCTCTACTTTTACATAAAATCTCTTTATTACGAACGACTTACTAATAAAATTCTTGAATCCACGTAAATCAAGTCAGTTTTATATTTGTACGTGGATGGACGAGTAAAATATTGTGAGTGTCCAACGTTTAATGTTTAGAGTCTTTGAGATATCAGACAAAGGTTGGATTCTTCATAACTTAATCAAGTCTTCTTATCAATAGGAGTACAGTTTTCTATTCTAATCATTAAGTAATTATTTGCCTCTATCTTTCAACTCATAAGAGTAGTGGTGGATGGGCAGAAATTAGAAGCCCACAGTATTAATGCTGAAGTCCCTCAGGCGTCCATTCTGGGCCCAACTGTCTTACTGATCTACATTAATAATCTTCCAAACACACATGCCTAGATCATTCGTTGACATTTATGCTGATGACGCTACCATCTATGGCAACACATCAAAAGTTGTAAATGACAAAGTTCTCTCCGATTATCTCTCCACTGATCTTTAGTGCGTGATACAACGGGGGAAAAGGTGTCTGGTTACTTGTAATACATCTAAAATCAAGCTTCTATATTTACATCATCAACGCTCTGATCCACATCTGACATCAATTGAAATGGATGGCTCTCGTCTTGGGGAGGCTCCATGTTTTGACAAGCTTCTGGGCTTGACCTTTACTCCTGATCTGAAATGGAACACGTACACCAAATCTGTTGCCAAGGTCACTGGAAAAATGTCGGAATCCTTTTACTGCTCCAGTAGATATCTCACTGCTTATGCAAATCTCTAAGCCAAGTACGTCCAAGGATGGAGTACTGCTGACACATCTGGGCAAGAACTGCTAAAAACAGCTTATCCTGCCTTGACAGAGTACAAAATAGACTTCGTAGCTTAGTGGGAGATTCCACTTTCTCTTCCCTGCAATCTCCATCTCACAGAAGAGACGTTGCGAAACTGTCTTTGTTCTATCGTTATTTCCATGGCAAGTGCTCGTCTGAGCTCTAATCTTTGCTCGCCTCGTCAATCTTTCATGAAAAACACACGTCTAGCTGAAACCACTGTCGATAATTTCCCCCACTCTTTATTTTTCCATTAAAAAAGGCTTATTTCTTAGAACTGCACCCCTGCGGAACTCTCTTCCGTTTCCATGTTTCCCACTTGACTACAACTTGGATGTTTTCAAGTCCAACATAAACAAATTCCTGATAAACCGCCCCCATAAGTAATCCAATTTTTCAAATCTCCATTACTAACGATTACTACGATATTATCCCATTGATTACTGTACACGCAATAACCCTTATCCTCGAGTGGCCTCCGGGCCCAGGTAAGTGGTGACTTCCATGTAAGAAAAAAAAACTCTCTGTTCATTTTGAAAGGATTGCAAAATAGAATCCACTTTAATAGGTTCCGGCCTGGAGGTATCAATGGGCTCCTTTTACGGCTTCTCACTAATCATTATAATAAAAAATTGAATAGTTGCCGTACATCTACATAGATATACATATCTAACCATCGATAATTAAGGCATAAACACCCTTTCAGATTAGGAAGAAAACAACTTCAAACCTATTTGGATCTTTGAAAATTTAAAGATCGCACACACAAACGCACAGACACACATACACACACACACACACACACACATACACACACCCACACACACACACACACACACACACTGTTAATAATTTTATCGGAAATAACAGCAGAATATATCCCGCAAATCCGATATATATATATATATATTTTTATACAAAATGAATAGTGTCTTTCAAAATTCTCCTCCTAAATTCCCCTTAATAAAATTATTACCCGGCTAACAACCTCGGTACATACACCTGTAAACACAGAAAATAATTTCCATAATATTTGATGATAATCACAGATATATGAAAATAATACTTCTCATATATGCATGCCATTACTGATATACATTTATTTTAAAATGCAGTTATGATATAAGTTTTGAGAAATTAAATGTATACTATACAAAATAATCTGCTAATATTTGATCTACCGAATTCTGAGGATCCCTTTACTAATTGTAATCCAACACAATTAACCTGGACTCTATTAAATCGGTAGATCACATATTGAAAGAGCACTAAATAAACATAAACACACACGCGAAGACCCAAATGAACACACACACACACACACACACATATATATATATACATATATATATATATATATATATATATATATATATATATAACTTTGTAATATGAATATATATCTACTAGCTGTGTATACCAAGCGAGTAAAAATATATTGCCGTGCGAAGGTTTTAGACACATACTACTTAAGGTATGCCAAATATCCTAAGTTGTTGTGATTTCCCTGAAAGTTGATTATATCTTGGATTTTTAAAAGCAAAAGCTATAGTAATCTTTATCTATGAAATTGAAACAGAGAAATAAAATCTCATAGATTAAAGGGAAATAGCTTATAGGTTAAATGAAAACTTATTTCCATTTTTAAACCAAGGTGATGTTAGTTATAATAATAATTCAAAGCTATCTCAAAATCATCTATTCACGAAGCCACCACATGCTAAACAGTCACTATTTTGTGTTGCACCTCATTTTTATTAGTTGCCCAATAAAAGATTTTTTATTGTATATACACGCTCGTTTTATTTATCTCTTAATCTGTCCTCAACAGTTTAAATGTAAGGACTTATGTCAATGATTATCCTTACTTTCAAAATCCCAATACATTCCTAATTTAAAACCCCGAAAAAAAAAACTACTGTGCTCCTATTACAAATCTTCGTCACTTTCATATGACTATTCGCAAAAACACAACAAAACAGTACATATTGAATGGTATATGCCTATTCTTCCGTTGCGTTCGTTTTCTCCCAATTCGTACCTGTAATATTCTAAATTATCTTCTTATTTGCTTTTTGTAATTTTTTTAACTTACCAGATTCGTGGGACCAGTATACACGTCCGTTGATCGAAACTGATAATTTCAGAAGAGCAGGAAGTTCAAGTTTTGCTTTAAAGGAAACTGCAATATAATAAAGAAAAAAAATACTGATGAAAAAAATACTTATGTAACGACGACACAGTCAACATATGATGTGCTTCCAACGAACAAAAGAACTATTAGGTTGTTCGTAGAGAGAGATAGAGAGGTATGTGAAAAAGTGGGAGAGATAGAGACAGACAATAACGGAAGACATAGAGAGAGGGAGAGAGAGAGAGAGAGAGAACATGTCGAGATAATCTAATTGGGGTTTTTATTTTCGTTTTGTAAATTTAACTGGGTCTGTAAACAGAAAGGTTCTCGATTAAAAGCATCTTACAAGAAATCAAAGGATATGTAAGTAGATTGTGTTGTTTGTTCGCTAACAGAGAAATCTATTTTAAATTGAAATTTCGTTCACTAGTTAAATTTTAAATTCAACCTAAAATTGTGGCCCTCCTATATGTAGTCTATTCCACATTTTTGCAAAGTTTTTATTTTGAATTGTTAATTATTAAGATAAGGGCAAAGACAAAGGCTTTTATGGGAAGAACACGTTTTAAGTTAAAGTATGAGGAATATTTCAAGAAAAGATTAAACATCATTGATTGGATGAAGGAAATATTGTTTTATATATATATATATATATATATATATATATATATATATATATATATATATATAAAACAAGTATAACTCGACAATATATTTGAAAACTATGATGATGTAGGCTTCAGGAAATCATTTTAATTTGGGCAACAGACGAGAGTTAATTGCAAAGACACTTTCTTTTTCTAGGAAATGACACCTAATACAATCTGGGAGGTTCGTTAGGGCAATACAATATAATAAAATTACATCACAAAATGCATAAAAAATGCACTAATATAATGCCTACTTTCTTCTCCTTATATCGCACAATATACTAAGTCGAGGGTCATCTATTCAATGATTAATTTTTACTTATCATAAAGGGATTATATTGTTCGGTTGTTAATAAACAAATACACACACACACACGCACACACACATACATATATATATATTAATATATATATATATATATATATATATATATATATATATATATATTTGAATTAATAACATTTTAAATTTGAATCCCGCCTTTACGCTAAAATAGGTCGTGAACCCGAAGAGAGTTACTTTGTTTTTTCCTGTAGACGTTTCTCGGACTGTTGTTTTGTACTGGCACGGCAATTAGCTCCCCAAGGGAATAAATGTTATAACGATAGGCACGATAGAACCACTAAAGTGATTTGGGTTGACTTGACGTCGGCTATATTTGGACATCTCGGGTGTTCTTGGCCGGCGACATTTTATCGTCCTCGATGGCAGAGACCGTTTACTAAAGTTGAAAGCTGTATAAAATAAGCAAAGAAGCCATCTTTGATTATAAAAATGTTAAATTATTTATTCGATATTTGAGGATCATTTTAGATTCGCCGACTGCAGAGACATATCGATCGTGGGCAGCAGAAATTTCGACTATACCTGTATCTATCAATATAATTTAATTCTCCACTCTTTACTCATTGAAAAAGTGAGAAACATTATAAAAGAAAGAAAGAGAGAGAGAGAGAGAGAGAGAGAGAAGGAGAGATACTTTAACACACAGGTTTTGTTTTTATTTTAAACTAGCAGTCCAGCCCGGCTTTGTGGGCTAAGATTTCAAATGATTAGACCAAAATTGTTCTGAGTAATTTCCTAAAGACCGCAGAGGTCAATCTTTTAATACTTTGACCCAAATTTACACCCTTTAACATTTATTATTTTGATCTCAACTCAAAATACAAAGTTTTACCCATGTTCAAGTTACCTACATCTAAAATTTCAAGTCTTTAGACCCAAATGGGCGGAGGAATTCGGTAGAGTTTTCAAAGGTCAAATCGTTTAACTTTGACCACTTGACAGCCAAATTTCTGATCGAAACACGAATAAAAAGATTTCCCAAATCTCAATACTACTTATATCAAATCTCGAGTCTCCAGACCGTAAATTGACAGAGTTATTTCGTAGGGAAATGTACACACACACACACACACACACACACACACACACACACACACACACAAAACATTTTCATTTTGATAGATATATAGATTCCTTTTCCAGCATTTAAGGCTGATCTTTTAGGAACCTGCAATCCCGTATGATTTTGACATAACTGAATTCTATAAACAGTTGTTAATATGGGTGTGCTGAGAGCGTCAAGCTTTAAAAATGTGCATTCATTGAGATGTGTGTTTGGCATGAAGCTCGCGCGGAGCTCAAGGCTCCTCTAGAGGTTTTCTTCACCCATTGTTCCACAGCCTCGTTAATTTTAAATTCAGCTTTAAGTTGCACGATGTTTATCTCTATTTTCCTAATTTTATCACATCAATAAGGGGATGTCTATGTGCCTTGAGAATTTTTGCTATACAGAGACAAGCTATCTTAATAGAACAACTTTAGTAACACTATTCAGTCCATGTCAAATATTAGTGGATTCGTACTTTGCCTAAAATTTTAAATCCGGAAGTGAACATAATGGTAAAACCGGACCTTAGAGTGAGCTTGCAACTATTATTTGTGATAGGAACTAATACGCTAAGGTGATGTTGAACATCTTTTCTTCATAATCTGAATAAAGTATTAAAAATACATCATATAAGTAGTGCTATGCGTAGTAACTTCTTTACATATACCTTTGTATGATTTTTTGACCTTCAGAATTATCCAGCACTCAACCTCCAATCCTTTCAATGAACAGTGTTTCCTTGTAACAGTCGCTGTGATCTTATCCTCACGTATAGTTGTCTCACCTTGATCTTCGTCTTCTGCTTCTTGTAATTAAGATAAGAGAATTTTCAAAATTAATTTCATAATTTATGATTTCAATATAATTATTCCATTCAAATTTAAAAAAAAAACTTCTCGAATAACTTTTTCCATATAACTATTGTAAACTGTATTAAATTAACAAATATTTACTCATAATCTGCTGTATGTATTATGGTTGATTTTTTGTTTTTGTGTTACGGCATATCAACCCTTTTCAGGTTATATAATGCCGAATCCAAAGATTTTGAAGAAATTTTTTTAATAGAATATATTTATTGTTTTCAGTCGGTTTCTACTTAACCCATAGCTGGGACCCTAACAAGTACTACCACTCCGGGTCAGAGTGGACTTGGGAGCAATGGTAATTAAAGGGTGGCTCCACACTCCCCAAAACCCGCAAGCTGGGACCTCACCACTGGATATAGTTTAAGGTCATATCCAGGACCTGTATGTATTATATATATATATATATATATATATATATATATATATATATATATATATATATATATATATATATGTGCATGTATTATATATTTATATTTATATATATATGTATATATATGCATATGATTTCATTCATGTAAACACAAAATTATCATAAGTCGCTACAATAAATTTATTGTTCCAATCTTAAAATCACCGTCAGATCACTATATACTTCTGTTTGACTCCAAGTAATAAAAAGGCTGTATTTTTTGTCCGACGATGCCCTTTAAAACTGAAACAGCAGATATGTTTTAGCGACTTATGTTTATTTTGTTTTCCTAAATTGAATAAAATAATATAATGCTATTTTAATTAAGCACTATATACAACTTCGTTTAAATTCAATGTTTTTTTAAACTTTTGGCTATTTTTATCACATTTCCTCAAATATATTTAAGTATATCTCTTAATGGGACAATACTGAATATATGATTTTTTGACACAATGTAAAGTATTTTATCTACAGCATATATAATAGAGTTAATTTATTTCCCCTCAAAATATAGCTATTAAAACTAAATCCCTGGACACAAAAGTGAGTACACCTCTTACGAAAAGTTGTCAATATTAACATACAACATGTCAACTCTTAACATTTTGTGAAGCCACTATCATTATCCAAACCTTCCTTTACTTTTCTGGGCCTCGAATTTACCAGAGCTTCACATGTAGCCACTGGAATACTCTCCCAATCTTCAATTCCGACGTTGTGGAGCCGGCGGATATTTTAGACTTTGCGCACCTCTACCTTATGCTTGGGGATGCCTGCCCAAAATATGGTCTATTGGGTTCAAGTCTGGGGTCATGCTTGGTCAGTCCATCACTTTTACCCTCACTGTCTTCAGTAAAGCAGTTGTTGTCTTGGATGTGTGTTTTGGGCCATTGTCATGCTTGAACACTGCTCTGCGAACCTATTTCTGGAGGGAGAGGATCATGCTCTGCTGCAGTATTTGACAGTACATGTTGGATTTCATGTTTCCTTTAATGAATTGTAACTCTCCAATACCCACAGCACTCATGCAGCTCAAGACCAAGACATTCACTCACCATGCTTGACTGTAGGCATGACACACTTATCTTTGTACTCCTCAACTTGTCGTCGCCACACATGCTTTAGGCCATCAGAACAAAACAAATGAAACTTCGTCTTATCTGACCATAGGATATGGTTCCCGTAATCTATGGGTTTTGTTGACATGCCTTCAGCAAACTGTTTGCGGGCTATCTTGTGTAGTGTCTTCAGAAAAGGCGTCCTCCTGAGGTGACAGCCATGTACACTAATTTGAGGAGTACGGTATTACATCCACCTCGCTCGCTAACATTTGAGTATGACACAAACTGGTATTTTAAAATATATTTTAAAAACTGGTTCTACTCTTCAATCTCTCTACAAACAAAAGTCCTTAAGTATTACTGTTTTTCATAGTATACCCATGCAGTAAACGTGCACTTATACTTTCTGTGTTTTGTTTACAAAGGCGTCATCAATTATCAAAACCCGAAGGCCACTCGCGATTAAGAGTTTATGGGTATACATTATTTATGGGATTATAGCGTAGTAATCATAAGTATTGGATATTTTGTAAATTTAATTACTTAAAGGGGCGGTTCATCAAGAACTTGTTTCAGTTGGACTTGAAGACAATAAGATTGTAGTCAGCTGGAAAGCAGTCAATCGGGAAAGAATTCCACAAGCGTGCAGTTATAAGAAAGAACTTTTGTTTATGGAATGTACGTTTAGGTTTAGGCAAAGATAAAAGGTGTGGGAAATTATTGATAGTGGTTTTGGCTAGGCGATTGTTTTTCGTGAAAGTTTGGCGAGGGGGGCATATATTAAAGCTCAGACGAGCACTTGCCATGAAAATAGCGATAAAGCAGAGACTGGCTTGCAACGTCTCTTCTGTGGGAAAGAGGTTGCAGGGAAGAGAAAAGGGCATCCCCCACTAAGCTACGAAGTCTATTTTGAACTCTGCCAAGACAGGATAAGCTGCTTGTAGTAGTTCCTGCCCAGGTGTGGCAACAGAACTCCATCAATTTTTTTTCGAAAAGGACTTTATCTATTCGCTATATATGCATTTTCCTTGTCTGCTACGCCAATGCTTAAATAAATAACTCTTACGAATTTGGCATGAAAACTTCTACGCTATCTACTTTTTAAGCTTACGCAGAGATTACGCCTATTATTTTTAGACCTACTTCTGTTATAGTGTGTGTGATTTCTCAAATATTACGTTCCACCTTCTAGCACTCGTGAAAGTGTCTACTAATGTTTCAGCATAATGCAACAATTCTGTCCAAACCTTCAATGTAAAACGTGTGTCATCTTGTACTTTAATTAACACATGAGCTGTACACAAGCCACATGGTCCGAAGTGCAGTGTTTTAATCTCTTATTTTCACTTTTAAACATCAGGCAATTCTTTAACTGATAGAAAAAAATAAATACAAGTGTAATTGTAAGAAAGATTATTTAATTGTTAATGACACAGTAAAAATTTGCTTGACCTTACTTGCTGAATTTTCCTTATTTTATATTACCAAATTGCCGGACCTAACCAAGTTTTGTACGGAATAGATTATAATGAAACATAATTACATTGCTAATAATATGGAACAACGTTATTAAAACAAAAATTGATTTATCAACTTAAGAAATGGAAATTGGTTTGCCCTTAAAAACAAACCGTATTCGTTAGAGTTTAAAACTCTCTCGGACCCCCACACCGTCCAGCACCGTCGGAAATGAACAAACAAACAAACAAAAATAAATTCGGGTCGGCATTTTTTTCTGTTTTAACAAAGGCATATATTACCATTACTCTTTCGTTTCAACACTACTTAGCATCTCTTGCTGCCACACGTACATCTAACTCGGTACAAGTGTCTATTTCTTCCTATCGCACGCAGGCCAGAGCCAGTCCATTCGCGCTTTTACTTTACACACCCATCGAATTCGATGTCGACTTTCTTTCTCCCGACCACATGGTGTCTTTTTTTTCTTTTTTCAGATGCAAGCCCGAGCCACTTACTAGTTTGCATAATGTTCGAAGGCAACTACTGCTGCTAATTAGTGTTGGGACGATTAATCGGAATCGGAATCGGAATCGGGAATCAGAAAACATCGGACAATTTGGGGGGCATCGGAATCGGTATCATAATTGGTATCGGAATCGGAAAAATCGATGCCTATGTTTGGATGCCAAAACGATTCTTTTAATTCTCTTTTTTTTATTTGATTTTGTTTAAAGTAATCTTCCATTGCTGGTGATGATGATAAAATAATAAATATTTATTGGTTTTAAATGTCCAGTAAAGCTAAAATCGATAGATCAACCTCCAGAAGTGCATTTGGACGTTTAGGAAAATATCTGCATATTTAACATGTTTTTTTTCTAAAAGAAAATCGGGGAAAATAACAATCTTATAGTTTAAATAATTACATATTTATAAAGAATCAGAATCGGAATCGGTAATTGTATCGGAATCGGGAATTTAGCATGGAATCGGTAATTGTTTCGGATCCGGAAAAATATGGGAATCGTCCCATCACTACTGCTTATATAATCGTATGCCATCCAGGTTCGGCTGTTGCTGATATCTTAATAAGCGCTCATATGCGCTCTGTTATATTACAGTAGAACCCTTAAATCAAAAATTATATAATACACATGTATATAATCTAATAACGTTATAAAAAAACACCGTAAGGCGAGGCAAATACCGTAATCGGGGCGCAGAAAAAACGTCGTATTCCACATTGTAACCTTCAAAAAACGTATTCTAGGGCTACCGTATCCCGGGGTTTTACTGTATGATATATATATATATTTTTTTTAATTATAAAGGTGTTTCCTTGTGAATAAAAATTACTGTTCTAGTTCCTTTAGTACATATTTTGGATTTAGGTCTGAAAATCCCTCTTACTTTTATACCTTTAATTAATATGGAGTAAAACTCTGGTTAGATAACTCAATATGTACGATTGGCTTATAAAAAAACAAGTAAAAAAACAAATACTTACGGAAAAACTTTGTCCACAATATTTTGCCGCCAATGTGACGAGACAGTATAATTCTCTCATTCAGGAATTCAGCAAAAAGGCATGCTATTATTTATTAAAGAAAAAATGTGAAATGAATGTGAAATAATTTTAAAAATATAAGTGAGCAAGACTTAAAACTGGTAAAAGGTATAACTAGTTTACTTACTGGACGTGCTTAAGGCAAAATGGCTGAGTATTATTAAATCTGCGTTAAATGTTGCATTAAATACAAATCCATAGTGATACCTATTACTCTTTAACTATGCATAAACGGATACTATAATATTTATTTCGCTGCACCGTTTCATTGTAAAGTTTCACACAAAAGTCCAGCCCGATCAGGCCAGTAGTTCCCAAGAAAAAAATTAGAGTAGAGGTGCTAATGTATTCACTCACCCCTGTTATTTTTATATTGTATCTATTAATCCCTATTATTACCTATTAAACCGTGACGATGCATCAAACAGATATCATGGCACTTAGTTCGCTACTCCCTTTCCTAAAAAATGTCTATACAAATCAGTCGAGTAGTTTCGGAGAAAAAGATGAACGGAAAAGAAAAAACAAAACAAATATTAATATAAATAACACACGTTCACATAAGTAATAATACTATATATATTCGTATTTGGGGGGTTTACGGCAAGTCAACAATCGTTCGGTGATTTATGCTTAAATAATATCTGTGTTTTTTGTATACAATTAAATTGTTGATTAATCTAAATTTAAACAGTTGTTTTTTTTTTTTGTTTTTTTTTTGTCTTTTTACTCAAAACCGATGGTCTTCACAAATAACCAGGCATTTAGTACTGGCCGGGCATATGTCTCTTTACCTTTGTGATTTCACGGAAATCGGGATCTCAACGTAATTATGGTTGTATTATTATGATTGTAAAAATATATTTGTATTAATCACTGTGGTATGATTATTTTTTATCACATCTTTTCTATTTTTACCGATTGTGTTTAGAATCCGGTACTTACAGGGGGGTGGGGTATGTATAGGAAAGCCTATGTGAAAGTTACCAAACTTTGCGAGTGAAGTAAATTGGATTACTCATTTCGAACTTACAACCAAGTAGTTAGCAATAATAATAATAATAATAATAATAATAATAATAATAATAATAATAATAATAATAACTCTATGACTTTAAGTCACCCCCCCCCAAAAAAAAACAACTTGCACCACACTTAATAGTCAACGATGGTCAAGGAGGAGGGAAAGACCGAGGAGCGAAAACGCTAAGCAAACATCCTGTAACAGAGCGCGTACAGCTACATGCAATTACCGAGCCGTGATCGAAATGACGCCCCGATGAGGAATGAAGAACAAGGCGTCTATAAAAAGAAGATAGCCCGTCGGAGAAAACGATCACGTTACAAACGCCGATGACGTTCGACTGGACGTTCGAGAAAACGATCATGTAAAAACGTCACAGCGGTAACGAGAGAATGAGAAAATAAATGTTTTTGTACAGTAAAAAAAAAGAAAGTTGAAGTTCTTTTCTATTCTTTGTCAGTTTTGTGACTGAGGCTACAACATGTTCGTTCCCGGACAACGTTACAATCCACGGGGTAAGTGCGAAAAGGATTAGGACCTAAGTGTACTAATTGTCATCCAATATTTTGTGAACGTCATTGCTCGGCGCTAACGAGTAATCAACGCTAAACAATGTGCTGCATGACAAACTTAAATATTGTCGACAAAGATTACATGGGACAAAACACCAGGTTCGAATCAATGGAAAGTATTCGTAATTACTTGTAACGAAAACCTACCGATTCTGCTTTCAGCTGGGGAAATGATAAAGACACCGTTTGACATAGTGTTTCATCCATAGATACCTAAATACTTGAAAGTTTTCTAAATTGCCCTCACATTTAAACAACATTAAAGAGCAACACTGAGAAACAAATTTAACTTTAGGAAGTGTCGAATTAGGTAGAGTGAAAATAAATAAGTGTATTCTGACAAAAATAATATTTTTTATCTCTGCTTTGTGTCACAGGATTGATTCCGATTACAATTCTTTTACGAAATTTGAAGGCAAGATATAAACGTGGGAAACAGCTTTTTACAGCAAACAATTTATTTTTCATGGCAACCTTGAGTTTTCGAATGAAGCAAATCCAAGTTGACATCATCATAAATAAGAGACAAAATTTACCAAGATACAACAGTCTAACATGAAAATCCGAATAACAACTCAATCTATATCTATAAAACTGGAAGTGTCTGTCTTTCTCTGTGTGTCTGTTTGTGTGCGTTTCCCTACGCAATAACTCTATCAATTTTCAGTCTAAAGACTCGAAATTTGATATACAGGATACTGAGATTTGGGAAAACATTCGTAATCTGTTTTCGTGCAGGAATTTGGCTGTTAACCAGTCAAAGTTAAACGATTTGACCATTGAGAAGTCTACCAAACTCTCCGTCAATGTAGGGTATAAAGAATTAAAAGTTTAGATATATGTTCCTTGGACATGGATCTAACATAATAACTTAATTTGAGTCCAAAACAATAAATGTTATTGTGTCATAATAGGGGTAAAAGTTAAAAAGAATTTGACTGCTGAAGTCTTTACCAAATTACTCAGACAATTTCTGGTCTAAACATTTGAAATATTGCATAAAGGGTCTTCAGAGATAGAACAAGCCTTTTAATCGGTTTGGGTCGAAAATTTGATCAACTAATATATAAATATATGTATGTATGTTTGCGTGTCTGCCTAAAACTTTCAACAGAGGCGACAGATTTTCACAAGATCAATATTGTTTTGAAGCTCGACCCTTCAGACGACAAATACCGAAAAATTGGCTAAAAACATTAATTTATCCACCCTCAACTGCGCACTGTTCTACAGGGAGAGGTCGCTTTTTTCACTAATATTTTTGAAAGCCATTCCCTCTTTTCGATTGTCTAGCCTTAATTAACACCTACGTCATTTCTGGTTTTTCCCCGTTCTTTTTCTCCTTCGCGGTACGGGTTCGAGCCTGCCTTCCTACTACCTCTTTTTCTTTTGATCAACTTACAGCTCAAAACAGCAGGGCAACGCCGGGCACCCATGCTAGTATTATATAAAGTTCACAATTCTATAATATATTAGCTGAGTAAATTAGTTGAGCTTGTAGAGGGATGCTCGCCGCCCAAGAGACGCTGCATGAAATAATGCAGCGTCCCCACGACCCCGAAGGTTAAGGGACTTGTGGAATGTATTAGTCGATTTAATAAAGCAAAAACATGCTTTAGTGTTAATAGGTTTAAAACGTTGAATTTCCAATGAAATGAATTTAAGGCGAAACTTACTGCTCTCGCTTGCAACTTTTGACTGACAACATTTTAAAATGTTTGCATCCCAAATACAATTCATACCAACGATGTCGTTTATGAAGGAATCAACGACGGTTTTAGATATCCCCTCTTCGTCTGTCAGGGTGTCGATTTCTTTAACTTTCAAGGAGGACATGTATTGAACACCATTTTTCTTGAGGCTTTCAACAAGAGCGTGATCTTTTAGCAGGGTCTTCTCATATAATATGTCTGGCACTGCGTTGTCAAGAAACTGCTGGGCAAAAGCTCGGTTTCCTAAAATGAAAACAAAGAAAATAAAAATATTACTTTTCTCTTTACTTTTTACTCTTATAGATAAACTTTCGTCAGCTTTCCCTTAGAAATTTTATGTGTCTTGGGCAGATGTCTAGTAGGTGGTTTCGTTTATCAGATGGATGTTAACATATGTCAGATTATATTTCACGCCGAGGACATTTTTTCTTCAATATCTCATTACATCTATATTCAAAATAATCGTAAATAGTTAAAAAAAAAACCAAACAAACAAACAAACAAACTATTAGCTTACTTCATCTTTCACTTACTACTAAACTACCTATACTATCTTTCATTTATTGGTAATTAGCAGAATTTTTTAAAATTACATTTTCACCCCAAACAAGGCAAATTGCCATTTTGGTGTAGGGGGCTACTATCAGGGGCTACAACTACTGGCGTACTATGTAGGGATTTGAGCAGCAAGATGTCGGTTCACGTTACACTTGAACTCCTGCATGTCAGTACATTTGGAGAAGCAAGGGCCTGGAATGGAATTGCAGCGTCCAACGGTCCTGGGAAAAACTACTGGAGTAGAAAAGTCTTTTACATCTAGGGATCTCTACTGTGTGGGGGTGGTATTTAGCTGCCTGCCGGGTTGGTCGAGGGTGTCTACGTCCTAGGGGCACCAGCGTCTGCAGTTCGCCAGTGCATTCACCATTAAAATACTTGTAGAACAGGCAGAGGGATGCAATATTTCATTAATGGGACAGAGGCTTAGATGCCAATTAATGGGCCTATCAGATTGGCGACTGTCTTTTGAACCTTGTCTAGGAGCGAGAGACTAGTAGAAGATGCACCAGCCCAAATGTGACAGTAATACTCCATACATAGGCGAATGGTGGCCTTATAGAGGTACAGGACACTTTCGGGTGTTAGTAGTTTTCTAGCACGGGAGAGAGACCTTACGTCCTTCGCAGCGGTCCTGACAATACCTTCAATATAATTGTTCCAACTCATGTTTCCTGTGAAAGTTAGGCGAAGATGTTTGAGATAAAGACTATGTTTGAGATAAAGAGTCATTGATCATTGCTATTAGTGGCAGAGAAGGTTTCTTGTAATTATTGAAGGAAACCAGTTTAGTCTTGGTGGCATTGAATGTGACCATGCATTTTTGTCCCCATTCCACTACAGATTGGAGGTCATCCGCTAGTGTTTCTGCCATTTAGATATGTGTTCATTTGTTTTCCTGTCGTTCCTGTTATAGAGTGTTGTCTCATGAGCATATATACCCATCTCAGAGGCAGTTTTGTCGGGGAGGTCATTTATAAATATTAAGAACAATAGAGGTATTGTTTAGATGTACGACCGTTGAGGACCTGGATTTTTCTATTATCTAAGAAGGATTTAATTATGTAAAGTATTCTACCAATAATACCGTATGATCTAATTTTCCTGAGGAGACACTCATGCCATACCCTATCCAAAGCCTTAGATATATTTAGAGCTACCGCTCTGCTCCCCCCCGCTTTCCCGCTTTGTCCAGTGAATGGTATATAGTTCAGAGATTACAGTTAGGATGTCTGCGGTGGAACGGGCATGTCTAAATCCATATTGTTGGTCAGTCAGAAGTTTAGCATCTGTAAGGTGATGGAATAGGGTTCGGTTAATTATGGTCTCGAATATTTTGGCGAAAAGTTGGAGGAGACTAATGAGGCGAGAATTTGATGTCAGTTCTATTGCCAGAATTCTTGAATACTGGTACCACGGAAGCATATTTCCAACAACCTGAAAAATAAGATTCATTAAGGCATTTGTTGTAGAGTTTGGAGAAGACTGGAGCTACTTCGGCTGAGCACTTTTTAAATAGCATAACTGGGATGAGATCGGGTCCAAATGCTTTTGAAGTGTCAAGTTTTTTTTATGATAGCAGGCACCTGAGCAGAGGTGATTTTCAGATCGTCTAGTCTGGAATCTGTCCGCAAAGGAAAGTCAGGTAGGAGGTGGTTAGAGGGCCCAGTGTGGTGTTTGAGGCAAACTGACGGGCAAGTATGTTAGCTTTCTTGGTTACTGAGCAAACAACCTCGTGATTGTTAGTTAGAGGGGGAATTGTTGATTGCCCATTATTTACTACACTGTTGTAGATTTTCCAGAAGTCACGAGTTCCTACTTTCTGTGCTTCGATGCGTTTTTTAGTGGTTTCCGTAAATTCTCTCTTAGCTGTCGCTATTTTTTTCTTAACGTTACTTTTAGCTACTATATACTTCTGTATGTTTGAACTGGACTTATGTCGGTTAAATCTGCTGTATGCATGCTCCCTTTGAGCAATGGCAGCTGCGCAAGTAGAAGTAAACCATTGGAGAGAGTGGAGCTTGCTATAAAATTTCCGCATAGGAACATATGCTTCAATTGCCGTTTTGAACCATTCAGTGGTCTCATTTGCGCACTGTTCAGCAGGAAGAGAAAAACTATTTCCCCATGGAGCATCTCTGATAAGATCTTTGATGGCTTCCCAGTCAGCATTTTTATAATATCTCGTTGTTTTTGAGCACTGGTCTTCAGTTTTTGGTCTAGAGTTTAGGGCGATTTCGACCATTATCACTGCATGATCAGTGTACCAAAGTGGGCTGTCAGCATTAGTTATACAATCATCGGGAACTGTGGTCAGAAACAGATCTCGAAGTGATGCGTGTTGTTCTTGCTGGCCAGGTAAACGGGTTGGAAACGTAACATTTTGTGAGATATAGAGAAGCTATGAGTTGTGCTGCCCGCTGCATCTGTGTAAATAGAGAATCCAAGCCAGTTTTGTGGTGGATATAAGGTCACCAAATACATTTATTGTGCGCTAGTTTCGAGGGAGAGTGTGATACCGTGCATTGTTTTATATAAAATGCTTCTCATGATATTACAGAAACTTATTTAAAAATATAAAATGATCCAGTTTTCAGTAGTGTATTTTGCTGATTAATATTGTTTGTTTAAAACGGTCACGAGGTAATTCTTAATTTTTAATGTACGATCAAATTTAAATCCATCTTACATTTTTTAATCGTAACTATATTTTGTTTCAGTTGTTATTGGAAGCAGTAGCTGTCGTGTAACAATGATATGATTTTCTCTCAATTCTATTTTCTATTTTCTGTTTTTATTATATTATTATATAATTTGATATTACATATTTTGATACGATGCAACTATAATTACTTTTTAATATACTTGTAAAAGATCCGAAATGATTATCAAGATGACTTATAGTAAAAATAAGAAATTGAAACAAGAATAAAATTTCTAGAAAATATAGAAAACGTATTCTGCACTCAGGTGGAGTTTTTACATATATTATCATCAGTGATTACGCATTGCTTATGCATTGATACAGTTGGTATTAACTTTTAAAAATTTTTCTTTCTTTAAAGATTGTAACGCTAGGTATGGGGCAGCCAAACCAGCTGCCAACATTGCCCTGCTTTTTATCGAAACAAACCGAGAGCTCTTTTTAGTATCCTCGTTGTTCCCTTAAGCGTAATTGTCTGGATCTCTTTTGCATTTGGTTCACCAGGAATATTAGTTAGGTAGGACTTCAGGTTCTTCTTCATAAACCCTGTGCCACCTGTAATAACTGCTATGATTGATATCTCTCGAAGATTCCAGTTTCTTTTCATATCATACATGAGACCTTGATATTTGGTCTGTTTCTCCATTTCAGCTCTGTTCAGACCTCCATCATTAGGGGCACTCATTTCAACCAAGGCTGCCACTCTCTCTGACTTATTCCATATTATTATGTAAGGTTTGACAGCAGCATTTTCAAGGTAGGTGGCTGTAGGGATTACATGGTCGTAACGTATGATATATAAGCCATTTCCAATTGTTCTTTAGGTTGATGCTCCCAGGATTTGCTGCTACATTTGATGTTTAATTTAAAAAAAAATGAACTCACAGTTTGAGTGAAAACATGTCTCCTCAGATTTTCTCCACCACTTTAATTTAAAATTGCAAACCATTTTTCGTTATCCTGACAGTCTAGGATTGATTTCTCTCTAAAAACGTCCGTTGGTATTCTTGCTAATTTCATTGACAATAAGCATCACTAAGGTTCCTAGACTCTCACACTCTTCAAGTGTATGTTCTGATCATTGCTTTCTTTCCATCTAAAAGTAGTACCAGCCGAGATGTCTGCCGCATTTTATGGGAAAAGACGTCATATTATGTAGTTTCTAATAGTTTCACTTTTCTTGGGCTCGTGTGCTCAATCGATGCATTTTCATTCGTTCCATTTCAAATTAAGTATTCTTAAGTTAAGTGGAGCGATTTTTTTTGGATGTTTTTTTTTTCGAATTTAAAGTTTTCCTTAAGATTTCGGTTGCTCTTTCCCGTCTGCTGTATAGTCTCAATCGTTATTTTTGGTCGCATATTTCTCAAAATATTTCTATTATTTGTCCTCATCAGAAGATATTACTCACTGACAACAACCAATGCTGTTCATTAGATTATTATTATTGGCTCACACGGAGCTTTCACACAGGTCATCAAAGATCGCATTGAATACAGCCTGTGGTGTTCCGTGGAAGCTGAGTGACAACAAGTCTCCCCAGATTTTCCAGTACTATCCACCTCTTTCGATATAATTTCCAAATAAATTTGCATTATCGCAACAGCTGCTTGTCATTGAATTCTCCTTGGCAGTGGCCATTAGTGTTTACTGGAATTTTAATGACCACAAGCCTCCCCAAGTTCTCAGTTCTCTTCGCACATACATTGAAGGTCTGGTCAGGGCTCACTCATCGGTCTTTCCTCCTTGACTACTTGGCTATTTGTTCTCAATTTTGTTTGGGGGGAAGGGGACAGCGATGTGGTAATGGGGGATAAGGGTGAGGTTAGAGAACTTATAGATATGCAGCTTCAATGTTCTTGGTTCCATGCAACGCTTTATGTTTTGTCTCTGTAGCAGTTTGTCTGGTCTATGCTTGTGGTTCTTATGTGTTAGCTTCCACATTCAAGGGTTTTCCTTAATATTTCAGCTGTTTCATTATTGTTGTTCGTTGTATTTTTCCAGTCATGCCCCTGATCCCTATTTCCCCCGTTCTTTTTTCAAAGTTTTCCGGGATTTTTCCTAGTGCTCCTACTATTATAAGTATTATTTTGATTTTCTTCATCTTTCACATTCCTTTCAACTCTCTGACTAGCTCTGTGTATTTGCTCCGTTTCTCCTTTTCTTTGATATTCACCCTGGGCTTAGCTGAAAAATTCTTCATCTTCTTCTCCTTCTTCTTCCTCTTCTTCTTATTATTATTATTGCTGTTGTTGTTATATTTATTTCATATGAAATTCCCGAGAATACCTACGTCCTCATTTTGCACTACACCTTCAGGGTCACGTTTGTACCATTTGTCCATCAATTGGATTCCAAACTTTTGGCACAATCTCTAGTGCAGATTTGTACAAACTTGGTCATGACGAGATGTGTACTCTTCTGGAGAAAGTATAGAACACGCACTAACAATATTATTATTATTATTATTATTATTATTATTATTATTATTATTATTATTAATAATAATAATAATAATAATAATAATAATAATAATAATAATAATAATAATAATAATAATAATAATAATAATGACAGACTCTACGGCGAGAGAGAACTGGTTTGTATAGAAGACTGTGCGGTGAATGACACAATAAAAAGAACTAGAAAAATACATAATGCAAAATACTAAAAGGATAATTATGGCAGCAAGAGGCATTGAAAAGATCAATACAACCGAAAACAGAAAGACGAAGGATAAAACGATAAAAAGAAAAAAAAAACAGGAAGAGAAATAACTACAGGGAAGATTCATAAGAATGATAAAAGATGAGAATAACGAGAACACATGGACATGGATGCGAAAAGGACACTAAACTGAGAAACTGAATTCATAATAACTGCAGCACAAGATAACTCGATCAGAACCAACTACACCAAAGCAAAGATCGATAAAACACAAGAAAACAGCAAATGCACACTCTGTGGACAAATAGACGAAAGGATAAATAATATAGTACGCGAATGCAGCAAACTGACCCAAAAAGAATATAATAATGCAGGCACGATCAAGTAGGGAGGGCAGTACACTGGGAATTATGCAAACAACTGCATCTCGAATGCACAGACAAGTGGTACAAACGGATGAACTCATACTGGCAAGAATACAATATGTCGTACTAATTAACAAGAAATAAAGGTTTTGTCAAATCGCAGACTTTACTGTCCTAGCTTACAACGGGGTAAATATCAAAGAAAAAGAGAAACGGAGTGAATACATAGAGCTAGCCAGAGTGTTAAAAGGGATTTGGACGATGAAGAAAATCAAATAGTACCTATAATAGTAGGAGAGCTAGGAACAATTCCGAAAAGAAAACTTTGAAAACAGAATGGGAGAAATTGGAAGCAGATTAATGGTAGCAAAAAAAAAAAAAAAAATAACGATAATAAAAACAGCTGAAATATTAAGGAAGACCCTTGAATGAGGAGATTAATACACATGAGTCACATGCGCGAGCCAGAGAAACTGCTTCAGAGACAAAACATGAAGAAGCGTTACATGGAACGAAGAACATTGAAGCTGCATATCTACAAGTCCTCTATGGCCTCATGCTCTGATCCATCATCTAATTTCTCCATCACCGCCCCCAAAAGAGTGATGCCGGATAGTCGAGAATGGTCAAGGAAGGTGGAAATATCGAGGAGAGAGAACTGAGACGTTGGGGAGGCTTATTGCCACTCAAATTTCAGTGGAGATCAATAGCTGCTGACACCGAAAAATCAATGGTAAGCAGCTGTTGCGATAGCGAACATTTTTGCGAATGTTATCAGCAGAGGTAGGGAGTACTGGAAATATGCTTCTAGAGAACACCACAGGTTGTTTTTAAGGAGATACTTTTGATGACATGTGTGAAAGCTCCCTGTGAGCCAATAGGAAAAGAAACAAATCCACGGAAGATTCATAAGAAAGACAAAAGATGAGAATAATGAAAACACCTGGACATGGATGCGAAAAGGGTATATAAATCTAGAAACTGAATCTCTAATAACTGCAGCACAAGATAACGCGATAAGAACCAACCATATCAAAGCAAAGATCGATAAAACACAAGAAAACAGCAAATGCAGACTCTGTGGACAAAGAGACGAAACGATAAATCATTTAGTAAGTGAATGCAGCAAACTGGCCTACAAGGAATACAAAACAGGCATGGCCAAGTAGGGAGGGCGATGGACTGAGAATTGTGCAAACAACTGCATTTTGAGCGTACAGACAAATGGTACAAGCATAAAACCGCAACATCACTTGAAAACGAGAACCACAAAATCCTATGGGACATGGACATAAAGACGGACAAACCCATTTAAGCAAGAAGACCAGATGTCGTAATAATTAGCAAGAAAGAAAAATCCTATGAAATCGTAGACTTTGCTGTCCCAGCTGACCACAGGGTGAGTATGAAAGAAAAGGAGAAACGAAGCAAATACACAGAGCTAGCCAGAGAGTTAAAAGGGATTTGGATGATGAAGAAAATCAAAATAATACCGATAATAGTAGGAGCACTAAGAACAATTCCGAAAAACTTCGAAAAAGGAATGCAAGAAACCGGAATCAGAGGAATTGCTGCAAAAATACAACGGCTAACGATAATGAAAACGGCTGAAATATTAAGGAAACCCCTTGAATGCGGAGAATAATACAAGAAGACAATATAACGAATAAGCGTTACAGAGAATGAAGAACACCGAAGCTGCATATCTACAAGTTCTACACCCCCATCATGCATCCCCCATTGTCTCATCACCGTTCATCCCAATAGAAAACTGATACCAGAGAGCCGAGAATGGTCAGAGAAGAATTAAAAGACCGAGGAGAGAGCGCTGGCCAGACCTCGGCTGGACAAGCGCGAAGAGAACTGGGACCCTGGGGAGGCTTAGTGCCACTCAAATTTCAGTATAAACCAATGGCCACTTCCAGCGAGAAATCAATGGTAAGAGGCTGTTGCGATGACGAATATTCATTTGCAAATGCTATCGAAGGAGGTGGAGAGAGCTGGACGCTGGGGAGGCTTGTTGACACCCAGCTTCCAGAGAACACCACAGGTTACCGATCAGATCGTTTGTTTACTTGTGTGAAAACTCCATGTGAGCCAATAATAATAATAATAATAATAATAATAATAATAATAATAATAATTGAAATTATAATTTATTTAATGTTCTTTTATAGTTTTAGCTCTTTCAACAGTGATTTTAAATTTTCTTTTTTAAATATAATTTTAAAACTTAAATATGTGTAAATAAATTTCTAATTTATAAAACCAATTTAGCAGATTTTGAGTAAGACTCAAATAGTAACACGTCTAACATATCGATATTAGTGCTTGCCGAGCCTATTTCTTAATTTGATCCAGGCTCTTTGTTATTTGAAGGAGCAAAATATCTGACCAAGAATGCATAAGTAGCCTGCCGATATTCACTCGCTAGAGCTTCTTAGGTGATTAGCAATAAACAAAACCCTACTTATAGATCGAGTAAGTCCTGCGTCGACCTCTTTGAACAGCACAGAAAAATAACTTTTAACATATAAGAGCAAGGTCATCCTAGCCAATTACGCTCAACACACTGTTGGTCTAATGTTGGTATGAAACAAACACTCAGGAGAACGACTTATTTTATTTAACCATTAGACACAAACACACCTATATATATATATATATATATATATATATATATATATGTGTGTGTGTGTGTGTGTGTGTGTGTGTGTGTGTTCGAAAATATAAGAACAACAAACATACACCCGGTGTCACCACCGTAAACAACAACACATCATCAGCTTTTACGGACTCTCCTCGGCCTACATTCGTGGCTGTATCTCGGAAAAGACAGACACAACAGAGGTTCAGGAGATCAACAAATAGGATCACATATTTTTCTCATTTTTTTTTTATTTGAAACCAAGTTGTTATAATCTTCTGTAATACATATATAAATATATAAAGCAACCTGTAAGATTGGCAGTATTTTGAAGCTGTTTCCACTGCATGTGTGTACGTGTTTTGAATAATGACAATCTTACACAGGAAAAAAAACTTCATCACCAAATTCACTCCTGAACTGAACAGAACCTAATACCATCACACAAAAACATGAAATGCAAGGTACACTCGCATGCACACCCATACACATACACATATACACACCCACACATAAATCAGAACCGACACATTAAAACACACACACACGTGCGCGCATACAACCATACACAGACATAACACCCCTATCTCTAATACAACACACTGAACAATACCAACCTTACTTAACCTCGAAACCAACAACACTAGGAGACACCTAGTACCATAGTATAATATATGTTCCAACACCTCGCTCCCTCCTCAGTCAGGGGAGGAGAACCCCCTCATGACTGAAACGACTATCTTCCCTTCTATCATCGCCCTCCCATACCTACACCCCCTCCAATGCCCCCCCTCTAGGGAACAAAATCTTTCCCACACTAGGAACCGATCCTGGGTCTGGCCATACCCACATAGGGAGAAAAATAAATAGAAACATTAAAAAATCCCCTATTTTAAATACACCCCTCTTTCTAAACAAACATAAGACTAAAACGAAAAATCACAATACTAAAATCCAAGAATCCAAAAAATAAATATCAAAATAGAATGAAAGCACCCCTACCCTTACTTCAGAAGAGCCAGCCCCCCCTCCCCACACATACACATTAGTAACGACCTCGGACCACAGCCGCCTTCCTAAGGAAGCAAATAACCCCAAAATACTATAAAACAATATACACATTCCCAAACCAATAAAAGCAAACACACACACACGCGCGCGCACACACACACACATAAACACACACGAACACACACACACATACACACACATACACACACCCTACCCCACCCTAAAGGAAAAAAAACACATTAGCAGAAAAAGATAGCGACTGACTACAGCGAGGTCAAAATCTCCCTGGACAAACCAAATAAAAAAAGCAATAAAAATTCAGCATACCAATGTATAATAAAGACCTAGAAGCCTCCACGCCTTGGAAAAACTTCAAACTAACTACGAAAATCGCCATTTTTACACATTTGAAAATAATTTCTGACGAGGACGCATCACAGACCGTCTGAAACGCGCGTAAACGATTTCAATGACTTAAAAACATTATTACAATGATCCAAACGTAATTCTCAATGAAAAACCAAGACACGGAATAATAAAATAATGTTAAAAAATACACATTGTTGGTGACTACTCCCTTATTTAAATATATATATATATATATATATATATATATGCTTAAATAGATCGTTTAAAATTTCCTATCAGTTCTTGGTCTACAGACATGAAACCTAATATATAGGGTATTTGAAATCATGTGAAACTTTTTATTTGGGTATTAGCCGTGGAAAATCTGTGCAAAACTCTGAAAATCAAAAAAAATGAAATTTGCCAGGTGAATGTTGAACGATGGTATTACGAATATGCATTCGTAACGAATTGCTACTGGTTTATGTTTAAATGTTAGGCTTGCAGAAAATATGTCCCTATACCTCAGGCATTAACTTCGAAAGAAAAAATAAATCGTAAGCTAAATGTTTTGGTTTCGATTCCTTGTGGTGGCGCACGTCTCAATTTTTTTTTACTTTTTAAAATCATTACTACATATTGGGTTCAATATAATAATAAATACGGAATCTGTATTCAAAATATTATATTTTAGCGTATTTTACAACCGGGCAATGTAAGGCGCTCTGCTAGTATATATATATATAGCCATGTTTGATTTGTGCATAATTTTTTAAAAATTTCTCTCTGTACAACGTCGTGTGATTGCAAATTTCTAAGATGTCCACTGCTCCTCGCATTGAAAGGAGGGTAGTTTATTGCTAATCCATTTAGGCGCCTCTACCAGAGAATATTACAGGTATGGCATGTCTAATTTCCTCGCTGTAGGGGAAGACATTATTACTATGTATCTGTCAATAATTTCACACACTCTTTATCTGTGCTGAACCAAAACGTAGTATTCATAAACAAAGCTTTTTTCTTAGAAGTGTGGAACTCTCATCCGTTTGCCTATTTTCCGTCTGACTACAATTTAGTAGTCTTCACGTCCAACGTAAACAAATTCTTATAAACCGTCTCCTTAAGTAATCCAATTTACCAAATTTTGACTACTAACGATTACTAAGATATTATCCCATTGACTACCGTACATTCATTAACTCTTGTCTTCGAATGACCTGATAATTGGTGACCCTTATGTAAAAAAAAAAGTTTGAACAGACCGGAGTTTTTAACGACTGAAATATCGTAAAAAATGACAAACGAGAGAAAGGCAGTCCAACCTAATTAAATAGTATAACCTCTCTTGGTTTTGCACGGTAAAAACAAAGTAGGCGTTAGGAGAAACTGAGAAAATATCGTTTCTTACCTTGATCTACAATCTCTTTTATCTCAGGAGAATTTCTTTCGGATATTTCATTTATAATAACCGCACCAGTGCTGCTTGCAAACATATAGCATAGATGCAGTGTCGTCGTAAGGAATATCGTAAGCGTTTTCATATTGAGTATTTTTTCAGCGTCTACTCTTGCTCGGAAGTCAAAGTTTATTTAACATAAGCTGACAAAGTATAGTTGCCTCTTCAGTCAGTTTAGTTTCATTTTCCCTGCAACAAGGAAGTCGTCTGTACAAAACACGTTTTTTTAAATGTTATATATATAGCATATTATACCTTACTTCGTTGTAAATGAAATTTAGTCAGATTTGTCGATGTGAATCCAAGCGTGACCATAAGAGACTTTTAATGCATTTCAATCGTGTTTATGTGATTTTGTCCCCAAAATGGCAGAGTTAGGCACAATGACATTCGGTAATGTAGAGAAAATACAGTTCACCCAAAAGGGACACTATGAGCTGGGGCCAAAAAATAAACCTATCTTAGGCCGAAGAGAGTTATTCTTTACTGACTGAGAAGAGAAAACTTCTTCAATTAAAATATCACTTTCAGTACTAATATATTCTAGGAGGTTGGCCGGAATTTCCCGGTCGCAAAATATGATTAAATATGATGTTTTGATTAATGCAGATTTCGTATTTATTATTATACTATGTTGGATCCAATATATAGTAAAGATTTAAAACGTTACAAAAATATATGCTTAATATTTGAGTCAATTCGCATGGCTTAAATTCTTATTGATATATATACACTACCATAATGTGTATATATATATATATATATATATATATATATATATATATATATATATCTGTGTGTGTTATCCTATCGGTGTATGTGCGAAAAATCTCTACCAAACTCCTTTAAAACTGGATATATAGGATAGTTGTACTTGTAGCCTATTTTCGATTTGTTTTTTAGCCAGAAAAAAAAAACGTGCTGCTACGTGGTCGAACTCGAAACCAAATATTTCGGTAAGTAGAATAAAATATTTCTACATCAGCTACCATTACACATGCGCATAAGAAAATATTCATGGCTAAAAGTCGCAGAATTTATTACCTTTCGTATCCATCTGTCAGTAGCTCAAACAGTAACGAGATAAATAGCGACTGAGGTTGGAGCGCTAAACATTCTGGGTTCGAAATTTGCGGATGGTACCCTAATTATAATTTGTCTTTTTTACATCTTTGAAACCATTAATATACATTGGAATTAGATCGATAATAATAAATAAGAACTCTGCATGAACTAAAATATTATACATGTGTATTTTATGACCAGGCAACGACGGCCACCCTGCTAGTATACATACACCCCACACACATATAAATATGACGGTTGTTAGGGATATAAAATATACTATTTCTTTTTAGCTCAAGAAGTTTAAGAATTCAAGGGAAGCATGTGAAGCTTTCTCCCGATGCAATGCGATGGTGCACCAATTAGAGCAGTTAGTCAATCGATTTGATTTAGAAATAGACGATTTCACGGGTTTCGATTACAATAAAATCCGAGAGTGTTAAATATTCGTCGATCATAATTTAATCCCGGCCAACGTCACGTCTCTCTGCTAGTAATAGACATTAAACAGTGTCAGCTCTTTAAAGTTTGACAGGATTTTACGTCATGTGTGACTTGTTTCGACAAACACTATATTCAACCAAGCAAGTAAAAGCAATTCTCTTACACACTAACATTCCTGTTGTTGAATAAATTTTGCACCCATACTATGAATTTACAAGTGAAAGAAATAAACAAAAATAAATATGGCCGTTGCTCTCCAAAAAAGAAATACTTTTTGAACTTGAGAAAAAAATACTTTTTTAAAATTGTAATTATTTTAGTGAATATGGAATCAAGCACCAATAACGATAAATATGTTAAAGTTAGATTAAGATAAAATATTTAAAAATAGGATTAAGATTAAATATGTTAAAATTAGATTAAGATTAAATATTTCAAAAAAAGATTAAGATTAAATATGTTAAAATTAAATTAATATTAAATATTTAAAAATAAGATTAAGATTAAATATGTTAAAATTAGATTAAGATTAAATATTTAAAAATAAGATTCAGATTACATATGTTAAAGTTAGATTAAGATTAAATATTTCAAAATAAGATTAAGATTAAATATGTAAAAATTAGATTAAGATTAAATATTTAAAAATAAGATTAAGATAAAATATGTTAAAATTAGATTACGATTAAATATTTAAAAATAAAATTAAATATGTTAAAATTAGATAACGATTAAATATGCTACAATTAGATTAAGATTAAATATGTTAAAATTAGATTAAGATTAAATATTTTAATATGAGATTAAGATTAAATATGTTAAAAGTAGATTAAGATTAAATATTTGAAAATTAGATTAAGATAAAATTGGTTAAAATTAGATAACGATTAAATATGGTAAATTATATAAAGATTAAATATGATAAAATTAGATTAAGATTAAATATTTACGAATAAAATGAAATATGTAAAAATTAGATTAAAATTAAAAATTTTAAAATAAGATTAAGATTGTTAAAATTAGATAACGATTAAATATGCTTAAATTATGTAACGATTAAATATGCTAAATTATATTAAGATTAAATATGATAAATTATATTAAGATTAAATATGCTAAAATTAGATTAAGATTAAATATGCTAAAATTAGATAACGATTAAATATGCTAAATTAGATTAAGATTAAATATGCTAAAATTAGATGAAGATTAAATATGCTAAAATTAGATGAAGATTAAATATGCTAAAATACGATTAAGACTAAATATGTTAAAATTAGATTAAGATTAAATATTTAAAAATAGGATTAATATTAAATATGTTAAAATTAGATAACGATTAAATATGCTAAAATTAGATTAAGATTAAATATGCTTAAATTAGATTAAGACTAAAGATGCTAAAATTAGATAACGATTAAATATTTACGAATAAGATTAAGATTTAATATTTTAAAATTAGATAACGATCAAATATGCTAAAATACGATTAAGACTATATATGTTAAAATTAGATAAAGATGAAATATTTAAAAATTAGATTAAGATTAAATATGTTAAAATTAGATTTAGATTAAATATTTACGAATAAGATTAAGATTAAATATGTTAAAATTAGATTTAGATTAAATATGCTATAATACGATTAAAATTAAACATGTTATAATTAAATTAAGATTGAATATTTACAAATTAGATTAAGATGAAATATTTAAGAATAAGATTAAGATTAAATATGATAAAATTGTATTAATATTAAATATGTTAAAATTAGATAACGATTTAATATGCTAAAATTAGATTAAGGTAAAATATGTTAAAATTCGATTAATATTAAATATGTTAGAATTAGATTAAAATTAAATATGTCTAAATTAGATTAAGAGTAAATATGTTAAAATTAGATTAAGATTAAATATGTTAAAATTAGATTAAGATTAAATATGTAAAATTTAGATTAAGAGTAAATATGTTAAAATTAGATTAAGATTAAATATGTTTAAATTAGATTAATATTAAATATGTAAAAATTAGATTAAGATTAAATATGTTAAAACTAGATTAAGATTAAATATATGTAAATTAGATTAAGATTAAATATGTTAAAATTAGATTAAGATTAAATAAGCTAATATTAGATGTAGGTAAAATATGTTAAAATTGGATTAAGATTAAATATGTAAAAATTAGATTCAGATTAAATATGTTAAAATGAGATTAAGATTAAATATGTTAAAATTAGGTTAAGATTTAATATATTAAATTTAGATTAAGATTAAATATGTTAAAACTAGATTAAGATTAAATATGTTAAAATTAGATTAAGATTAAATATTCTTAAATAAGATTAAGATTAAATATGTTAAAATTAGATTAAGATTAAATATGTTAAAATTAGATTAAGATTAAATATGTTAAAATTAGATTAAGAGTAAATATTTTAAAATTAGATTAAGATTAAATATGTTAAAATTAGATTAAGATTAAATATGCTTAAATAAGATTAAGATTAAATAGGTTAAAATTAGATTAAGATTAAATATGTTAAAACTAGATTAAGATTAAATATGTTAAAATTAGATTAAGATTAAATATGCTTAAATAAGATTAAGATTAAATATGTTAAAATTAGATTAAGATTAAATATGTTAAAATTAGATTAAGATTAAATATTTTAAAAATAGATTAAGATTAAATATGCTAAAAGTTGATTGAAAAGGAATAATATAAATGCACTTAGTAATGAAAAGTGTCAACTAATCGTTTAAATACACTTGAAAAAATGATCGGGAAGTGTTTGAGAGCAAGAATAAAGTGATATTGCATTATTCTTGAGATAAAATTATAAATCTTATATAATGCAGAATTATATTTACTAATTTGATTGTTAAGTCTAAAATGACAAACACCTGTCGGTAGAAATAGAAATTATACTCAGGAACGTCCAAACCAATAATAATAATCTCAAGATCGATGACGCCAATAACAATCACGATTATTAATATAGGTAACCATGGCGACAATAAACATTTATATGAACTATGAGAAGAAAATTATAGACATGAAACCTTAAACATAAAAAAATCAATATTTCTGTTCCAAAAATATAATTAGAATATCCTTTTTACACCATCATTTCGATTTTAATGTTCAATTTTTGGCTAATGGGTAGATGATAATTTCACGCGCCTATTTTGTTAATAACATTATCTCCGATGAGATGGGGCATCCTTTGAAAATCCATGGATGAAGAAAAACCACATTTAATAACTATTGATACTCCTTTGTCAAATAAGTTTTGCTGTAATTCTACCTAAGATACCTTAGGATTTACACCCACCCACACACACAGATATATATATATATGTATGTATGTATATATATATATATATATATATATATATATATATATATATATTCACACTATCACGTTAACACACTCTGGTTCTTGGCAGATCACTGAAGTTAAGCCCATGATTGGTGATCATTTGGGAAGGCTAGGCGCTATATATATACCGTGCCAAGTCATAGATATTTCCAGATTGGTTCTGGGGGCGCATTAATTCACTGGGAGAGATTCACCCAGTCTTTGTTAAAACATGAATCTGGTAAATAATTTTGATTTAAAACCCTGCGGTCCAGTGTATAGTCTTTTCTGTGGCAGTCATCTGCACTGACAAAGGTTAGTAATTATACGAAAAAGTGTGTGTGGTGCTACACAAAACCTTCCAAACAACTTCCTTGGAGTGATGGAAGGTCATACGTCGACATCCACGGAGGAGTCTATCATATTTACAAATAGGTAACCACTTATCAAGACCCGGAGGCAACTCGAGGATAAGTGAGTGTACAGTAGTAAATGGGATAATATTGTAGTGATAGTGTGTAATTAAAAAAATGGTAAATTGTATTATTTGAGGGGGAGGCTCATCAAGAATTTGGTTACGTTGGACTTGAAGACGACTATATTGTAGTCAGCAGATAACCAGGAAAACATAAGAGAGTTACATGAGCGTGTAGTTCAAAGAAAGAAGCTTTATTCATGGAATTAATGTTTTAGATTTAAGCACAGATAAAATTGGTGGCGCCATTTTATAGTGATATAAGCTAGATGAATGTTTTCGTGAAAGTTTTGAGAGGGGAACCATACATTAAAGTAACAAGAGAATTATGATAAAGCAGAGACAGGCTCGCTATGTCTCTTGTGTGAGAAAAGAAGTTGCAGGGAAGAAAATAGGGCATCCCCCATTAGGCTACGTAACATATTTTGAACTCTGTCAATGCATGATATGTCTTTCTAGCAGCTGCCGCTGAGATGTGGTAAAAGTCCTTGGACAGACTTGTATTTTATACAGGTAGAAAATTGCATTAGAAGTGAGATATCTGTGGTAGAATGATGCCACTATTTTTTCCAGCGATCATGGCAACAGATTTGATGTACGCGTTCCATTTCAGATCCGGAGTAAAGATCAAACTCGGAAAACTGTCAAACTGTGGAGCCTCCGCAAGACGAAAGCCATTAATTTCAATTAATGCCAGACGAGAATCATAGCGCTGATGATGTAAAAATAGAAGCTTGGTTTTAGATGCATTCTTTCTCCATTGTACCACGTTCTCAAGAACGGATGAGAGAGAATCAGAGAGAACTTGGTCGTTTACGGCCCTTGATGTCTTGCCATAGATGGTAGTGTGATCAGCAAAAAATGTCTACGAATGATCAAAGGATGTGATATGGAAGCTTATTAATGTACATCAGGAAGAGAGTTGAACCCAGGGTGGACCCCTTAGGGACCCCAGCATTAATACTATGAGCTTCCGATTTTTGCCCGTCAACTACTACTCTTATTAACCTATCAGAGAAAATGATTTAATAACTGAAAAGACGTTTCAAGCATATCATGAGATTTTATGATAATATTGTGGGGATTTCGTTCGCGCCAAGTGTCCATACAAATGAAATATATCACATACTTCTATATTGATAGTAGAAATACTTAAAACGCAAACCGTAATAAAAAATATATATTCTTACACAACATTAACAAGATTACATGGATAAATAACTTAACAGTTTTTTTTTCCAAACGGCAACAATCATATTCCAGGCTTTCTATTCAAGCTGAATATCGATAGAATGTCCACCAGCAATATAATACATATGCGGGTGCTGCTGTGGAATTTCCAATCAATCGGATAGTTAATATAACTGTCTCTATCAAAGATATTGCTTAATTATATGCATAAAAAACATTGATTATAGTTTTTATACCTGCATATCATTCGATGAATAAGTATAATTAATGCTTAAAAATAATAAATGAAAATTATATGGAGTGAAGGTTGCTATTAATATGGAAGCAATTAAACCATGTTATATATTTTTATAATAAAATATTTTCGAATATTTGACAAGTATTAATTAAATACTAAATATTTATTTACTAAGTATTTATTAAAAGTACTGGCATGCCGAGGTATAAAGAGTATGACAAGACGTTCAATCATATAGAAATATACGTCACGTAATAGGAAAATTGTGATGTCGTAATATATTTTCCACTAAAGAAAAAATAAGTTATTTCTAAACTGGCGGTAGAGGTATGCATATACATTGATATTAAAAATGACTGCACGGGTCATGGTTATTTAGGACACACATAAAAACATTCGCGTCGCCGGAGAAGGAAGTAATGGTAGATTTACTGATACATCGATATTAGAGAGCCGGTCATTGGTCGGCAATCGTAGTTAACTTTAAAATAGTACTTTTTGGAAACTGATCAGGATTTGTACGTTGTATTAACACTTTCGCGTGCACCCACGCACACGCATCTCTGTAATAGATTATGACCAACTGAGAAGGATCCGCTTGAATTTACAATTGCGTATCCCTTGTTAAATGCACGCAATGCAGACGCGCAGAAAGTGTCTACAATATATATATATATATATATATATATATATATAATGTGTATGTAGAATTATATATATATAAGTGTGTACAATTTTATATATATATATATGTGTACAATTATATATATACACACATATATACATATATATACATATGAATATATATATATATATATATATATATATATATATATATATATAATAAAATAAAAAAATTACAATTAAATTTACCAAAAATGATCCAAAATGGTAAAGCTAAAGTATATTATAAATATTAAAGAATTAATATGTATAAAGTTATCTCAACCAGATGTAAAAGCTCGATAAAACCAAATAGGAGATAGAGCTTATAAGAGTAAATAGCTAATAAAACATGTTAAAACACTTTGAAAAAGAGTTAAAAAACATATTTAATTTGAAAAGGAAACACTAAATAAGTGAATAGTTCTTAATCCGTGGAGTTTCGGAGAAATACTTTCCTTCTCATCAGAGAGTAGGATTTAGCAACATGCGAGATCGGATTTTGCTTGCAAAAGTATTTGATGAAACTACAAGTAAGTCAAAGATCTTACTTGATAAAAAGCGAAACAGAGGGAATAGGGTGAAGAAAAGAGTTATTTCACGTGAATTGATAGTCTGGTTAAAGGTAGTGTATCCAATGACGATAAAATCCAAAAATGCACATCCAAGAAAGTTAATTTAATTTTCCATTCGCACAAGTAAAATCCAAGGGAATTGCGTGATTGGAAGATGGTCAAAAATAATCCAAAAGGCAGAAATCCGTGGAATAATTCACAAATAGTTACAAGGAAATGGGGAAAGAATTCCAATAATATTATTAAAAGAAGGTAAGATATGCGTTAAACTCAGCTGCCGAGGCAAGGCGTAATTAAGAAAAATGAGTGAAGAACAGGAGAGAAAAAATAAGTCAAGAAGATATATATATATATATATATACATATATATATATATATATATATATATATATATATATATATATATATATATATATATATATGGTCATGGATCTGAACATGGTGATGATCCGAAACATTAGCATGTTCAGTGTCGTAGCCATAAAAATTTGCTTATATTAATGGAAATATATCTTGCTCTTCTTTTATAGAGCACTCCTTAAATTTATTAGTTATTACTAGGTCTATGACAACAGAGTATGCTTTTCATTCTATTGACTCTCGGGTATAAATCCGACACAGTTTGACACACCTAATCAACCGAGAACAACATTCGTCTATATAAAAACATATGATATTAACAGATACATACTCAAGAGTAAAAACGATGAAAAGAATATGCTGTTGTCGCAGCCCTATTAATCGTACCATCATCTACATATGGTACTGTTACGTTTTATCACAACTCATCATTGGGCTACCCTAGCACCTTTCGCTAGACGTGGATTGACCCTACAGCCATCGCGTAAATAGTCGGCAGTTCTAACAACTGGACCGTAGATCGGTGCTCGTAAAAGCTTCATCAAATGTCATTTTTTTTAAAGGTGGTCACCACTTATCAAGGCCCGGAAGCCACTCAGGAATAAGGGGTATTGCATGTACAGTACGTTAGTGTGGGTATTTAATAAAAGTGTCTACTTAAGGGGGCGGTTCATCAGGAATTTATTTACGTTGGACATGAAGACATCCAGGTTGTAGTCAGGTGGGAAGAAGGCAGATGGAACAGAGTTCCACAGGCGTGCAGTTCTAAGAAAGAAGCTTTGTTCATGGAATCTACGTTTAGATTTAGGCACAGATAAAGAGTGGGGAAATTTTCTGACAGTGGTTTCAGCTAGACGGGTGTATTTCGTACAAAATTGGCGAGGGAGGGGGCATGAGATTGGTCTCAGACGAGCACCTGCCATGGAAATAACGATAATACAAAGGCTCGCAACATCTCTTCTGTAGGAGAGAGGTTGTAGGGGAGAGAAAAAGGCATCCCCCACTAAGCCACGAACTCTATTTTGTACTTTGTCAAGGCAGGATAGGTTGTTTTAGCAGCTCCTGCCCAGATATGGCAACAGTATACCATCCTTGGGCCTACTTGGCTTTTATATAGATAGAGAATTGCATCAGTAGTGAGATATCTTCTGGAGCGGTAGAAGGATCCCACCATCTTTCCAGCGACCTTGGCAACAGACTTGATGTACGTGTTCCATTTCAGATCAGGAATAAAGGTCAAGCTCAGAAGCTTATCAAAACATGGGGCTTCTCCTAGACGAGAGTCATCCATTTCAATTGATGCCAGATGGGGATCAGAGCGTTGATGATGTAAGGATAGGAGTTTGGTTTTAGATGCATTAAAGGTAATCAGCCACGTCTTCCCCCACTGAACCACGCGTTCGACATCAGAGGAGAGAGAATCAGAGAGAACTTTGTCATTTACAGCCTTTGATGTATTGCCGTAGATGAATTATATTTACACCATAGTAATGTATTCGCAACCGCCGCTTGGCACTTCTACTGGCGCAAGGTGGATGAACAGAAACTTTATAAAATTTATTGTTTTTGAGCAAATTCAAAATTTTATTGAATTTCGTTTAAAAATAACAAGCAAGAGAATTTCTGTTTATGTTTGAATGATTGCTTTCGTGTCAACCTTTCATTGCTTGCTCGTAGCGGTTTTTGGATTTTAAATGTCGACTTTTATAGGTTTTCAGGTATGCTGACAACAAATATTATAATTTAATTTGGGACTGATAAGTCGTTTACCAGATATGAAAACATATATTCAACTTATATGCTTATATAATCCTTGGCATCAATTTTGTTTTCACAGCTGAGTAGTTAGTAATGCCACCAAATATTTTTTTCTGAACCAGAGGACAAAACGAATAATTTTTCACCCTAATGAGGAAAAATGGGGTATTTATTACAGAAGCTATTCTTAAAATGGAAAAGTTGGGGCATTTTTTTGTTTTGTTTTTTTTGGAAAACCGTTACGCATGCATATTCTTAATATCTCGGTTGTAAAAAATGGCTGCTAGGGGTTACATTAGCTTTTAGGTAAGATGGCAATTGTTTTATTACTGGTAAACTACTTATCACTTCCAAATTTAATTGTAATGTTCGTTGTTACCATAACGGAAACCTACAAAAGTTTACATTTCGAATGTGGACGGTGAGTTTTAGTTAATGTAAAAAAAAAAAAACGAAAAATGTATGCAGTGAGACCAATTATTTAAAAAGTATCATTGAAATTAATATTTGTATTCTCTGAATTTATTTAAAAAATATTGAAAAAATCAATTCAAGTAACTTTATCATGTAGTAGAGTTGACATATTTCAAATGTTGCCGCATTCAACCTCAAACACCGCCTGGGAACTGGGAGCAAACCTTTTCCACAAGCGCCAGCGAGAGTTCGGTGAATACTCGGCGAATACTCAGTGGATGTCTGTGATCATGCTGTATTTAGTATTGTGGGAGGTCATGTTGGTGATGTTCTTGGCATATGATCAAACGAATTAGTTCAGCAGGCTCAGGTCGAGGTAAGAGGGGGGCCAGTGAGAAAATAGACCAAAGTCGTTGCACCCTTTCTAAAGCCAAGCATGGGTCTCTTTGGACTTGTAGGTTGGCGCCGAGTCTTGCTGACCCACCTAGAGTCTTCTAGCGATCACCACACTCTTCAGCACGTCCAGGTACACTTTGATGTTGATTTTCAAGCCGACTTCGAAGATGTGAGCTGGCATGACGTGGTCCTCACCTTAAACCACACCAAAGACCATAACCGTGGATGAGAAACTTCGTTGAGCTGTGCCCTCAAGCGTTGAACCACACTTATATCTGTATTTTGTGAGTGTTGGTAATAGTCCTGTTGCTATAACTTGGATCAGTAGAGAGAGTGGGTTATAGAGAGGTGCATATCCGATCTCGCTTGTTGAACATTATGTCACTTTCAGACATTATGAAAGGCTCTAATGCTTTTGAGAGTTGTAAACAACTGGTCAACTAGTTAATATTCTTCAACAAAATAAGAAAACTGGTTTTAATCTAACGGAAATGGAATCAGGCCGACAATTTCATCCTTCTACCCTGTATCTACCTGTATTTTCTCAAATGGCAACACAATGTTAAAAATTTGTCGATCGAATATGGGATAGACGTGTCAATTACTTAGCTTTAATTTGTCAGAAAATCAGCGATTGTATCGTACGAAATGCAGAAGTTGGAACAAAGCGATAAAATTCGTTTAAAATCTATAAAATTACGACATGCATCAGGAACAGATTATAGCATATGCCTATGAACTGGAAGCATTTAATATAATTTTTTTAACTTCATTTTAACATAAGGACAACTAATCTAAATCCAATTTTACTCTCGTTTATTATGGAAAATTGAATTCGTTTTATGATTTGTTCAGCAGTGTAACAGTTAATAGAATTGTTTAAAATAAAATAATTATAGTATATCTCTTTGGACAACGACGTTGACTAAACTTTTGACGTAGTTGTGCTATGTGTCGAGTTGCAATGCTATCTCTACGTGTTAGAAAATAATTTGTGAAAACTGTTGAAACTGTTGAAATTATACGTTTATTTCTTCTTCGACCGGAATTCAAAGTTTTACATTCTATGTTTCAAGGGTGCCCGTCTCGCTTCCACACGTTCGACTGTCCATCTCTGGACTCCAGACTGTCGTCTGTCGTCCCAGACTCTCTCTGCTTAACTCTAAAGTTTCTAACTATATCAGGAACTTTCCATTTTCCATGACGTCATACGCATGTTAAAACATGTGTCTTCTTTCACGTCTTCTAGAAATGCGTGTCCGAAACATTTTCCTTTGTTTACAAAAGGAATTTTAACCCATATTTCCAGTAATCTATATTTCCAATATGTTAAAAACGTATTTATTAAATTATCCTATAGTTGCATTCCTCAATTCAATTTCATAACAGAATTGACAAATGCACATTTCTTTTCTTAAAACTATTTTATCTCTAAGCTAAGCAATGGTTTGTTTTTAAATTCCATTTTCTAATTCTCTCTCGTAATCTATTTCTAAACCTAAATTACGAGGTTCGAATTTCGTCTATTCTATTTCATTTTTACATTTAACTAATTCCCTATTTTTATACTTACCTAAAAAGGGGACAGCCCTTATTATGTAACACTCTTAGATTCCAGCAAATATGAATTCATCACTTCTCCGTAAGAAAAGATGATTTCAACTAACCCCTGTATCTTAAACTTCAAAAGTGAATGTTCATACCGATACAAAGCCGAAATTACAAAGAATCTAATTAATGGAGCCAAATTGATCTTTTCAAATAAAAAAAATTCTACAGCGAAAAACAAAATATCACAGAGATCTTAATTAATAACACATTCCACAAATTCTTAGTCGATAAACAAATAAAACTAACCAAACTAATAATATCCACATCAACAATCCCCACCCCATCAATATATTCGATCTCAACTAGCTACACTACAACTTTAAATGAGATCGAAAAGTATTAAGGACTATAATACACCTATATATATCCCCAGACAATAATACTAAGATCAACTTTATCATCTGCTATAAGATATAAGATACTGCTAATCCTATAATTAAAAACAACACTTCCCGGACAACAAAATCAGTCGACGAAACAAATGTAACGTTTCTCAGTTTTTGAGATGAGGATTAGTTATTCGTATTATTTGGATTAATCGGACTAGCGTTCTTTACGTTTCGGTCGATGAACCTCTGGACTCGGGAATCTGAGCGGAATTTCGAGCGGAACACTTTATTTACCGAACGTGGGAAGCATGCTCTGGTTCCGTAAGCCATGACTGGATAGAGGCCCTAAATAATTCGCATTTGTATTTTTCGGCCGCCCACATTATTGACACAATATATATATATATATATATATATATATATATATATATATATATATATATAGAGAGAGAGAGAGAGAGAGAGAGAGAGAGAGATAGTGAGAGAGAAAGAGAGAGAGAAAGAGAAAGAGAGAGAATAAATAACAAAAAGTTATATTCCAAAATTCATGATGTTGACCATCTTATAATTTATTCCTTTAATTCAGTTGACTTATACATTTCTAATTCTACAATTCTAACTATACAATTCTAATAAGATTGTGGACATCACGAATTTTAGAACATAACTGTTTGCCATTTATTCTCTATCTTGCTCTGTAATTACATTGCTATATTATAAGAAAATATATTTCTCTCTTTCTCTCTCTCTCTCTCTCTCTCTCTCTCTCTATATATATATATATATATATATATATATATATATATATAATGAACCTTCAACTTTCAGGGGGATATCACTTTTTTCAATTAATTTTTCCAGGTACTCTAAATACTGCGCCAGAGGTCCTTTGGGACAATTCTGGTACGGATTTTAGGAGCCTTAAACCTATTTTATTTTTAGTTGTTAAGATCACTGTTTATTATTAATTATTACTATATATTAATGTATATCTATCTATCTAACTATCTATCTGTCTGTCTGTCTGTCTCTCTCTCTCCCTCTCTCTCTATATATATATATATATATGTATATATATGTATATATATATATATATATATATATTAGTAATTGTCTGTATTTTTGAGATGAGGTGTTTTCATTGATTGAGATTGTCGGACTGACTTCCTCATCTTGGTTGTTTTAGTCACAACACTTCGGCCGTTTTGCTCTCCGGCTTTCATCAGGTGTTTTGTATCGAATGATGAAGGTCGCAGGGCAAAACGACCGAAACGTTGTGACTATAACAATCAAGATGAGGAAGTCAGTCCGACAATCTCAATCAATAAATATTAATGCTTTTACTTATTACTTGTATATATATATATATATATATATATATATATATATATATATATTGTTTATAATTTGTTTCCCTTTTCCTTCCAGATATGGTCAGATATACCTTATTTTTCAATCTCTCCACGTATTACGACATTTCCATGTTCTAACTGTACTCTTAGTGGTCGACATGTTTTTGTATGCACATATAGTTATATATGCATATCAATATTTATGTTGTAATTTACATTGATTAGTTAATAAAATACTGTAAATCTCATCCATTTTTGAAAATCACTATTTAAAACCATTGTACAATTATTTTAGCGATGGAGACACGTTAAAACGTACTGTTTACACACGACCCACTTAACTTTTTCAAGTAATGTTAATGCAATTTGAACTGAAGCACATAAACGTATCCAGATTTAAAATAAAACCATAATCAAAAACTTCGCGAATCCGACTGAAGATAATCCGTTTACAGTACTTGCCAAAAAGAAAAAAAATGGAAGAAAACGACTACGGAACTTACCTATACAAAGACATGGGAATGAAAAATGGAAAAAATACAAAAAAGATCATTAAACAAAAAGATTCTGTACCATTTAACAATATCTATCTGAAAGAAAACATGCTACCTAAATACACTATATATATATATATATATATATATATATATATATATATATATATATATATATATATATATATGACTACTTCGTTTAATCACATAAATTAATATACGAAAGTATAATTTCATGCGTAAACTTTATGTATTTACTTCAACCGGGCTCAATACACGGGTAGAGCTAGGTAGTAAGTTAGAAAAATATATATGGCAATTAAGAATATTTTGCGAAGCCTGACGAATTCTCACGAGAATGAAACGCTGAATATTCTGTGTGGCTTAATTGCCGTGTATATTTTTTATGGAAGGTTTTGAAAAAGCTGGGGATACCCGACAACATGCTGAATCTAATCATGACTTTTCATTATGAAATGAAGCATGTCTTGTTTCAAATGGAAACTCTTCGGAACTTTTCCATGTGACAAATGGTTCCTAACAGGATTACGTAATGGTACCTGTGCTGTTCGCTTTATTCTTTTCATTTATGATTAAATATGCCTTTGCTGATATAGATACAGGCGTAGAATTCAAATTCAGAACAAGTGGTGGTGTCTTCAACCAGAAGCGTTTAAAAGCTAATACCCTCATTCGACAAAGTGTCATTAAGGACCTTTTGTTTGCAGATGACGCTGCGCTATGTGCAACTTATCAGGAGGAAGACAGGTTTTCCGTTGCTTGCAACGTTTTTGGTCTGACAATCAGCATCAAGAAAATGGAAGTAATTCATCAAACTCGCCCCAAACCAAAACAAGTTCAGGGCCTAAAGTCATAGAAGTCTATCGCAATCTCATTCAGAAACTTGATGTCATTCACAAAAAAAAAAAAAACTGCTTTAGAAACATCTGTGGCTTCATTCTGAGCAATCGGATGTCTAATGCGGACCTATACACGCGTTGCGACATTAGCGAAATTGAAAGCTTTTTGATGCAACCACAGCTACGTTTACAGGTCATGTCTTGAGTATGGAAGACGACCGGATACCAAAGCAAGTTATGTACGGGGGGCTCACTGTAGACAAAGAGATGTGGTCAGAACTCTGCTTTATTTTAAGGACAAGTGAAAAAAGAATTTGACCCGTGCAAATAGTCCTTTTCGTGATTTTGAACGAATTGCTTCTCAACGAAATGAAAGGCGATCTGCTCTTCAGGGGGTTACCAGGCAGTTCTCTGAATTGACATTGACCAACTAAGCGTAAGACATGAAAGAACCGAAGCATTTGCAAGTATCCCAGTCAACTATTCGCGCAACCGTCATTCTTGCCTCCATTGTAGGCTTCTTTCCAGATCTCTTGCAGGACTTGGATGCCATTTTCGATTGAGTAAGCATGTCACAAAGAATTAAACATGTTTAAGTTGCCAAGACTTCCTACGTCGAAGTCGACGGGAGAGTCTATGATATATATATATATATATATATATATATATATATATATATATATATATATATATATATATAGTAGCGTTCGTGTGTGTATGTGTGTCTTGTGTTTTCAATATCAAGGCCAAAGGCGAAGGTCATAACATGTGTATATATAAATTCCTCCAGTACACACTTCTGGAGCGATCATGACAAAACCTGGCATGATTATGGTTTCCGACCTTGAGATGGTTCACACCATTTATTAAAATCAAGGTTCATGGTTAAGGTCAGGGCGTGGCTGTACGCTCGGATATCCACGAAGCGGGCACCATCTATCTCTCTCTCTCTCTCTCTCACTCTCTCTCTCTCTATGTATATATATATATATATATATATATATATATATATAAATCTTTCCGACGAGTTTGCGCTATCAAAAATTTTCAGTGTAATTACACTGTCCAATCTTTGAAGCTGACGTTAAAATTTAAACATTTTTTTATCCGTTATGCTTTTAGCAAAAAGTCTCTGCTTATCTCGGCATTTTTTCCAGTCGCCCTGCCCATACACTTCACTTGCCACTCGTATTTAACAATGTCGACTAAGGAGAGGTGTGGTTGGGGATTGCGCACCTCCTGCTTCAAAGTTTTCACGCGCAGGCACCCCTACGTGGGTATCTATAGTCTGTCAAAGACTGAAGGAGCCTGTTAGTAAAATGTACGTCGGACAAAAAAGTCAAATGTTTATATAAACAATATAAGCAACCGCGAGAACTATAAATGTGTACGTGCATATACATTCATGTATGTATGCATACTGTCCTTTGTTAGACACATAGCCTATTGAGTGCGTACTGTAAATACTTAAGTACGCCAATATATCCTGGTTTCATCTAATATGCTACGGCTCATCCTCCAATAAGAAAAAAACTGACAATCGTTAGAATCAGTCCCATATCCTCATACATTTCCGCGTAAACAAAATATCTAGTTCATATTTAAGTTGAACCTGTCGGATATGAGATAACGTTCATCAGTAATTTAATCGAATAAAAGTACATTATACCAAGAAATACTACTACTACTACTACTACTACTACTACTACTAATAATAATAATAATAATAATAATAATCAGAAGGTTAACATATACATGCACTATATCAAAAAGTTCAAGAGCCTCAAGAGGGGTTAAAAGATCGAAAGAGACAGCACTAGCCAAACCTTTGTTCGAAGGGGACTGAGCCCTTTGGGTTGGCTTATTGCCATTAAAAAATCCAGTAAAGACCATTGGTTGCTGCCAATAAGAAATCAATTGTAAGGACATTCATTTGCAAAAGGTATCAAAATAAATAGAGAGTACTGGACATCTGGAGTGATTTCTTGTCACTCAGACTCCAGAGAACACCACAGAATGCTCTCAAAGAGAAATCTTTGATGATTGCCTGTGTGATTTTCATGGTTTTATTTTCACAAAGGAGTCAGCGCTTATCAAGGCCCGAATGCCACTAGTGGATAAGGATTTATAAATGTACAGCAGTCAAAGGGAAAATATAGTAATCGTTAGTCGTGGAAATTTGATTAATTAAAGGGGGATGGCTCATGAAGAATTTGTTAAGGTTGGACTTGAAAACAACGATATTGTAGTCAATTGAAAAGCAGACTAAAGGAAGAGATTTTGACAGATAAAGAATGGGGGAAATCATTGATAGTGGTTTCAGCTAGACGAGTGTTTTTCGTAGAAGTGAGGACAATATGGTCCATATATTGAAGCTCAAACAGGCAGCTGCCATGAAAATAAAGACAAACAGAGACAGGCTCGCGATGTCTCTTCTACGGGAAAGAGGTTGCAAAAACAGAAAAGGGCATTCCCTACTAGGCTATGAAGTCTATTTTTAACTCTGTCAAGGCAGAATAAGCTTCTTCTAGCAGCTCCTGCCCAAGGGTAGCAACAGTACTCCATCCTTGGACGTACTTAGTTTTTATACAGATAGTGAATTGTATTAGCGGTAAGATATCTACTGGAGCGGTAGAACAATCCCATCATTTTTCTAGCAGCCTTGGCAAGATATACGATGTACGTATTAGGAGTAAAGGTAAGATCTAGAAGCTTGTCACAACCTGAAGCCTCCCCAAGAAGACAACCATTCATGTCGATAGAAACTAGGTTTTAGAAGCATTAAATTAATCAGACACATCTTTTCCCATTGCACCACGTGATCAAGATTAGAGGAGAAAGTACTTTGAAGTGTTGCTATAGGTCGTGGTCTCGTCAGTATAAATGTCTACAAATGATCTAAGGATGTGATTTGAGAGTCAGTTATGTAGATCAAGAAGAGAGTTGAGCCCAGGATAGGCTTCTGAGGGACTCCATCGTTAATAGTATGAGCTTCTGATTTCTGTCCATCAACCACTAATCTATGAATCTATCAGAGAGAAATGACTTAATAATTGAAAAGACATTTCCAGCTATATTGTAGCTTTTGTGAAGTAATTTTATGCCATACCTTATCAAATGTCTTTCGTATGTCAAGGACTACTGCCCGAGAAAGGAAACGTCCGTCGAGAGATTCGCTAATACTATGAAATATAACTGTTAGCACATCTGCTGTAGCGCTAGCAGAACGGAAACCATATTGCATGTCACTGAGGAGGTTATTTTTGCGAAGTGGTTGACTTTCTTGTAATGGCATTCATTTGGATATTCTGCATGATTTATAGTTGGAAATATTTGCGTAAAAAGTTTATAGTAAACACAAACACTTTCCTATGTATTTATGTATGCCTATATATGTTTGTTCATAAAAATGTTGCATACCAAAGCCCTCTGTCATTTTAAGTCAACAGTCATGAAACTTAATATATATGGTATTCGAACACATGCAAGAATATATATTAGGGTTTTAGCCGGAGGAAATCGGTCCAAAATGTCACAATTAAATAATTGAATTTGTCAGGTCAAAAGTCGGACGGCATTACGAATATGCTAGTACACTTATATAAATATTTGCAGAACAATTAAGTTATATCTCTGAGTAAGTCTAATATTTAAACGAATTCTTTCTGTCGCCAAAACGACAGCTTACATAAAAGAATTGACACTGACTCCAAAATCTTTAAATGATTTTGAGAATCAGCGCAGTGCAATATTCTGTTACAATCCATTTTAAAAGCATTGGCACAAGCTAGATTTTCAATTACATTTTGCCTAATGGCGGATTCCAAAGCAGGAAATTGGCGAAAATGATATAGCTTGCCTAGCGTAATTTCTGTCGGCACATGATGGTTAATGCTTGTCTGCAAGGTCAAAGAGGCGCAAACCACATAGCCAGCAGCGCACTGTCAATTAAATTCATAAATAAGATTACTTTGCGTGATGTAGGGCAAACCATCTTTCGTGACCCGTGGAAATACAGATTTTACACCGATCTAAGATATGAGTCTGTCAAGGCCACATGGGAGACAACCGAAGCAAAAAACTGAATTTGGCATGCAGGACACTACATATATAAATGTTAGCAAATTATGGCATATTTTGTTAGTTTGAAAATATAAAGGTTCTCGACCAATTATCATAACATTTTAACGATAGAATAATATTATATTCTTCTAAAATCCTGCAAATATTCATGTAGTTTCGCCCATAGAACCAAAGATAGGAACAAGGTTAAAATGTTATGTACATTGGTATAAAAAGAAGTTATATTTTTCAATCAATAAAATAGGCTCAAATCTCCTGACATTTGTAGACATAGTCTCCTTTAGGCCAGCTTCAGTTATGCTGCTTCGTCGGTTGTCTCCCTCCCATGTGGTCTTGACACGCAACTGATATATATATATATATATATATATATATATATATATATATATATATATATATATATATATATGTATATATAATTATCCACTGACACGTGTTTCCTCGTCTCCGACTAATCAGAGTGGCTGGATCAAGCGAGATTCGAAATCGAGACTCCATCGTAAGAAGCCTAAATTCTTACCACTCGTCCACCTCGCTGACTGTTCGGATATATCGGGATTTACGTAGATGTTATTTGTTTTTATTTTTGCGATACGTTTTGAATGCGTTTAATTATTTATGAAAGTGCATTTCTTACCTAAAAGGGAGTTGGAAATAATTTTCCCTTTAACCAATTTGGTGCCCCCATATGTGGAGCAGTATATATGTATTGTTTTTTAAATATAATTATCCACTGACACGTGTTTCCTCCTCTACGACTCATCAGAATGGCTGAATCTAGCGAGATTTGAAATCGGGACCCCGATATATCCGAAAAGTCAGCGAAGTTGACGAGTGGTAAGAGTTAAGGCTTCTTACCATGGGATCCCGATTTCGAATCTCGCTTGCTTGTGGTTAATTCTAATCGCCTATTTTGAGAGACATCACCTCTTTCCCAATGCGGGAAGACAAACGTTAACCCGTCTGATATTCTTTACAGCCACATTCAAACTCCGACTCTATGTCCAGCTAACCTGATCACATGGCAACACACACGCCATTCCGGTCAGCTGTTTTTAGAACTTCCGATGAGACTTGCCAATTTTTTACCTCAATAATTTTTTTATTAAAACATAGCTTCACATCTCATCTCTTGCTTACCTCGCCAGTTTGTTAGATAGCTAGATTGAGATCGACGGATTACATAACCCATACACCTACAAGAATCAAAAAAATTTTTTTTTTAAAGCGTGTGAAAATGTTGGCTCTATTATTATATCGAAACATATAAAAATGATATCGACTTTTGACATTTAAAGAAATGACATTTATTAAATTGCACAAAAGTTTTAATAGCTTATAACTTCAGTAGTGTAATCGTTTTATTGTTGTTGTTGTTGTTGTTGTTGATTACTTTGAGTTAATTCCTAGTTTGCGGTCTCACCCGTATTAATATTATAAACAATATTTCTACTTTATATGATTATTCCATCTTGTAAAATATCATATTAGTCATCTCAAATTCCCCACAGCCTGACAGACACATAGAAAAATGAAAATTTCTAAAAAATGCGTAATAAGTCGGTCAACCCTATCCGATTGTGACTCAAACACACGGTTTTTATTGTCTATCAACTAGTGATGCAAGTAAAGCTCTCTTTTTCTTTCTTTCGATTTCGCCCTGATCGAGTGTTTAGTGAAAATGTCTTAAGTACCATGGTTTATGTTTGATTGAATACTTAATCTCCAGAGCCATTGACAAAACTAAGCGTTAAGCAATAGTATTTTCAACTAGAGCCATAGACGAGCAAAAATGCTGGTTTGTACGTAAGTGTAACTGAAAACCCCATGAAAGAATATGTAATATCATCATATATGTATATTTTAACAAAATGTATGCCAATAGTATATACATGCCGATGGCTGTGATTTTTGTAATCTACTAAACAGACACGGAAAAACAACATGAATTTGTATATACATAACAGTAATAGTGTGACAAGAGCAAACATTCGGGTTAGTTTATGGGTTGGTGGTCTGGTTGTGCATTCCACCGTAAAAATCTCACTGCTGGCTTTTCGATCGCTCTGCCCGTCTCTCTGACGTTGTTTTTGGTTTATATTCACATCAACAATATTCTTTGATTGGAATCTGACTGTTTGATTATTTTGACATTCTTCTTAATCGAAATTTCTATTCTTTTATTGCTTTGCACTTTTGCAAATACAATCCAGTAAAAAAATATTTTCTCATTGTTTCATGAACTCGATTCATCCACCGGAATATAGGATTGACGTCATTGTCCAGCAATCCGATTTAAACCTAGTTTTACCCGGATCCGTAACAGCGTGTATGTAATACTGTTACGTTGTGGGGGGGTCTATATGGCATGGACGAGTGTATATAAAATGCTCTTCTAATGGTTGTGTATACGTGGCCTTATTGAATAACTGTGGGTTCTACACTAATTAAGCCATATGTCGTCTTATTTACATATATCTGTAATAGTCTATTTTATGGCCTCTGGCCAGTTTAAGTGTTGATGCGTGCGTGTGTATCAGACATGTATTTACGTTATACCTTTACAAAGATATTGTTAGCCGTATGTCTTTTGGTCTACTTGAGAATTTCACCTGTTCTTGGGGGAGCTGGAACCTGTTGAACCCAAACGTTTCAAACGATCCCAAACGATGATTGATTTTGTATAAAGATCTTGTTTCACTTCCCAGGTGTCGTTCGCAGAAGAATGGAAAGGGAATATTCTGGCTCTGTTCAGACCTTCCGATGCAAACATAACCAATTCACAATGTGACATGTCTGATATGTTTTTTTTGTTTTTTTTATTACATTTTCACCCCAAACAAGGCAAATTGCCACTTTGGTGTAGGGGGCTACTATCAGGGGCAACAACTACTGGGGTACTATGTAGGGATTTGGGCAGCAAGGTGTCGGTTCACGTTACACTTGAACTTCTGCACGTCAGTACTGTTGGGGAAGCAGGGACCTGGAATGGAATTCCAGAGTCTTGCGGTTCTGGGGAAGAAACTATTGGAGTAAAAAGATCTTTTACATCTAGGGACCTCTACAGTGTGGGGGTGGGATCTAGTAGCCTGTCGGGTTTGTCGAGGGTGCTCGCGTCGTGGGGGCACAAGTGATTGCAGTTCATCAGAGCATTCACCACTAAAATACTTGTAGAAAAGGCAGAGGGATGCAACATTTCGTCGATGGGACAGAGGCTGAAGCTTAGATGCCAGTTCAGGGCCTATCAGGTTTGCGACTTTCTTTTGAACCTTGTCAAGGAGCGAGAGACCAGTAGCAGATGCACCAGCCCAGATGTGGCAGCAATACTCGATACATGGGCGAATGGTGGCCTTATAGAGGTACAGGATACTTTCGGGTGTTAGTAGTTTTCTAGCACGGTAGAGAGAGCCTACCTTTCTTGCAGCGGCCCTGGCAATGCCTTCAATGTAATTGTTCCAACTCATGTTTCCTGTGAACGTTAGGCCAAGGAGTTTGAAAGATGGACTCTCAGATAAAGAGTCGTTGGCCATTGCTATGGGTGGTAGAGAGGGTTTCTTGTAATTATTGAATGAAACTAGTTTAGTCTTGGCAGCATTGAACGCGACCAACCACTTTTGTCCCCATTCCACTACAGATTGGAGGTCTTCCTCTAGTGTTTCTGCCATTTCTTTAGAAATGTGTTCATTCGTCTTCCTGTCGTGTCTGCCATAGAGTGTAGTGTCATCAGCATATATACCCATCTCAGAGGCAATGTTGTCGGGGAGGTCATTTATGAATATCAGGAACAATAGAGGTCCAAGGATGGAACCCTGGGGCACTCCCGCATTTATATCATATTGTTTAGATGTGCGACCGTCGAGGACTACCTGGATTTTTCTCTTATCTAAGAAGGATTTAATTATGTTAAGTATTCTACCAGTGATACCGTATGATCTGATTTTACTGAGGAGACCCTCATGCCATACCCTGTCAAAAGCCTTAGATATATCTAGAGCTACCGCTCTGCCTTCCCCCGCTTTGTCCAGTGATTGGTATATACGTTCAGAGATCACGGTGAGGATGTCTGCTGTGGAACGGGCTTGTCTAAATCCATATTGTTTGTCAGTCAGTAGTTTAGCATCTGTAAGATGATGGACTAGAGCATGGTTAATTATGGTCTCAAATATTTTGGCAAAAAGTGGGAGGAGGCTAATGGGGCGATAATTTGATGGGTCTGTCCTTTCGCCAGAATTCTTGAATACTGGTACAACAGAAGCAGTTTTCCAACAGCCCGGAAAGCAAGCTGCATTAAGACATTTGTTGTAGAGTTTAGAGAGAACTGGAGCTACTTCGGCTGAGCACTTTTTTAATAGCACAGCTGGGATAAGATCGGGTCCACATGCTTTTGAGGTGTCAAGGTTTTTTATGATAGCATGCACCTGAGCAGGGGTGGTTTTCAGATCGTCTAGTGTGGCGTCTGTCCGCATAGGAAAGTCAGGTAGAGGGTGGTTGGAAGGGTCCAGTGTGGAGTTTGAGGCAAACCGACTGGCAAGCATGTTAGCCTTGTCGGTTGCTGAGGAGACAACCTCGTGATTGTTGGTTAGTGGGGGAATTGTTGATTGCCCATTATTTACTACACTGTTGTAGATTTTCCAGAAGTCTCGAGTTCCTAGTTTTTGTGCTTCGATGCGCTTTTTAGTGGTTTCCGTAAATTCTCTCTTAGCTGTCGCTATTTCTTTCTTAACGTTATTTCTAGCTTCTATATACTTCAGTCTCTTTGAACTGGACTTATGTCGGTTAAACCTACGGTATGCATGCTGCTTTTGAGTAATGGCAGTTGCACAAGTCGACGTAAAACATTGGGGAGAGTGGGGCTTACTATAAAATTTCCGCATGGGAACATGCGCTTCGATTGCAGTTTTGAACCAGTCAGTGGTCTCGTTTGCACATTGTTCAGCAGGGAGAGAGAAAATATTTTTCCATGGAGCATCTCTAATTAGTTCCCTGATGGCTTCCCAGTCAGCCTTATTATAATATCTCGTTGTTTTGAGCACTGGCTCTTCAGTTTTGGGTCTAGAGTTTAGGGCGATTTCAACCATTATCACTGCATGGTCAGCGTTCCCGAGTGGGCTGTGGGCCTTCGCTAAGCAGTCATCGGGAACTGTGGTCAAAAACAGATCTAGAAGTGATGCGTGTTGTTCTTCCTGGTCAGGGAAACGGGTTGGAAACGTAACAATTTGTGATAGGGAGTGAGATATAGCGAGGCTATGGGTTGTGCTGCCCGCTGCATCTGTGTGAGTAGAGAATCCAAGCCAGTTTTTGTGGTGGACATTAAAGTCACCAAACACATGTATTTGTGCGCTAGTGTCGAGGGACAGTGCCGTGTCTATGCTGTCAGATACTTTGTTTATTATGGAGCAGTCCTGAGTCGAGGGAGAGCGGTAGAGAAATTAATAGTAGCTAATACTGTGTTGCACGTTTAGTCTAAAGCACATAAAGGCTTGATCATCTGTTTCTAGGTTTGTTTCTCTAGTCAAGGGAAGGGTATTACGAATGTAAACTCCAAGTCCGTGCATATGTCTGTCAGAGTCCTTACGGCAGAGTGGGATATATCCAGGCATGTTAAAGTGGTTAGAGGGAATGGAGGAGTGTAGGTTAGTCTCACTTAGTGCTAAGATATCCGGGGTATTTGTTAAGAGAAATGCTTCAACATCAGCTAAGTTAGTTCTAAAATGTTTTGATAACCTTATCAAAACATAGTTCACATTGCGATAGATAAATAGATAGACAAATAACAGATAATTTACTCCTCTGCTCGAACGCTATATAACAATACATCCGATATTTTCCACGTGTTTTCCGTCACCTATACAATAAATATCCCTGTTCATTAAAAAGTTTGAGATGCATTTAATAAATCAAATAGTTATTCTTAACATCCTGATCTAATTTATAATCCTCTACAATGTCACATTTACCTCCGTATGTGAGTCTTTTTTGAGAAACATTTTTGTCTATTTTGTTGTTGTTGTTGTTGTTGTTGTTGTTGTTGTTGTTGTTGTTGTTGTTGTTGCAAATTCCAAACAGTCTCTTTCGCTTTCCATTAAGTGTTTATACGCGTGCCCATTTTTACATGCCAATTTCAAGGATGTTCGAGATGAAAACACAAACTTTTGTAAAAGGGATAACAATGAAGGTGTGTTTTAACCAGGATGTAAAAGACTGGAAAAATTCCGTTATTGTTGGTTTGAATTTTTTAATGGATTTGTGTTGCACTATTAGACTTTCAGTAGTTAAAGTTATTCAGGAGAAATAGAGAACAAATGTTGTTGTACAAAATCTCGTATGTTCGATTAAAATTTAAAAAAAATCAAGAAGCATCACATGCTCCCACAGTTTAAATTATATATGCATTCTAATCGAGTTTTAGCTTTCTTTAACCCTTTATTATTTTATACTATACTAATCAAACTTGACAATTATAATGGGAATGTCAAGGTTAGTATTATGTTTTAATAAAAAAAAAGTGGCTAGCTTCGCAGAGTTGTAGATTTGTGAAGGTTTGGAATTTTTCGTTTGCTAACTTTTGTATCAAGAATTGTACATAATATTGTTTGTACATAAAAACTTACCGATAGACAATCTATCTATCTATCTATATATCTATAAAAGTGAAAGTGTCTGCCTGTGTACATTTCCATACGCAATAACTCTGTCAATCTTAAGTCTACAAACCCGAAATTTGATATACAGGGTACTGAGATTTGGGAAAATCGATGTGGTCGGTTTTCAGCCAGAAATTTAGCTGTTAAGAGATCAAAGTTCGACGATTTAACCTTTGAGAACCCTACCAAACTCCTCCGACAAGTTTGGGTCTACACACTTGAAATTTTAGATATAGGTTCCATGGACATGGATCTAAATTAATAACTTGATTTGAGCCCAAAACAATAAATTTTAAGGCGTCATAATAGGGGTCAAATTTAAAAAAATTAATCCTTTTTATTTTTTGCTCAGCATACACCGCCAAACACCCGGGCAACGCCGGGCTGAAATGTTAGTATATCTATAAAAGTAAAATTGCCTGTGTGTATGTGTCTGTCTGTCTGTTTACATTTTTCTACACCATATCTCTGTCAATTTTCAGTCTACAGACTTGAAATTTGATATACAGGGCACTGAGATTTGGGAAAATCTGCGTAATCCGTTTTCGGCCAGGAAATTGGCTGTTAAGGCGTCACAGTTCAACGATTTGACCTTTGAAAACTCTACCAAACTCCTCCGCCAATTTTTGGTCTAAACACTTGAAATTTTAGATATAGGTTCCGTTGACATGGATCTAACTTAATAACTCGATGTGAGCCTAAAACAATACATGTTAAGAGGTCATAATAGGGGTCAACATACACATCAAAACACCCGGCAAACGCCGGGCTGAAATTCTAGTATTTTAGAAAAGTTACTCTATTTTGTAAATAAAGTTAACAGATAAAAAGTTTATAACTAGCAATAAATTATGCGGCAATATAATTACAGTCAGAAGCATCATTACTCTCGATTCCATTTATTTAAACGTTGCATGAACTATGTTAAAAAAAAAGGAAGACTTGTTGTTTTCTAAGTCAAAATCTGCTAACATGTATCGTTGGTTCTTTTTCTATGAGCTCCTTTCATCAAATAGCTTCATACATTTCCTGGAGAGATTTCCATTAAAATATCGAACAAAATAAATCCCTCAGAACATCGTAATTATGTAATATAGAACACGCGTACATAACCAGACAAGTTATACATAGACTATATTGTTTATCAAGTTTAAAAGACCGAAAATATAGCAGCAGTGAATGGAATTTTATACGAGGTGCGTGCAATAAGTAATGCCCCTGACCCACTTCCCTTAGCAGTAGAGCAACCAAACTTGGCACAGTTATTAGTCTTTCTCTACATAGAAAGCACCCAGAGTTATGCATTTCTCCCATCGTTTGATGCAACTCTGGAGACCGTTTTTGTAGAACACCCCAGGTTGGTCCTCCAACCACGACGTGACTTCAGAAATCAAGGCTGCATCATATGGAAAACGCTTTTCTTACAAAAACAACTTCTATGCTGGGAAGAGGTAAAAGTCAGAGGGCGCAAGGTCAGGAGAGTAGGGAGGATGGCGTCCTTCTGATCTAGCGACATGCGAGTTGTGGACCGGAGCGTTGTCCTGCAGGAGGAGGGCACGTTTGCTGATCTTGCATCGCCTCTTGATTTTGATAGCTTCCCTTAATTTCCTCCAAAGTGAAGCATAATAGGCTCCTGTAATTATGGTACCCTTTGCCAGGTGGTGAGTCCAAGGCCTTCTACTGCATTGACTGGGCTTTGGTCTCTGGATCATAGTGATGCACCCAGATTTCATCCTGTGTAATCAGTCTTTTGAAAAAATTTGACTCATCTTCTTGGCACATCTCCACATTCATCCTCGAGCACTCAACGCGTTCTCGCTTCTGGAATGGTGTGAGCAACTTAATGATCCATCTGGCAGAAACCTTATGCATATGGAAATTGTCATGAATGATAGTTTCCACATACCCTGTACTAATCTTGACATCTTGGGCTATTTAGCGAATAGTAATGCGCCGATCTTCACAAAAGGGAAGCCTCAACTTGATCGACAAATGCCTCATAAATGGCAGAAGGGGGGCGACCAGGTCTGGGAGCTGTTTCCACAGACTTCCGGCCATGTTTGAATTCACGATGCCAGCGTTTTACAAGGTCATACGATGGGGCATTATCACCATAAGTTTCTTTCATTTCATCAAAAGTCTCCTGTGGTGTGCGTCCTTTCAAATACAAAACCAGGATCACTGCTCGACATTCAACAGGCTCCATTTCACACTTGACTCAGTTCAAACACCTGTAAAACATAAGGTACAATTAGTTCCGAACTGTAATTTGCCACATAACCCATAGAGATATAAATCATTGCACATGCAAAATTTAAGCTAGATCAGACAACTGGAAGTGGGTCTGGGGCATTCATATTGCACGGCACTAGTATAAAGGTTTTGGTTCAAATTTTATGTAAAAGAAATCAGCATGGTAAATTCAATTATTAATATAGGGCTACTTTAGTCTTTCACAGACTATGGATACCCACGTAGAGATGCCTGCGCGTGAAATTTTTGTGGAAGAAGTTGCGCAATCTCAAACCGCCTGTCTCCTGAGTCGACATTGTTAAATCCCAGGGGCAAGTGAAGTGTCTGTACAGGACGACTGGAAACATATGCTGAAATGAGTAGAGAGCACGTGCAGCGCCTAGAATTCCCAAATGGTTACCCATCTGGTACTAATCAGACTCACCGCTACTTAACTTCGGTGATCTGACAAGAACCGGCGTGTAAAGGCCATTATGCTGTAATATCCAAAACAAAAGACGAAAGCTCAGAAAAACAAATGCATATATATATATATATATATATATATATATATATATATATATATATATATATATATATATATATATATACATATATATGTGTGTGTGTGTGCGTGTGTGCGTGTGTATGTATGTGTACATATATATGCATATATATGTATATATATGTATATATGTATATATTTATATATATATATATATATATATATATATATATAAATATACGTACACTTCCATGAATTTCCAGTATACCAACTACCATTGAGCTTCGTTTAAATCATGAAAAATCGCCTTAAACTTCAAGAAAATCATAGGTTGTGACCCAAAAAGTATGTTTTCTGTAATATACAGTTGAATTAAAAAGGAGTTTAACTATAGTAATGAATAACTACATTCATACACACACATACGTATATATGCACATATATTTAATATCTCTCTCACTCTCTCACTCTCTCTCTCTCTCTCTCTCTATATATATATATATATATATATATATATATATAACTACTTCATTTACTCACATAAAATTAATATACAAAAGTATAAATTTATGCGTAAACTTTAAGTATTTACTTCAAAAGTGCTCAATACCTAGGTAAAGATAGTTATTAATTTATGAAATATATATGGCGATTAAGCTCCACTGAATATTCCGCGTTTCATGCACTCTAGGATTCTTCAGGCTTATGCGTGAATTTTGTAGTTTTATGTCGTTTTTATATACGCACCTTCTATTTAGATTTTAGTGAGCCAATCAGCTTTCTAGTATTCCTATCAGCTAATAGACATGAACTTATAGGCCAAAGGCCCATTTGACCTCTGGTTGACCTGATTCTTTTTGTGTGTTTTATTTAGCCTGCATATCTGGTGTCTAGACCTGTTTTAATTTGAGCTTGGTTTTTTATGTTATATACATATATATATATATATATATATATATATATATATATATATATATATACATACATATGTATGATAGTTTTTGTATATGTATGTTTATTTATTTTATTTATTCACTTGTTTATTTGCTATTGTTTTTTGTTAGTTTTACAGTTATTTTGTATCTCTACCCTAGAGTTAATTATATCCTATGAACACAGTTGTTCGCTATTTCTCTCCTACAGTTTAATAGATGTTGGGGTTCTTTAAAGTACAGGATAGCAAATTTTTCATGAAGACATAATCTACATGGGTCGTCTAGGTCTCTACAGGTGTTTGGTTGTCTTACTATTTTCCATTCGACTACCAGCGAACGACCGCTTGCCTTGAGTTCCTAGTATTTATTTGCAAGTGTTGTTTTCCTACGGTGTTTTTTTTATTGTTTAATATACTTTTGTGGTCAGAATATCGCGTTTTGAACTCTAAGGAAGTCATAGCTATGTAATATTTCTTGTTATTCGGATTTTCTTTCGGAAATATTGTGGCCTGGTTAACTATGCTTTTGGTTAGACATTTATTTTGAAGCGGGCAAAGTGGGCGGTATCTGCAGTTGCATTTATCTTGTTCGTTATTAGCATTTTTATTTTTGTTCCTAGTATGGTTGTTGTTGTCCTGAGTTGGGTTATTATTATTATTATTATTATTATTATTATTATTATTATTATTATTATTATTATTATTGTTATTGTTATTATTATTATTATTATTATTATTATGTCTGCTAGTTATATATGTCTTTTGTGTTAGTTTTGTTTTCCTCATGGTGTCTACTTTTTATTGTTTATTTTGTTGTTTACATTGTTTTTATTTAATATTTTGTTATTATGTGCTTTAATCATCATCCTGTAAATTTTCGCAGCGGCTGTAGGATATTTTATTGAAAATTTTGTGTAAGGGGTTAGTTGCGGGAAGGTGCTTTTCGATAAGATCTAGAAATTTCTGGCCAAGTTTTGTTTTTAACATTTGATTATATGGGGCCGTATACCAGATTATATTTCTTTTTCTTCTATTTTTAATTTTATTATAGTTATTGGCGTTTTGTTGCTTATATTTGATATCAATTTTTTTGTATCAACTATTTTTAGGGCTGTGTCATAGATATTGGTTCAATTATAAAACAGATTCCTAACTCGATCGTAGGTAGACTCAGCAATAACTCAAGGGACGAAAATGCATTTAACACGTCAACCAACATAACAAAATATTAAATAAAAATAATGTAAACAACAACAAAATAAACAATAAAAAAGTAGACACCATGACAAAACTAAAACAAACACAGAAGACACATATATAAATAGCAGAAATAATAATAATAATAATAATAATAATAATAATAATAAACAAACTGACCTAAAAACTAACAAAAACAATAGAAAATAAACAAATAAATAAATAAACATGCATATACAAAAACTATCATACATATATATGCATGTGTGTATATATATATATGTATATATATTTATACATATATATATATATATATATATATATATATATATATATATATAAATTAACATAAAAAAAACCTAGATTTAAAACAGGTCTAGACACAGGATATCCAGGCTAAATAGAAAACACAAAGAAACAGGTCAACCAGAGGTCAAATAGGCCTTTGTCCTATAAGTGCATGTCCATTGGCTGATAGGAAGGGCGCGCTGGATACTAGAAAGTTGATTGGCTAACTAAAATCTCAATAGAAGGTTCGTATATAAAAATCACAGACAACCACAAAATTCGAGCATTAGCCTGAAGAATCCCAGAGTGGATGAAACGCGAAGTATTCAGTGTAGCTTAATCGCCATATATATTTTATAAATTACTATATATATATATATATATATATATATATATATATATATATATATATATATATATATTTGGAAGAATATGTTGCTCATTATGTGGGATGTTTTGTTGTGCATATTCTACGAACCTCATTTAAAACCAGGTGGTAAATGTTTTTTGTTGATTATTGAACAAATAAAAATCTGATTATATATTAGCAACACCTTTTCATGTTACATAGGTATAACGATGTACGATCCGGCACTATTTATAACGTTACAGATGTGGCAGGTGTCCTTTGATCGTCCCTTGTCTCGTTACAAGTTTGCCTGTTGATCGTCCTTACCCATGTGTTTTCATGGAGGGGCGGTTTTATTCTGTCTTAATGGCGCCATTTATATATGCGTTCGTGGTAATTCGCCCGTGGACATCTCATAGAGATGTGATATCTTGGCTCACGGCACTATTTATAACGATGTAAGATCTGACCAGTAAAGTCACAGTTCCCATTAACATAGGCTAGTTCCCATCATAACTTCAGGCCCTGAAGGGCTCCCCAAATTGGGAGCGCCTGACAAGCCCAGCCATTCAGCTTGCTGGCTACGACTTCTCTGCTTAGAAATCCTTTTTCTAAATCTAACCTCTTTTTCCCACCTCACCTCAGAGAGTAGTTACAAACACCTTTCTTTCTTTCTCTTAGAGCTTATCTCTACCAGACCTCAACCCCCACCTGCACTGAGGTTTTTACTTATTACCAATTAGGCGTGATTAGTCACCCCAAGTCGAACAATGCCTGGCAGTGATCCCTACTCTTGACCCCCATTCTTCGTCTCGCTCAACAGAGATTTTAAAAACAACTTTTCCGTTGTTAACAGGTATATAACAGCAAATGAGATAAAATAATCATCATTTGTTTTTTTTCTTTCTGACAAACTCCCATAGACATTTCTGTTTAAACAACATCAAACCATCATCATCATTATCATCATTAGAATTCAGCCGTGCGAATTCCTCTGAATTTATGTTTACTAGCAAGGCCACTCGGCATCGCCTGGTCCCCATCAGGTCACATTTCGCCCCCTACCTGTTTTGTCCTTTACTTTGTAAATGACACCCGAGCCCCAACCAGACATCAACCCCTCCTCTTCTACGATCTCTTTCTCTATTTGAAAAACAAGACCATCTCTTTTGACACGTAGATAATTCCAAATCTGTCACCCTTTCTGAGGCAACACAACATCTGCTTTATGTCTAACAAGCTTACAATGACACAACGGCGGCTGGTCCTATTTTCTTAGCTAAGGTTTTTGCATCTCTCTGCACTCCTTTATCTCATCCCGTCCGGCCAAACATCCCCTCTCACCGCAATATGCACCTCACTGCATGCATGCATGACACCAATTAGTGTCATATCCCTTCCATCCTTATGGGGGAAATGCAGTCATTGCAGCATTTCCACTCAGCCTTGTCAGAAAAACAAAGAAACAAAATACCCAGTATAAACCTCAAGTAAAAAGTTCAATTGCAACTTCAACAGTTTCTGAGTCAGGGATTCTATATTCATCTACACATGCATTATTTATTTCAGAAGAAGTTAATTCCTCTTTCTCTTTTCACTTTACTAGTCTTTTTAAGGTGACTGCAACTACGTACATGCAAAACAGTTTCTCATCTTTATTTTCAGTCCTTCTGTATAACTGTAACTCATCAAACCATGTACATGCACAACATGGGGTTTCTTTCATTTTTTTCTTTTTTCTTATTTACTTCCAGTCCATCTCCACGACTTAATCTATGTGCATGTAAAACATTTTTTCTTCCCTTTAACTACAACCCATCAGATCATGTGCATGCAAACGTTTTATTTTTTTTATTTTTCACCCTTTTTTTTTTTTTTTTCATTTTTCATTTTTTTTAGTTTCGGTCCTTCTATACGACGGTCTATATGCATGCAAAACAATCTTTTTTTTTTCTTTAAATTTTCATTTTCAGTCCTATTTCAATCATAATTTTGTTCGGTAACTTGGAAGGCTCAGCCCATCTCCAATCGCCAATTGCTGTCCCAAAACAATGTGTCCCCTGAGATCTCCATTGGTTTTAGGCCTTTCTGCCTATTTGATTCTACTCTAAAATTGTTTGCTGGGGGGTTATTTTTACACACATCCAATTTTTCAACCTATTTTTGTATTTTATTTTATTTATTTATTATTATCTTTTTTCACTCGATTCTTTACACGAAGAGAAAGAACTCACTTCCTCAGCTCATGCACACCTCTTGGCATAGAGGCACATTTCCCAATGATATTCCACACTTTCACAATTTCAAAGCCTTCTCAACGACTGCATATTTAATTTTTTCAAAACAGAATACTATCAGCACCGTTAGTTTCTTTAAGACATTCTACTTGACAGTTTAAATGCTTCAAAACTATTTACCATGCGATTGATTTCATTATTTTAATGTAAATTCCCAGGCTAAATGATGTTTTTCTTTGACAGGCTAAATGTTTTAATGCCACATCCAACCAATTTACCACCTTTACAACAGTTTATATACCTTAACATCACTTCCAACAATATATTATTCACATTTCATGAAAACTCTCAGGCCAACTGATTTTCTATTCAACAGTTTAAATGCCTTAATATCACTTCCAACAATATACTCTTGACCCCCATGCTTCATCTCGCTCAACAGAGATTTTAAAAACAATCTTTCCGTTGTTAACAGATATATAACAGCAAATGAGATAAAATAATCATCATTTGTTTTTTTTTCTTTCTGACAAAATCCCATAGACATTTCTGTTTAAACAACATCAAACCATCATCATCATCATCATTAGAATTCAGCCGTGCGAATTCCTCTGAATTTATGTCGACTAGCAAGGCCACTCAGCATCGCCTGGTCCCCATCGGGTCACATAGGTATCTCTAAGGAATATTCCTATTTTCCCTTTCTGAAATACAAAATGACGGAGTTTCTATTTTAACAGTGTCTCTAAGTAAAATGACCATATTCTGTTTGCTCACCTCAATCTTTAACCAAAATTCACGTCTGTGGAGATTTTAATGTCCGAAATGTCTAATAGCAATCAAGACGCATGGTCAGTTAAGTTTTGTCACAATTTTTCTTTTGTTTATCACATAACACAGATGAAACACATACTCGCGTACCCGATGCTGACGGACATTTTGTCAATACTTCTTGATCTTTTTTTTTTACACATTTTCCTCATCAATGCCCTTCTTGTGATGTTCAACCTGGTCCATGTGGAACACCGGTGCTCCCCAAAAGAATTTTAGTTGTTCACAGATTTATTTGATTTAAAATAAATATATATCTTTACTTTAAAACACTTTAAGTCAAATTTATATGTATTATCTCATACACACACACACACACACACACACACACACACACACACACACACACACACACACACACACACACATATATATATATATATATATATATATGAGAGTGAGAGGGGGTTATATATATATGTGTGTATATATATATATTATATTTGGAAGAATTTTATTATTTAATAATGTTTTATATTCTTTTGAACTTTATAATTTACTTGTGCAATTTTGATTTTAGAAAATAGCAGCAGGAAAAGGATCTCCTGCAAAAAAGTAACAGTGAAACAATACAGTGATGACTTCTTTTTCTTAGGATATACCAAAGAAATTGATGGCAATAAACGATTTTACTAGACGTAAGTTTGTTATGAGTGATAATTCTATGAAGAAGGCAAGAGATTAATCGGAAGACAAAGCATCTATTGGTAAAAAAAAAATAGGAGTAAAAATTGATATCTCAACCTGTAAAAATTAATTGACAACTTCACGAAAGTGAATGCTTCTCAGGTTAAAACATTAAAGCCTAGTTATATTGTATCAGATATTATTGCTAAAGTAGGTATTTATTTGCTTCCCACCGAAAGAAAATTAGACACAAGGTCGTTTCTTAATGTGGGTGAAAAAATCAGCTCTCCCCCCAAAAGGGGGCACTTTGGCAGTGCCTTAATAAATAGCAATTGTCTGATATGAAGGACTGTCTCCACATTTACCAGGCGTTTGGGTTACAGGTGCACCATGAGGATACGGAGAAAAACTAAGTAAAGCTGCTATGCTAGCTTGTGGACTACCTTATTAGCAAAGAGGGTCCACGCTGCTTGAGAAAAAAACATCTGTCAAGAACAACAGTAACGAGAAGGCAAGGTGTAATGACTGAATATATAGAAATTCTTCCAAGATTTTTTTATACAAATTGATGAAACAACAATTCATGATGAAGCACAGCTGCTTTCATATGTCAGATTTGTATATCAGAATGACATCGGATAAAACACACTATTTTTTAAAGTTTTCTAACGAGAACAAGGGGAGGAGAGTTATTTTCAGATGTAAACAATTATTCGAATAAGAACAATATTCTATTTACTAAGTTGACTCAAAGCGGCATAGATGATGCTGCATCCATGACAGACAGGATTAAAAGCTTTGTAATACTGATGAAAACTGTTGCTCCTCAAATAATACATGTACATTGCGTTATCCACATACAACACCTGGCAGAAAAATCCCTGGGTGGCAATGTGGAGAAAGCAGTTGATGCAGCTATATCAGAAATAAATTTAATGAAAACAAATGCCTTGAATGTCAGCTAATTTGCAAAAATTTCTGAGGATGAACAATGTTTAAAAATGTTACATAATACAGTGGCTACCTCCAACGCGCGCCGCAGTTTTAACCCCCCTATATGTAACACGATGTAATTGTAATTTAATTTAATATTATCATCCTAACATTTTTAGCATTTAATAGAAAAAGCTTCAAATTAACTGCTAATATTTTTTAAACATTTTTACACCATACAAAAATAATGAAAATGCGAGACAAAAATCGTGTTTAGACGCTTTAAAACAACGTTTCTATGTAGTGATGTTTTTAAAGCCGTTCAAACACCCATGTTTAAAAAATCTAGTAAAAATCAAATAATCATCATATTTTCCTGAAATTTTCGATATTCAATCATTATTAAATATATTTAGATATTAAATGAAGGTTTCGATAAATATATTAGCGGAAATATATTTTTAGGTGTTCTACCGCACCTGCATTTCATGGTCCGAAAACTAAGCAAAATAAACGTGGATTGATAAAAGTTTAAACATTTTTTAAGCTGACAATATCAAATAATTAAAAAATAGTAATTTATATATATATATATATATATATATATATATATATATATATATATATATATATATATATATATATATATAATCCTGTAATTTATTTCACTTATCTCATATTTGTAAATAAAATTGGACATAAATTTAATATTATGTTCAAAAAAGAAATAACCAACCAAATAGATATTTATTTTCTCGGTAATATAATTATTCGAATAATTATTTTTAAAAATCTTTAAATAATATTAAATTCAAATATTACGTGATATGAAGTTAAAATGTATTTTTAATAACAGATTTCCAATAAGAAAAATATATATTCATATAAAAGAACATAAGAATATTGAGATAATAAAAATTGTAAATCGAAAATTAACCTTACAAAAGTCGTTTTGATTTTATTATTTAAATTGATAGAGGGTGGTCCTTATGTTTGGCGCTTTTTTTCAAAAAATGTATGGAGCATTTTGTAGAACATTATTTTTAAATTCATGTGTCAACAGAAGACATTAAACTTAATGTTATTTTATTAACTCTAATCTGTGTAGTTTGTTAATGAAAATGTATTTGTTTTACATAAGATAAGCTTTATATTATTTTTTATCCATAGCAAAAAAAAAAAAAAAAAATCGTTACTCCATTAATAATTATAACGCGAACGCTTATCCGTAGAAATTAACACAAACACACGAAATGATGACGTCACTATAAAATGTGTACTACTGACGTTTTACACATCGCCGTGGAGGCATCTATAATACAGACGTTAGATGACTCTCCAAATGGTAACAGTTTTGGAAGATTTGTTACTATGTGGCAAGCTGTACTGGACTTCTTAAAATGCAAATCTGAATCTGCTTATTTTACTCCAAACAACAGACAAAAACTTCGAAAAAAATTTATATAATCTGAATTAAAATGCAATTAAATCAAAAAATAGTTTATCTCAGTGACATTTTGAACTTTGTAAATGAAATAAATTTTCAACTCCAAAGGAGGAAATCTGACCTTGTCACTTGCTCACAATAGATTGAAGATTTTATACATAAGTAGAAATACTGAAATAGACAACTTGAAAAGCAGGCGCTATTGTTGTTTAAAACGTTAAAAAGCATCAACTCAATTTCCGAATATGTAATAGAATGTTCAAAACGTCTACAAAGTCTGATGAGATACTTTTAGAGAAAATATGAGGAACTCATCAACACAACTTATCCACTATGATTTCAAGATTTAGCAAACCTTGAAGCTGAAGAGGTTCAAGAACTTTTGGATTTAAATACATATTCAAAGTTGTCCAGAAGAGTTCAGGATAAAGGTTTTTTTGTATATATTAAAATAGAATAAAAAATTCAAAAATTTATGACACATAAAAAGTGTTATTGCCATTGCTTACAGTAGCCACAGTAGTATTTTATTTAATGTTTCAACGAAATGTACGTTTTGCAATGGAGGTTATATTTATATATGCTTACAATTTGATTGAGATTGTCGGACTGACTTCCTCATCTTGGTTGTTATTGTCACAACGTTTCGGCCGTTTTGCCCTCCGGCCTTTCTCCATTGTGAACTGTATCGATGGTCACATTGTCACATGTGACTCCAGCTTTGGGACATAGTTGCTGATTCTCTGTTTTTAATGTTACTTTTTCACTGCCTTCGTTCAGGATTGAACTTAGCACCTTTTGGGTAACTGTAAACTTTGATACAACGTCTAGGACCATTCGGCCATATGTCACTAGGACAATTCTTAGTTGGTTTTTGTTAATCTTAAACCTATGTTGTTATTCAAGGTTTTCTCTCTCTATCAGAGGTGTCCAAATTGCATTCTATCAGAGATGTCCAAATTGCATTCAGATCTATGCTTGGTTTGCTCAGTAGGTTGTTATGTCCGAGCATGTGAGCTGTTTCTTAAAGTTTTCTCACTTTCCAGTGGGTCTCTCTGTTTATTATTTTTACTTCATCCCATAGGGGGCGATGGTCCCCCCTCTCCATCCAAACATGGTTGGCTATACCCGATTTTTCCGTCTCCCCTTTAGTTACCGCTTTTCGGTGTTCTTCTATGGGATGAAGTAAAAATAATAAACAGAGAGACCCACTGGAAAGTGAGAAAACTTAAAGAAACAGCTCACATGCTCGGACATAACAACCTACTGAGCAAACCAAGCATAGATCTGAATGCAATTTGGACACCTCTGATAGAGAGAGAAAACCTTGAATAACAACATAGGTTTAAGATTAACAAAAACCAACTAAGAATTGTCCTAGTGACATATGGCCGAGTGGTCCTAGACATTGTATCAAAGTTTACAGTTACCCAAAAGGTGCTGAGTTCAATCCTGAACGAAGGCAGTGAAAAAGTAACATTAAAAACAGAGAATCAGCAACTATGTCCCAAAGCCTAGCTGGAGTCCGAACACGGTACCCCCGTAATAATAATAAAGGTTTGGGTTCGAGACTCCTAACAAATGGTTCCCCAGACGAAGGCCGGAGGACAAAACGGCCGAAACGTTGTGACAATAACAACCAAGATGAGGAAGTCAGTCCGACAATCTCAATCAATGAAAACACCCCAGGAAAGGAAGTAGACCTTTAAATTTATCCTTGTCCGGTCGTCCCTTCGTCTGTCCGCACATTTCTCCATTACTACGCCTTGGAATTAAAAAAAAAAAATACAGATAATTACTATGCTTACAATTGTTGATATTATGGAAATGTTATCAAAAACGTATGGGAATCATATGCCCAATTTTATAAGTCTAGAAAATTGGTTCGGAGGCGTTTGGGTGAATTACAAATCCGTTTTTGAACAGATAAGTCATATCACACCTAAACATCATCAATTGACGAGAGGTGATTGCTCCAGCATCATATTAATTTAACCTTTCGCTATCAGGGTCGCCTATCGACTGATTTTCTCCCATGACTGTAAATAGTGATCGAGGTCTACAGATCTATCAGGTATTTTGTCAAACTTAGAAAGTACGTTTAGTCCAGCGAACAAACTAGGCAACACAGTATTCAAATTATACTGATTGAAAAGTTGAAATCGGTACAAATTACCATTTTATGGATCGTTTTTCAAATGAAAAATGCTTAAGAAAATCTTGGAAAACTTCATCCGTCTGACCAAGCCGTATTTTGTGCGTCATCTGTTAGTTGCCCGAATTAGTCCTGTATGAAGAAATTCCCGTCGTCTCAGGAAAAACAGCTTACTCAGTAGCAAGGCATATGGATTTCGTCCTGTAAGATCAACAGCTGATTGAAAAGCAGTAGGATCTGTGAATCCTTTCTACAACAAATACTCCCGGCATATCAAACACTTCGGATGTTTTTGTTTTTGCATAAAGGCTACTGCACATACTTGTAAGCTATGGAACATAAGACAAATATCCTCTCAGTACGAAATATATTCTGTCTGATAGATTTATAAATGTAGATATTGATGCACAGAAATAAACACATAGTATAAACGCGTACATGCTTCAACGAGACAATATGTCGAACCCTCTTCCTGATCTTCATGAATGATCTTCTAACATATATTATTTAACGACTATTATGTGATTGACAAAATTACCTATTGCAACACTTTTAAAAGCATTAAGGATCAAGGTTTTGTGATCACCTATCTCTCTCTCTCTCTCTCTCTCTCTCTCTCTTCCGATTTGAAGCATACTATAAAGTAGGAAAGAGTGACTGGTGTATTTTTCTACGTTTACGGATCCTTAGTTTGCCCCATTTAAAATGAATTGCTTTATTCTTGAGGGATCATTCGATATTGATATAGGTAGGGTACATACCTTAAATATAATATTTACATCAAGTCGGTTACTAAGGTCGCTGAGAATCTGTTTAGATCATTCTACCGTCCACATAGTATATCACTCGTAACACAATCTTCTACCAGCGTTCACATCTTGGGAGGTGCCGCTCAAACAATCCTCTTTGAACTCGAAAGAATAATAAAACCAACTTACATATCTACGGAACAATTTTCGCTTACTTACTGAAAAGACATTGTTAGATGTTCTCTGCTCGATCGTTATTTTCATGGTAGGTACATGAGTGGACTTTAATTTATGGTTCTTTCTTTAAAATATCAACAAAAAACACATCTAATTATAGCAACTGTCAATAACATTTATTTTTCTTCATACCAAGAATTAAACAGAACTTCTGGGATCAGTCTCCTTCTTAGAATTTCCAGTTTGTAGAAAATATTACCATAGACCTGATTAACAGAGAATTACAACATTGTCGCTTGAAGGTCTAATGTAAAAAAATATATATTTTGTTATCATTTTTAATAACAAGATTCTGACCTGTTGAGACGTAACTTCCGGTGTCCTTTTGGTTTTGATAAACTGTGTCTTTTAGTATAACAAGTGAAGAACGCATAGTTCTGCGTGAGTGCACATTAAACGAGGCATAAAAAATGACTAATTTCAGTATTTGCCGCCACCCCCTCATTTAGCCCCAAAACTCCCCAGTGGACGTAAAATCGTAGTGAAAATGAAGAAACGGTTCAGTTTAAGGCCGTAACTTTATTTGAGTTTTGCACCATGCAATAAAAAAGTTCATCATTTGCACACCATTAAGCTCCAAAAGTCCCCAAGACCTTAACACATTTAAATTTGAGTTCAGCACAATGCGAAATTGTTCAATAGACATACACAGAAGATTTTGAACAAATATAGTAAAAGAGTCCTAAATCCCCAATATGGAGTATTTTTATTAGTCCTAAAAGCCGCTGGGACACATCCACGACTTATAATGAATTAAAGACAAAGAAAATTATATAGAAATCATTTAGTTACAACTTTTCAGAAAAGTTTTATAAAAATCGAAAGCGTCTTTTTTTTTAATAAGCACGAAAGTATAATTTTTAGCCACCCCTATTTAGCCCCAAAAGTTCCCTAGGCACGTTGAATCCTGGTAAATAGTATAAAGGGTGCAGTTTCAAGCTTTAACATTTTGGACAAATATGAAAAAATAGTCACCAAAAGGAGTGTTTTTAGCTATGAAACTGACCCTCGGGATCTAGTGTTATCGCAAAGTATAGACAAACAAAATTGAATATAAATCAGTTAGTTACACTTTTTCAATAAGGTTTATGAAAATCCAACGCATCAATATTTTTTAATAAGCACAAAAGTGTCAATTTAGCCATTGTAATCGGAAAGGCACTCTTAGGGATGCAACCGGAGTTTTCGCGGAAATCCATACTGTTATTTTATTCATATCATGTTTAATATTTGTGCAAAATTTCCAAAAATTCCAAGGCGTAGTAATGGAGAAATGTGCGGACAGACGAAGGGACGACCGGACAAGGGTAATTTTAAAGGTCTACCTCCTTTCTCAAGAGACCAAAAAGTGTATTAATTAAATATTTTTAATATCATCGTAATTGCTACTATACATAGTACTTTATAAGAGGTTAGCTTGTGTATCTAGTATATACGCTATTAGCTAACATACCTACTGATTTATAAGAAGTTAGCTAATATACCTAGTATATAAGCAGTTAGCTAGTATACCTAGTATTTTATAAAAAGTTAGTTGATTTATCTAGTATATAAGTAATTAGCTAATATACCTAGTGTTTATAAAATTTATCTGATATACCTCGTATATAAGCTTTTAGTTTATATACATAGTGCTTTATAAGAAATTAGCTGAGATACCTAACATATAAGCAGTTAGCTAATATACTTAGTGCTTTATAAAAGTTTGATGACCGTCAGTGTAATATTAAAACCAACATAAGTTCTACTCTATTTCGTTATGAGGTTTGGGGCTTTCTAAAACATAAGGCAACTCATCGGATAACATATAAAAATAGTGAATTCGTAAGAAAATATATTTTTTGCTTGTGAAGAATGCACTAATAAAATATAGATGATATTTGATTCTAATGCAGCGACTGTTTTGAAGTTATATTAATAAAACGAATAGGGGAAATTTCACTTAACTTGAGGCATAAGCTATGCTATGCTTGAGGAATAAGGTATCCCTTTGTCCGTTCAACGTGGGTAAGATATGTTTAAAAAATCATTTTGTTAGAACTTCTTACATTTTGTAAAATAGGTGTTCATTATTTTAGAAAAAAAACTGATTTATATGACAAAGGCTGTAAGGTTATTGTTAATTTGCAGAAAAAATGTATAGACTATTATAGGGAAGGAGATTTTTACATTATATTTATCGAGAAAATTATATTTTACAACTATCTTTAAAATTAGATCAGCTGCGGCGAATCGATGTGCAATAAGCAGAAAAAGACTGATTTACAATTACACTGATTCTACTTTCATGATATATTTTTAATTTCTGTTTTGAAATAGACATCTTTAAATCTATTTAAGCAAATGCATATAAAGCTCAGTAATTGTTGATATCAATATTTAAAAACGAATTCCAATAGAAATTAGTTAAGTGCGTTAAAAGGCATAGCTAGTAGAATTATCCGTCCAAGTCTATGCGGTTTAGTTAAAGCACAAAGCGTGTATCCCCTTAAGATAAGGTCATCACAGCATAACGTTGCAAAATGGATCTTAGATATTTTTCAAACAATATTGGAACATTACCGTAAATACTGTCTTAAAAATTCATTTTATTATACGGACTTTGTTAATAAATTCATGTATTTTATCACATTAGCAGCCTGTTTAATTGTGTCAAAAAATATAGACATCTGTACAGATTTTTTCATATCGTAGCCAGATATCGCCTCATCCAATTTCTGAAAGCATATTTCTGGAGCTGTTTAAATTTCCATTATATCTGTTGAATGTAGTTTCAACGATGTAATGTATCGGCAAAAAGAAGGTGTGTCCATGGGCTCAGTCTCTGGGCAGATAATAGTGAATATTTTCGTGGGTTTCCATGAAGAACAATTATTTTTTGTACCCGTGCAACCTATAGTATATTTTCGATATGTGGACGATATATTTGTCTCTTCAATAACAAAACAGAGGCAAATAATTTTTCTCCCTGCATCCCCTGTTAACGCATACATATAAAGGAGGGTGTAACTCGTCATCAGCTTCTTAGATGTATTGGTAACAAAAATATCATCTAGTAACCTTACATCAATATACCGCAAATATACATTTACGGGACTGTGTACACGATGGGATTCATTCTGCCCCCCCCCCAAAAAAAAACATAGGATCAATTTAATTTGGACCTTAATACATCGTGCCCTTATGATTTGTTCAAAACCAAAAGTGGATTAGGAATTTAAAACAATTACTGATGCCCTATCCAAGAATGGCTATCCATCTTGATATTAGTAGGTCAGTTATGCAAAGGAAAATAACGTAGTTTTTTTTTTAAATTAAAACAGTGAATAAATGTTCAACATATCTACGTATACCGTGGTTGGGAACAGTAAGTGAGGCATTCGGTAAACAAATCAGTTCAACAGTGCAAAAAATATTTTGCCTCAAATATGAATGGTGTGTACTCTACGATAACTTTAATGCCATCCTCTCAAAAAAATGTTCTACGTCCATATCATAATAATAATGTAATTTACAATTTTGAATTTAGTTGCAAAGCCATCTATGTAGACCGAACAACATTGAGATTGGATGGAAGTGTCCAACAGCATGTACCTAGCAAAATTAGAAATGGGACATACCGAGAAACAAAGGTTCTTGTCAACATATACAAGTCTTCAATAACTGACTATCTCATTAAAAACCCGTAATGTTGCAGCGGACTTATGCACGAACTCATTTCTAACTCTGAGTCGTGCTCACTCAACATTCCATTAAAGATATTGGAGACTGTTCACGTTCGGTTTAGAAGGTCTTCTCTCTGTAAACAGAGGGAATCTCTCCTACGTTCGAACGTGATTAGTCACTAGGATCTTCGAAAATATCTTAACGTAACTTTATTTTAATCGCTCGCATCTATTTCCACCCATAACTGGGCGCAACGTAAATTTATGTTAATACTGTACATATTTGCGATCTTTTCCTTTTAATTTCCTCAAAACAGCTTTGAGAAAGCAAAAGCAAAACCGGTCAGCTCCCTCCCGATAATGTTCCCTCTTTTCGTCCCTTTATCTTTATTTTAAAACGCATTTTGCTTTTAATCATTAATTGTAAACTTCTTCCCTTCATGATTGCAATATTAAATTCTGTCCCCTCAAAGAATAATGATTTAAATATATATATATATATATATATATATATATATATATATATTTATATATAAATCATTATTCTTATATATACGTATATATATACATATATATACATATATATATACCTATATATACATATATATACATATATATGCATATATATACATATACATATATATACATATATATATACTTGCATATATATATAAAATATATATACATATATATACATATATATACATATATACATATATATACATATATATATATGTATATAGGTATATATATACATGTATATATATGTATATATATACATATCTATATATGTATATATATGTATATATATAAGAATAATGATTTATATATATATATTTATAAGAATAATGATTTATATATATACATACATATATATATATATATATATATATATATATATATATATATATATATATAAACCGTGTCTGGGGAGTTGACTAATTTCAGTTAATGTTTGTAGATTTGATATCTACCGCCTGCATACTAGCAGTAACTATCTTAGTTATATAGGACACGTGACTTGTCGCATAGTGGAATGTATAACTAGATAAAATATAAAAATTAAAATCGAGGTATAGCCAATAGATCGCTCCCTGGCTCATACATGTAGGTCGTCAGTATTGCACGCTTCACTAGCAGTGTCAGAAATTTCGTGAAAATAGTGAATAATTCCACCCCATCTTTCCAAGCTTATAACTCCTCGAAAAATGTAATTCAAGCCCTAATTTTTTTTTTCAATTAAAGGAGTAAGGACCAAGGTTTTATTTAAAAAAAAAACAAAACAAAACAATGTGTTTTTTTTTTTTTAAAAAGGTTTTAAACTTCGGACTTTACAGGTAAATTTCTAAAAAACTGATTTTTTTTTTTTGTTTTAAATTGAATATATTATTTATTGACCTTTTCTCTTCAATTTGTGATATATAAACCTATTAAACATAAATTAATTATTTACTTTTTAATAGACATTTCAAAATGAGAGGCGTAAATTATTCGACCCCCTATCTTTCTAAGCTTATAACTCCTCGAAAAATGTAATTCAAGCCCTAATTTTTTTTTCAATTAAAGGAGCAAGGACCAAGGTTTCATTAAAAAAAAAAAAAAAAGACAAAAAGAAAAAATGTGTTCTTATAAAATAAGGTTTTAAACTTCGGACTTTACAGGTAAATTTCTAAAAAACTGATTTTTTTTTTTTGTTTTAAATTTGAATATATTATTTATTGACCTTTTCTCTTCAATTTGTGATATATAAACCTATTAAACATAAATTAATTATTTACTTTTTAATAGACATTTCAAAATGGGGGGGGGGGCGTGAAAATGGGGGGGCGTGAAAATGGGGGGGCGTGAATTTAAAAAAAACGTTTGTCTAAAATATTATATTCGGTTTATTGGAAAGAACATAAAATTTCACATTGACCCTGAAAATATCGTAAAAATAGAATCAATAGAAAAATTTTGATAGATTTTTAAAATTTAAAAATTTAAAAATATTGAGTTTAAAAATTGAAAAATATTGAGTTCGGAAAATTCATTACTGTTTTAAAAAAAAAATAAAAATATTTTTATTACTTTTAAAACAACTGTAATAGTTTATTTTGGAAGTATAATCCATAAAGAAAATAAATAACCCACTTTTAACAGAGAAATTACGAGATTTTTATATTGTATTCGCAGTTTCGTGTTAGGGGTGTCAAAAATTCCTACAAAAATTCTGATACTGCTAACGCTTCACTCGTACGACGACCTGGGTTCGCGCCTATGTCGGAGCACGTCACTGGTGATATGGTGTACCTCGAATCCACTTTGGGTCTAGCGTTGTCCGTTGTCGATTCAATTGCTCGATTCCGTCTAATTCTGGGGTTTAGCTTTATCATGAAAAAGTGTATGTAAACGGCTATATATATATATATATATATATATATATATATATATATATATATAAACGTTGAAGTTAATTGTTTTCCAATTTTTAAGTAACCAATGGAGTGTTTCCAGGTTTTTAAAGAGTGTTCAATACCGCAATAGAGCAGGGTATACTCTTTATTTGTTTTTACATAAGCAATAATATGTTGCTACACAGTCATGAGCTTGTTTCGGTCAGCTAGTTACTAGTTACTAGAAATCTCTTAATGCGATAAAGCTTATAGGAAAGCAAAGTTTGCAATGAAATTATCAGGTCTTCTTCGGCACAGGGAGTTATGATATTTTTATGTAAAAACAAATAAAGAGTATATATATATATATATATATATATATATATATATATATATATATATATATATATTACGATATAGTTTACGATGGGTATCTATTCTGTACAAGTTATGATGATGAAAGTTTTTGGATGGGTAGCTATTCTGTATAAGTCACGGAGATGAAGTGTAAGCGGTGCATAGCTATGTTGTGTAAGTTTCGGACTTTATAATTTGCAGGTAAAGACGTTCCTCATGTTGCCGCGAAATGTGATGTGCTTAAATGCTAAAATATTCAATTTGTTTCTGAATGTTGCTAGCAGGACGTGCCTCCATTTTATTCGTCAGTTCTTATGGCTAGTGTCTATGAATAGAACCTTTCAACTTTCAGGTATCATACCCATTTAATATATCAAAAGTATTGCACCAGTTGTGTGTGTGTGTGTGCGTGTGGGCTTACAAAATATTTTATGCAAGAGATCAATATAATGTATAATGTAACTTTGAGCTAAAAATTAATATAATACTTATTTTTAAAATATTCCAAATATAATAAACATGCTTCTGCCTATCTAAAATGTCATGATATACATAAAATTATAATCACTTATGAGAAAGACTTAATAAGTGTATATTTATGTTTTACCAATGTGTCGTTTGGATTCTTAATCCGACAGGAGTATGTGATGCGTCTTGTGTGTTAGGTTTTAGTTAGTGTTAAGTTCATGCTTGCATGCCTTCTCGCTTCTAGCTAACACCGCTGGCTAACCTCGTAGTGAAAAAGGAGCAGCTATGCATAAGTCTTCCCTGCCAGTACATAGCCTGTCCATCATCTAGACTCCTCCAGTCTTTCCACATTGGCTACACACGGTAACAGAGTGTCTTGCGGCCCCAGGCTAAACTTGTAGGAGATCTCGGAGTAGTAGGGGACCCCATAGGTAGTGCGTTATGGCCCACCGATCTGTGGACATGCCCTGGCACACTACCAACCCTTACCCCACTGTCTTGTGGATGCTCTTGGTTGGGCGAAGACTAGGGGAACCAACCCCAAAATCAAACACCACTGCCTGTGCACCTTACCACAGCAAAAGCCTAAGAGATGGGAACTCTGACTTCAGATCCTACTGCTGCCTTGCAGTTTTCCTTAAAAGGCTATGGAACCTCATCCAAAAAGAAAAGGCGTAGTAGCGGACACGATAGGGCGACTGGTTACCACGCTGAGATTACTTTCGGTCAGAAGCTGCGTCCTTCTCTGCTGCCAGTCCTCGCGGGTTCGCTCCACTGGACACGAGCATTGGAGGTTCAGAGGGTGTCTATCTGATGCGCAACAGATACTGCACCTAAACTGCGCAAGCAAGTTTGGAGCCAAAGTGGAAAGTCCTTTGGTGATGGAGTAAGACTATGCCAACCGAGGGATAAAGCAGTGAGGGCCCGACTAGTCATCGTCAAGACTGACGGACTGCATGATGATGACGATGATATTTTACCAAGTATCAAAGTAAAATAATATATGAAAATGCTTCCATCTTTATTTAATGTATGTATTCATATTTTATTTTAGTTTCACTCGAAATCAAAAGGGTATTCTTACATTATTCTACTTATTGTATTTTAAAGTACTTATAAAATGCTTCATATATGTATTAAACAGTTCACTTTCTATGCGTAATGTGTATACTCAATCAAAACCGAAGAAACACATTAAAATTTCCATATAGATTAAATACGGTCAGTTAATTTATCTTTCATATTTTACTCCCTTCCTTTTCCCATCTTTTAACACTTTTATTCATAATCTATAACTATTCTCATTAGTGTACAATAAACCATGGTGTTCTTTTCATCATTTTCATACAAACTATTTCTAGTGTATATCTAAAATATCTTCAGTAGTAATACGATTAAATTAATAGATCTTTATATTCATTTCAAATTATGATATTAATAATTTTATCATTACTTATGAAGATAATGTAAAATTGAAAAATACACCCCGAACTTTTAAAAGCAACAAAATAAAATTTGTTTTATGGAACATACAAGAAAAAGAAAAAATGTAAGTTAAATACGCAATCTTTAAGCTTTTTAATAGTGCTTTTTGGATACGGTTAAAGAGATACTTTTGCAAATGGAAATAATTGTAGGCAAAGAAAATGGTTCTCGAGTCAAATTACATATATATGTGTGTGTGTGTCTCTGTGTGTGCGAACGCATGCGTGCGCGCGTGTGTGTGTGTGTGCGCTCCTCCAAAACAGTTCCGTGTTGAATGAAGTAAACAGGACATTTGAATCAAATGGAAATTTTGTCGGATATCAGATACAATTCCTAAGTGTCAGTCTCTAAGTACTTTATTAATATAGATGTTATCGATAATAACACTACTCCAAATACCGCTAAGTAGGGATGGACGCCAGCAAACGAACACTCTTTTCAACCTTGAGTTCGGATCGGCATTATAATCCAGTAAAATCGGATTCGTTTGCTTCCTTACGATCCCTATCTTACAGAAGAAACCTTGGTAGACTTTCTATATAATTCCTATTTGCAATGCCTATCCTCGGGACAGAGTTAGACTCCATAGTCGTTTTTTTAACGTTGAGTTCCCTATAGTTATGACCATAATAGGTTCTCGACTGAGCTTCAAACTCTGGTTTCTCTTACATTAAATATTCCTCTTATTACTAAAACTTCAAATAACTTCTATACACTGTGTGACTAGCATTACACAGAATTCTAATAAAAAGACTCATTTTCATGAACTTACAATCGGTGGGACATATTATCAGGGGATTATTACTTGTATGCGATCACACAGTCATCGCCAAATCCCAAATCAAGTAATATCTGCCATAATAATTTCTACATAAATAATACAATTTTGATCCTATTAATTGATATTTGTTATTTTTCTTGAATATTCTATATCTTTCAACTGATAAGATATTAGTCGCATTAAGACATATCATAGGATAGCTGCTAATAGTCAAAATTATTTGACGTCTTTTATTTCCGGTTTCTGCTCTTTAATTCACTGGATGAGACTAGAAACCACATATAGCATGTTATATGAAGACTTTCACGTTATCTGGAAACAATATAATTAGAAATAAAAAGGGTCAATATCGTACTTGTTATCAATATTCCATCTGCAGAGCAGTAAGCGGAATTCTTGAGAATGACCGGGTAGCTTTTATCCTTAATAAATATTGATTTAGTGGTTGATAAAAAAGAAACCTCAAAACATAGGATTCCTATGCTGCGAGAGAACCCAAATGAATACGATAAGGCATATTTAATTTCAATGTAGGATAAGAAATCGTCTTAATTCAACCTGGTGTATTTGTTCAAACTGTAGAGCCTAATACAGACATTGTGAAACGTTTTCCATGAGTCCCGAATATAGCAGGGATTACATTATCGCCATAATAAAATTTGTTGCATTTCCTGACCTATAACGACAGAAGTAAGATCAGCTTGGAACTAATGCCATGGGATTGAATGATTCACGGAAAGGATTTAACTAATTTTAATACGCCACCAAAAGATCGAGATTTATTCGGTACTAAGACAATAATAAACCGAGAAAAACAAACGACAGATTTCTATCGACACCAGGTTGACTATAACTTTCATATGCGTACATGCCCTCTGTAAACTCATATATAATAACAGGCAATTTTAGTCATTGTTTCGGCAGATTTTAGAGTGAGTTTATTATGTATCTGCAAAACATTCTAATAAAATGATTAAAACCACGTGATTCTACACTTCATTTGTATGCAATAAAAAGAATTCCAAATAAATTTACGTATTTTTCAAATACATCTTGTTCATACATTTCCCTTGTTTTTAATTTCCTACCAATTTCTTTTTCTAAATAACATAACTCGTTCTTTTTGTATTTAAATGAAATATAAATATCAATGTGCCTCAATTTGTGGTTCTTGTTTCATCTACAAAACTAGAACATCATACGTTTGAATAGTATTTTTTTTCTTTAAGTAAAAAGTATAATTCATGTGAAAAATATCTGATTTAATAAGTGTTCTTAAAAGTTTGTAAATAGAAATTAAAAAATAGCATTTTACATGTAAAATAAATTTTGGTCGCTACAACCTGTGAAACAATCGCGGAAATTGTCTCTTATTTTATTTTTGTTTGCAGGAGTTAGGAGCCTGTTCGAAGGCCGAGGGTAAACTGGGATCAATCAAAATATGTCATTCGATCTATCTTGGTCGATTTAGCTTCTTATTTTTTTCTTAATCTGTTATTCTCCTGAAGAACAGACTAAAATGGACGATTAAATGCGTGCCTGAGTCTGGTTGGCGCAAGTATTAGATTGACTTGTATCTCAGGCACAAACGCACGTAAACACACAAACGCATGGTTATCATTTTATTAACATAATATTTATCACAAACGTATGCACACACACGCACGCACACATACGCGCACACACACACGCAAAAACACACGGGAGCACAAACCCAAAAAGCACACACACGGGAAAAACACATGCGCACACATAATAAAATACCCACACACAAACGCACAAACACAAACACACACAACAGCACACATAAAAAACAATACTGTCTGATACGGTAACGGTAAGGGTATTAATATGTAAAATTACGGGTATGAGCGGTGAAGATGTTTTGTACTTGGCTTAATATTTATAAAACGATTGCTTCGTGTAGAGAGAGACATGATGTTTTGAAGCTCCGATTCGTTCATTTTTTTTTTTAATAACTTATTCTCGAATTATGAATCTGTCAGTTCTTAGCCAATGAGAAAAGCCGGAAATTTTGAAGGGAGAAATTATTATTTTTTAATCGGTAATTGGAAATATAATGGTATGTATATACATTTATGAACTAGTTAGGAAGAGTGCCGGGGGAAATATTTATAAGGTATGTATATAATGCCGGTGACATGTGGGGCGATAAGAGGACTGTAGATTTAGAGTAAAAATTAGGAATTGCCTCGTCAAAAGATATTGCGATTGTAATGATGTTGCTCCTTGAATGTAATATAGGATTTTATTATAACGACCAAATGTGTTTAAAATGGCGTTCTAAAGTTACATAAGATAGTGGCTAATAATTTAGAAATAATAAATTTGTATATAGCATATGTTATTGCAAACCTTCAGTATTTTGGTCCAGAGAGGAATTTCTGCAATAATTTTATTATATAGTAGATTTGAAATCTTATTGTCCAGTTATTAAGATTGTTTTAGTTTAGCGACCCTAAAGCGAAATTAAATGACTTCGCTGTCATATAGCTGAACACCTGTATCGTTTTGTGAATTAAAATCGCGTAGTGAATACTTTCGCACAGTTAAAGCACTTCGCCAGAACGACCCATAGTTATTGCAAAGCCTGAAATAAGCACCGGGGTCGTCATACTTGATCATCAAGATTATGTTAATAAAATGATGCCCATTTTGCATGACACCTCATAATTTATCCGGTTAAGTTCGGTTAGTACACATGATTTTAACATATCTATTAAAATCAAGTTTCCAAAACGTCTGGTCAAATATATATATAAAAAAGATGAACCTTGCTACCATTTCAAAATTTATGAAACCTACTAGTTCGATTCGTCGGCGTCTCTATAGTTCGCATAAAACCCACAAGGATAATGTACCATTACTCATACTCTCAATGATTGGGTCTTCCAAACATAATCTATCCAAATGGCTTTTAACAATTTTAAAATCTGTTTTGGATCATAATAGTTTGTTTTGCATCAAAGACTAATTTTCTTTTCTAACTTTATGCAAAACCGATATTGCCCTGAAAAGTTTATGCATTCGTTTGTTATTTCTACTCTCGTTATTTATGCCCCACTTTTGAAGACTATTTATTGTATCGCAATCATATCTTCAGTGAATTAATGAAATTCGCTACTATGTCGATTGAATTCTATTTTAATGACATTATGTATAAACAACTTCATGGTTTGGCCTTGAAATAGCGTTGACAAATATCTTTGTGGATTTCCATGAACAGTGTTTACTATCTTGTTCTCAAAACCTGATCTTCACTTTCGTTACGTTGACGAAACCTTTATGTTCGTTCGGCCTTCAGTAATATTCATTAAGCATTTAAGTTTACGGTTAACAAAGAAGTTATTTCAAATCTTTCATTTTTAGATATGCGCATTTCTAAGACTTCTTTAGGGTTTTCCTAGTTCTCTCTTTATCGAAAAACTGCTATTTCAGGTGTTTATACACGCTGGGATACTGCTTGTGCCAAAAACGATTCTCATCCCTCGTCGTATTTTCATTTCATATATAGTTGTCTTTATCGTTATTAACCTCGATTTTAAATATTTGGGCGCAGCCCGATCGTAGAAGGCGCTTAAATATGACACTTCAATTTATGCAGATTTCGTATACATTATGATAGACTCAATTTTTTATAGATTCTATGCATTTTAAAGTTGTGACTTCCAAAAAAAAATATATATATATACCCATATGACTTGGGTGCATCAACTAGAACCAAAACCGAAACCAAAACTCATGAAGAAAGATATATGCATATATGTGTATGTATAACTTGAATCCCATCAGCTATAATCGAAATCGAAACTAAAACTTCTGAAGAAAATTATTTTAAAATAATATGATTGACTGCCATCAGCTATAATCGAAACCGAAACAAAGATGTATGAAGAATTCTAAGTAAAAAAATCATTACAATAAATGGAAGGTCATAAAAATTAAACGACATTCACTCGGAAGAAAAAAAACGATGTAAGCGTTACACACAAAATAACACGCACGCTATCGTATTAATATATAGATGAATACATTCAATCTATTCATAGCTAATATATATATGTATATATATATATATATATAGCATTATGAAGGATCTACACGGATTGACTATATCATTTAAAAAATCGTCGCAGAAGATAAAGGGGAAAGAAAGGCATACAAATATCCGTACGTGATGTTGCCAAGCTAATCAAAAACATTGATTCCATTAAAGCAACTGGCCCCGACGACTTTCCGATTATAGTGCTCAAAAAGCCTCAACCAGAACTAACACCCATACTTACAAAGTTATTTAAGCGTTGTCTTAAGGAGAAATGCTTCCTAACACCCTGGAAAACCTCATCAGTATGCCCTGTATTTAAGAATTCAGGTGATCGCTCATCTCCCTTTCATTACAGACCAATAAATCTCCTGTACATCATGAGTAATCTGCTGGAATCTGTGTTTAATAGAGAAGTAGTCAATCATCTCAGCAAAAATAACCTTCTTAGTGACGCGCAATATGGTTTCCGTTCTGCTACATCTACGGCAGACGTGCTTACAGTTATATCTCATATGATTAGCGAATCTGTCGACGGAGGCTTCCTCTCTAGGGCAATTGCTCTTGACATATCAAAGGCCTTTGAGAGAGTATGCCATTAACCTCAAAAAACAAAACAAAACAAAAAAAAGGTTCATAAGAGTAGTGGTTGATGGGCATAAATCAGAAGCTCTCAGTATTAATGCTCGAGTCCTTACATCATTCGCAGACAATTATGCTGACAAAACTATAATCTATGGTAGCACATCAAAGACCGTAAACGCCCAAGTTCTCTCTGATTCTCTCTCCTCTGATCTTGAACATGTGGTACAACGGGGAAAGAAGTGTCTGGTTACGTTTTATGCATCTAAAACCAAGCTTATATCTTTACATCATCTACGCTCTGATACCAATCTGGCAACAATTGAAATGAATTGCTGTCGTCTTTGGGAGGTTTCATGTTTTGACAAGATTCTGGGCTTGCCTTTACTCCTGACCTGAAATGGAACACGTATATCAAATCCATTTCCAAGTTCGCTGGAAAAATGGTGGGATTCTTTTACCGCTTCAGTAGATATATCACTTCTGATGCAATTCTTTACCTATATAAATGCCAGGTACATCCAACGATAGAGTACTGTTGCCACATCTGGACAGGAGATCTTAGAAGCAGCTTATCCCGCCTTGACAGAGTTCAAAATAGACTTCCAAGCTTAGTGTTGGAACCTCTTTTCTCTTCCCTGCAACGTTTTTCCCACAGAAGAGACGTTGTGAGCCTGTCTCTGCTTTATCTTTATTTTCATGGTAAGTGCTCATCTGTGCTTCAATCTATGGTCCTCCCTCGCCAAACTTTCACAAAAAACACTCGTCTAACTAAAACCACTATCAATAATTTACCACACTCTTTATCTGTGCCTGAACCTAAATGTAGATTCCATGAACAAAGCTTCTTTCTTAGAACTGCACGCCTGTGGAACTCTCTTCCAATTGACTGCTTTCCAGCCGACTACAATCTGATTGTCTTCAAGTTCAACGTAAACAAGTTCTTGATGAACCGTCCCCCTGAGTAATCCAATTTACAAAATTCCCTCTACTTATGTTTACTACGCTATAATCATATTGACTAATGCATACCCATTAACCCTTATCCTCGAGTGGTCTCCGGGAAAAGAAAAAAGAAAAAGAAAGTGCATCTATTTTATTCACCTAGAATTTTACGCGACCATTTAACTTGCATATAAAATTTTACGCTTCTCCATGCTATCCAAATTACCATTTTAAGATTATTATGGTCTATTCTAACCGCTGACGAGGAAAAACAGCACCTTCGCTTGTTTTTGTTAGTGAGTATTTGTATTTTGAGGCGATTTATTGAAACAAAATATATAAAACTGTACATTATTGAAAAGTATACGATAAAATATTGCAATGTTATACAGATCAAAATAACATTTGGTTTTATTTGTACTTTTAATGACACAACTAATGCAAAGAAGAATAGCACAATTACTCGCTACAAAATAAAATAATTGCTTTAAAATACAAAATACTGAATAACAAAAAAAAAAATGTGAAGGTACTATTTTGCCTTTTCATCGATTCCGATAAAGCCACGCACAAAATTATGGAAGACGCTAGCTGACTATCCCCGATTAGTCAATTTGACTCACACTACTTTACAAGGTATAGCAATAACACACTACAGGATGGAACGATAAAATTGTCGTCCTATATAAGACGACATTGTTCAACTGTTTTTTCTTTTTTGTTGCAAACCATATACTATTAACTCTACTACATAATCAAGTTACATGAATTGATTTTTTTTTCAATAAAAGCTTTAAAATAAAGCGTTAGTGTTGTTATCTTTAGGGCGACAAAGCTTATCGTTCTAATCTGTAGTAATATACGTGCACTTTTAGTGCATTCATATTACCGAATTAAGTTTACTAAATAATAGGAAAATAAAAGAAAATCGCAAAATACATTCGATGCGTTTAGATGGTCCTCAGTGATGATTGCTGTATTTGTTACCACTTTCAGGGTTCTCACTCATCAGATCGACTCGGATAACCACACTCGATCTGTTATCCGATCCTACGGTCCGTCACCTTATATGGATTGGTGCTATTGTTATCTTTGCAGGATGTAAAATCACCGCTCTTCCTCCCACTTGCGAGTAGGCCAAATGAAAAAGAAACGTGTTTTTGTTTATAATAAATAATTAAATATAATAAAGTTGCTATGTCCTCATCGAGCTGATCAATTTATTGGGCAGTTTAATCAAACGAAATTAATTTTTAAAAATATTAACACTATCGTATGGGGTTGATGGGTTTTATCATAAAGTAAAACTATAACAACACATTCATAGATAAAGGATGGAGTTTGAAATTACTAAAGCTAAAATAAATAACCTAAACTTTCGGATGCAATGATGTTTATAATTGTGGTCGTATATGTCAACTGACTTTTAACGCTTCATTGCGTGGCTAGTTGTAATTATTCATAAATATTGTAGTCGAAATAGACGTTTTTGAATTTAATTTCCCACTTAGTAAATTTATTAGCTGATATAATAATTTAATTAACCTAATTCTAAGGCTCATGGAAATTATCATATTCATTTGTCCTGGTGTAAAAATCAAAATGACATTAAAAAAATAAATATGTTTTAATATATAATTAACTGTAATATATTAATAGACGCCCCTGTATAATTTTGTAAGTTATCTTACCTACGCACATATATCAGCTGACGTAAAATATAACAACAAACACACATAAGCTTGCAGCGTAAACAGCACAGAAGAGTCAGAAAAAATATATGAAGACCTTTCCTTGCAGAAAACTGGAAGAATGGTCTAACCAACAGCCTGACAAGTATTTCCTGGATGAACCACCACAGGAATATAAAGATAAGAAAGGCTCTGTACACTGACCAAATAGTGTATCGCTTTACTATGAGCAGAAGAGGATAATAATGCCCACCCAAGATCAAAGTTTAATGACCAATGCTTGTAAAGAGATAAGTGGTCTCAGTAATAACAGCAAGGAATCTATCTATAAAAATTAGAATGAGTGTGTGGACACTTCTCAACATATATACTCAACGAATTTTTGATGTACAGTTTAAAAATTTTATTCTGTTTTCATCCGATAAAAAAGGGTTGCTACGGAGGTAACATAGGAAAATTGGTACGTGGGGAGTGTAGAATTTTATACATCCAACTGTACCACGAACGCGCATGCGTGAATGGTTCACATTACATATGCATTATGTTAAAAAAGTAGGTTATAAAGATCGTGTCATACCGGTCTAATAGATATGGTCCTTGACTCACTGTCTTTGAGTTTTGTTTTCGATCTTAGCCCGAGTATTTTCTCTTTTTTTTACTTACAAGAAGTGGACTGTTTAGAAAAAAACATAATACACGCTTTTAGAACGATTCCAAAATTTTCCCGATTCCGATCCAATTATCGATTCCCTTCTAAATTCCCGATTCCGATTCAGATTTTTAAAAATATTTATGATAATTTAATTAGAGATTTTTTGTTAGTTTTTTTTTTTTTTTCGTAAATTTTTAAATTATTACATAAATTTCCGGGTAGTTTCTTGGTACATTTTTTTCTGAAATGTTGTCCTTGCAAATTGAATGACAACGAAAGGTTTATTTTGATTTTAAACAAAGATAAATTGTATCAGCTCGTCGTTAGTGTACATCATGTTACTTGAAAGTTTTCATAAACAGTTGAAAATAGTTGACGATTGGTAGGTAAAATAAGAAAACGATGTAAGAACAAAATATTAACAACGCCTCCATTGTTACGAATGAATTTCTAAATAATAATGTTACTATGTAGAAAACATTTTTAACATGGAGAGGGCGTTGGGCTTCCTTAACTATTATGTGCTTTCCTTCTATGAATGTTTAAATTTTATTTTAATTATATGAATTTGATGGGTTATTAAATTGATTTGCTTTGCTGTAAAAAACAAAACAAAAACAAAAACGAGATACAAATAATAACAACAACTAGCGGGACCTATGGAAATTCCACGTAGGACTCATTCATAAGTAATATATTAATATTGGTATTCATAGTGTAAATAGAGATGCTCTGATATTATTGTAACTCTTGTTAAAACCGCAAAAGTATTTATCTAAGCTAGCAAGGACACTCGGCGTAACCAGGTCGTTAATTACGCTTAAATATGATATTTTAATTCTTGCGGATTTCGTATATATTATTATAGAGCTAATGTTCTATCGATTTTTATATATTATAAAGTTACGATTTAAAAATAAAAAATGTATATCCATGTGACTTTGATACATGACTTACTTGCTGGTAACTTACGACCGGAAGGATTTACGAATAAAACAAACAAAACACCCTCTAAATATATTTATACGTAACTTACGACCGGGCAACGCTGGGAGGCTTGCATGAGTTCCTTCAGATATAATCGAAACCGAAATAAAAATTTATGAAGAATTCTTGATAAAATTATTTATTAAAAAAAATAGATCACTGGAGTTCTATCAGGTATAATCGAAATCTAAGCCAAAACATATAAAGCATTCTTTATAAAATGATTTATAAAAGAAAATAGATGACTTACGTTCCATCGGCTATAATTTAAATCGAAACCAAAACTTATGAAGAATTCTTGGTAAAACTATTTATAAGAAAATAAATGACTTGAGTGCCATTAGCTACAATTAAAACCAAAAACAAAAACTTATGAAGAATTATTGGTAGAATTATTTATTATAAGAAATGGAAATCCATAATTAAAGTACAGTCACTCGTATGTAATTGTGACACAAAATAAGCAACACACACACACTATCATATTAATATATAGTATTGCTAAAAGTCATAAAAGCCATGCTCCTTTCCTAAAACTAACCATAAGTACGGGTGGCAATACGAAAAAATATAGCAATTACATATAATCTTATGATTATGCTGATTGGCCTTAGAATTAGTGGTAGAAATTACTTAACTGCTTAAAATGTTATAATGTACAGAAATGGGATCAGTTTACATTATATTTATATGCACGGCTGTAACCCCATTCTAAATTTTAAAATAACGTCTCAGTGTGTTCACATATATTCGCCTAAGAAATAGAATTTCATATGTTTTGGGTATTGCAAATGTAAATGAAAAGTTTTATTTTTAAGTTAACAAACATCTCCATGTTTGCCCTTCCAAACTTTTGATAAACTTGTGAGATTTTGATCTATATTTTCACTGTGCCAAAATCATACAACACATAAGGAAACATTAAATAGTTCGTAGGGTGTCATCAGACAAAACCAGCGCCAGAAAAAGAAATGGCAAGCATGTTAAATTTTTTATATTAAAGTGTGAAATCTCTAATAGACACCATATGGCCATTTATCAATAGGTGCGAAAAGCTTTTAATAATCTGTGACATTGAATAAGCAAGTAAACTCTAGAATATTTACTTTGCTTACAATAAAACCTAATAAAAATAACTTAAATTAGGTTTGGAGAGTCTGAGGATTTCTTTTTGTCCCCAAAAGTGCCATAAACTTTCATTTTTTCAGAAGAAGTCGATCACAAACACCCCAATGCATAGCCGGCGCCAACTTACCCACTCCCCCGGCCAGAGCATTTAAAACTTAATAATCATATGGACTCCCTCGAATGAGGGAACAGATATTTTAGCGAATAGATGCGAAATGATTACAAGGGTAATAGGCAAGTTATAAATGACCAATAAATAAAAGAACTTTAACTCTTCATATCAATGTTAAATCTGTAAATGAGATTTATAAATCATTCTGTGGATCTTCTCAGTCTTATTTTATAAAGAAACAACTTCTAATAAAAAACAAAAGAATTTGTGCTTGTTTCGTTTTTCATTTTAAAATTTGAAAAATAGGTTTGGAATCGGAAATAAAACTTTAATTTTTCCGATTCCAATACCCCAAAATTTACAACTTCCTGATTTCGATTCCGATTAATCATTCTAACACAAACACGCATGCAAATGTCTCAGTTTTTGTGTGAATCAAAATATAACATTTATGCGTATTTTACAGCCGGGCAACCCCATGCAGCCTGCTAGTAGATCTATATAAAAAAATATAATGCACGCGTCTGTGTTTGTGTTTGACATTTCTCAACCTATATACTCAAGGATTTTTTTATCTACAGACTTTAATTCTGGAATATGTGTATTCAGACATGTAAATAACATTTATATCGGATTTTCACCGGAAGAAAGGAAGAGTTAAGGGGTCAAAATTGAAATAAAAAATGCATGTGGGAGCCATCGGATCTTTATATGTTTGTCAACTGTTTAACGAATGCGCATGCGTGAACCAATTACATGACAGATTACTTATTTTTAAAAAAAAGTGTTTTCAAACCTATATATAAATACATAAAGGTTTGAAAACACGTTTTTAAAGATGTGTGAAGCTGGCCTAATTATCATCCATGTATGTACATTTATATATGTAGGTATAAATGTATGTGTGTATATGTATATGTGTATATATGTATTTATATGTATATGTATGGGTGTATGTCTGCATTGGTCATATATACTTACTTATGTGTGCCCCTATGTAGGTGTGTATATATGTGTGTATATACTTGTATATGCATGTACGTGTACATGCTTGTGTATATGTATATGTATGTGTATGCATGTGTATGTATATGTATGCGCATATGTATGTATGTATGTGTATATAAATTTATATATATATGCATACGTATATGTATATGTGTATATGTGTGTATATGTGATTCATTTGGCACTAAATCCGCTTAGTCAATTATACTTACTTATATATCCCACTTTTATTTTATTTTTTTCTATTTTTTGTTATTATTATTTTTCATGTTATACCTTCTGTCTTTATACAATTACTTAGCAAATTCATCTCCTTTACTATCATCATCATCATCATCATCATCATCATCATCATCATCATCATCATCATCTATACCCCTCTACATGCATGTTTTTATGATTTTATATCTATTCAATCCAGGCTTGGCAATTCTTAATTTACTTAATTTCTTAGAGACCTTTTATAGCCAATGAATTTGTATAGGTAAATGCACTTAAGTTGGATATAACTAAGCTTACTTTGAGAGAACGCATCTTAGTTACTGCAAACAACGCCTCCGCCAATCCGCATAAATCTTTAACGCGTCAAACTCCATATGCCATCTCCCCAGCAACAAACCGCCACAGTCTGCTAGCATTTCCCTTTAGTCCTTATATCTCTCTCTTCCCCTCCCACACCCACCTTCAAAGTCTTACACAGTTTTCACTCGTCCCATTCTTTTCAACCGTCTCCCCCCTCTCTCTTTCTCCCTCCTCCCTCTACTCTTATCCGTGTCTAGTTGAATATTTTAAACTCCAACTCATTCCTTTCAATGTTTATTTAATTATTAAATCTTAAAAGTAAAATCATGTCAAATCAGAATTGAAATTCACTCACCTCTCTTCTTTTCTTTGCTTCTTCTAATATCGTTTGTCCAATCATAATAACAATTTATGTTAAAGTCTGACAAAGTTACTGTGTTGTTGATACGATTCGGTAACTGGACCATGTTGTAAATAGCAGATAAAACGGTAATAAAAATATATATTTGCTCTGCAATTGTATTGAGCACCTTATTCAGGTTTGTACTAATTACCATTTTTGCTAAACACCTCTCCACACACACACACACACACACACACACACACACACACACACACATACACACACACACACACACACACACATACATACATATAAAACAATAACTACACCAATGCGAATATAAATAGAAATTTTAAAACGACAATGTAGATACATAAGAAAAACACCATGATATACCCAAATTTATAGATGTATATAACACAAAACCAAAGAAGATACCTCTAAATAACCACACACACACACGCACTCACGCACGCACGATCGCACACACACACACACGCACGCACGCACGCACACACACACACACGCACATATCTATAAATATAAAAGCGAAAATGTATGTATGTTTGTATGTGTGTTCGCTTTTTCTGTATGTCTACGAAAGGCTTATTTTCACATATAAATCGTAATATCTCACAGTAAACAACGAAGCTCGCCTGTCTATTTAATTTACTCGATTTCGGGAAGATAAATATTCAACATTTGTCGCTCGCCGTATGTGGGTTAGTCTTTTTCCTATAAGATGTTGGGAAAATAAAAATAAAAAAAGCGTTCCGCAGTAAATGAATACTATCTCGCAGTCAAACTTGACCTCATTAACTCATTAAAACGGACACCTGCCAAATCCAAGTAATTAGCATATCGCGGTGGGGCGATGGTTAACGTCGCATGTTTTTTTTTTTTCACACTTTAATTTACAACTTTGCCTCAAGGGTTCATGTTCGATCCTCATACTTACTTTTTTACCCCCCCCTCCTCCATACACCCCCGGAGTTTCCACACACACCTAAAAACACCTTGACAACGCCGGGTACCTCTCGCTAGTATATGTCTAAAGAATATATATTGTCTAAAGTAGTTCTGCATATTTCATATAAGCTATAATAATATTTTTTAAACATGCGCCATGCGGTATAAATTGCTAGGTATACGGATTTCAAAATATCGCAAACTTATCAATTGCACAGCCGACTTACACTAGGAAATTCATAATTACAAAAGGAACAAAACGAAATCCATGCACCCTCCGCATATATATATTTATAGATTTATTGCAAACTTAAAAATATGACATGTTAAATATAGGTCAGTTTAAAAGATAAAATAAACCTTAACATGAAACATAAAATATATTTTACAACACAAATGAAATGAAAGGTTAATTTTGAAATTCCGTATAGGTTATTACACTCCTCATAACCATTGTAAAGTTAGATAATAAGATTTTTAAAAGCCCGAAAATAAATTCTGACAAAGGGAAATGCTTGCATTCCTCGAAAAATGGAGAGTATAACGATTGAACTGAGAATACTCATTAAAATATTATGAATAATATAAATTATTAATCTCCATCTAAAAAAATGAAATTAATAAAAAACGAAGCAATAGCATAAGTTATTTTAATCCATGGGAGATAACTAAATAATCTTACTTAAAGGGAGATAATTATTCAAGGGAGAGCACTTTTTTTTAAATTTAAGACGATATATGTATTCTACGCGTTAATCGACTTGTGATTTAGTACTATTTGAATTAAAGTATACAGTTTTGTATTTTTATATATTTTTAATTTAAATAATTTGCCCATTTAATCATGGTTTTATATTTTTATTCAGAGGTAAATAAAACGGTTGGTAAATCAGCACTTTTGGAGGAGTATGATTACCAAACAACAGCGTCTAGAACGGAGAGCGAAATTGGGGCAAAAACGATCTATGGACACTAACCAAAAGTATTTAAAATAATCAGCGACCGATTAAGGCGATGCGGAAATTTGATAGATTTCGGTAATTACGCTTGCTGATTTAAATAACAAAATCAAATTGATGGAAGCATTGCTTAAAAAGTGAGTGTTCATTTGTTCCAGCCACACACACACACACACACACACACACACACACACACACACACACACACACACACACACACACACACACTTTCTCTCTCTGTCCCTCTCTCTTTCTCCCACTCTATCTCTCTCTCTCTCTCTCTCTCTCTCTCTCTCTCTCTCTCTCTATATATATATATATATATATATATATATATATATATATATATATATATATATATATATATATATATATACTAGCATTTCAGCCCGGCGTTGCACGGGTGTTTGAGGTGTATGTTGAGCAAAAGAAAAAAAAGAAAAAAAAGCGGTCAAGTTTTTTCAACTTTGACCCCTTAACATTTATTGTTTTCGGCTCAAATCATGTTATTAAGTTAAATCCATGTCCAAGGAGCCTATATATAAAATTTCAAGTGTTTAGACCCAAAATTGTCGGAGGAGTTTGGTAGAGTTCGCAAAGATAAAATCGTTGAATATTGCCCCCTTAACAGCCAAATTTCTGACCGAAAACCGATAACAAAGATTTTCCCAAATCTCAATACCCTGTATATAAAATTTCGAATTTGTAGACTGAAAATTGACAGAGTTATTGCGTAGTGAAATGTAAACAGACAGACAGACACTTTCACAGACACTTTCCCTTGTATATATATATATATATATATATATATATATATATATATATATATATATATATATATATATGCCGAGTATAATACATTATGAAAATCTTCACGGAATTATAACTGTACAGAATTTTCCACGTTTAATCCACGTGAGCGCCGTCAAGCTAATGCATAGAATTGATGATCCAGGGTGGTTTTCTATATACACGCTGCATTAAGTTTACTAACTAACCTATATGAAGGTACAAGCAATAATGTCGGAAAAAAGGATAAGGGCATAGATTTGCAAGCTGGTTCATCTTTTTTTTTTTTAGGTTTCCGATTACTTTTTGGTTGTATTTACAAGATTAAAGCCCAGATTTTATGAATAAAAAGAAAAATGATATTTGTACACGGGGGAAAAACAGTTTTAATGAAAAATATTTTCACGGCAACATTCAAAAGCTGATAAATTCAGCTTCATTTTGAAGTTAAACAAATTCATTGTAAAATTAGATTTCTGGGTCTATTGCATAGATCATTGGTAAAGTCCTAAGATATTGAATTAAATAAAAAGAAGCACATCGTTTGTACAAAAATAGCTTAATTAATTCCCCACAGCGAGAGATTCTAGTTTACTTAAACATAAACAAAACAGGTTGAGATAGGCGTGGATTCTATGGGAGCTCAAAATGTCAGAATCTCAAAACGACAGTTTGTTGGAGGGAGGAAGAGAATGCTGGTTTTCTTTTTTTCCCCAGCCGTACAAATGTACATTCCTATCGTGAACGTTTGTATAATTTTTACAATTTGTAATTTGATAATTTCTTGCGTGTGTTTCTGCTTTTAAATTAAACATATATATATATACTTTTCAAGATTATACAAAATGTATGTAAAGCCGAAATATTTACGTTTTTCAAGCAAGGAAAATATGGGATTTTACATATTACGCGAAACATGTAGTATAAGAAAAGTAGAAATAATTTTAAATTATATTTTTCGTATGAAAATATTAAATAAACAATGCTTTATTCAATGATAATATTAGTAGTTCGAGGAATTGTATTTTTCTTCGAGTTATATCAAATTCATTAATACGGATTTTAGGGGCTTTTTTTCTTAATGTTCCTAAAAAATAATTTTTCTATTTTTTTAATTGTTACAATTTACGATGCTTTATATTCATAAAAAACGGAAAAACTAATTCATTTATTTATTTTTTTTTACTACTGAAAACCATTACTTTAGCACTAAGATTCGAATATAAATAATGAGTTTCTTATATTACGAGATAAGTTGTTAATTTCTTAACTTTTGCGAATTTTTAAGTAAAAGAATGGGCCAACATAATTATGCATTTTGAGCATCGGTTATTAATTTTGCACGCACCTACCAATCATATATTTTGTTATTCCTGCGCCTGATTTTGATAGGCAAAAGAGAAAAGGAATAATAAATAACCTGATTGGTTTATTAGTAATGTTAATACAACGTTTATATCATTCAAACACTACGGTGTTTGAATATATGGTTAAGTGGTAGTTATAGTAATTTAGAATAGCTTTAAAACTTCACCACTCAATCATTTTTCGACCAATTTTCAAACAATTAATACAGTTTATGTATCACCTTCTCAACTACAATGTGAATTTTTTTTTTCAATTGTTCTTCAGTAAAATAAAAATTATAATGAATTTACTAGTGTTCCAAATCGTAAAAATATGAAAGGAGGTGGGCAACGTTTTTTATATAGCAACCACGTCGCTTCAATGAACTGATGCTGCCAATTCACCGCTCTCATGAAAAGAGAAGTAACAAGTGAAACAGAGAGAATGAAAGAATGAAAGGGAGATAATTGGGGAGATTTTATTGAAAGCAGACAGCTACCGTACATTGTTATTACATATGTGCATGTTATATTTATGGGGCCAAAAAATAAGACTTAAATTAAACAAAGAACAAGTGAATTTGCTGGAAGCATGGAAAAATCATTGAATACAGTAAAAAAAATTCGAGCATGAAAAGTAATATGGTTAAGCTTAAACATGGAAAAGTAAAGGACTAGTTCTTAAAACTGGAAAATAAAAGGGCAAGATATTCTTGTAAAATATATATTCAATTTTTAACTTCAAATATTGCAGCATTAAGAATTTTTTAAAAATTCAATTTAACATTATAAAATCAATTCTTTATGCTGAAATATTTTAAGTTATATATTGAAAATATTTTTACTAGGATCTTGTCCTTTTCTTTTCCAGTTTGAACAACTAGTCTTTTATTTTTCCATGTTTAAGCATAACCATATAACTTTTCATGCTCGAATCTTTCTATTTTAATATATAAACACACCGTAGCATGAATTTTATGCATTAGCTTAGGAGGATTAAACGTGGAAAGTCCTGTGCCGGTAAATTGCCATATGATGGACTCTCCCGTCGATTTCGTCGTAGGATCTTCCGTTACAACGACTAAGATGCTCTGAAATCTACACATATGATGTGTTTATAGTGATGAAGGCTATGTGTAGAACCGACCACATTTTGCTATTACTGCTAACCTCTGTCGGTGCAGATGACTGCAACAGGACAGAGTATACAATAGGCTGCAGGTTTAGTCATCAGAGTTTTCTTCTCCTAGATTCATATTTTGTTTTTGAATTTGTGTGTGTGTGTATATATATATATATATATGTGTGTGTGTATATATATATATATATATATATATATATATAAATTAAAAAAAAACAATGTTTCAAGTTTACCATTTAAATAATTCTGTAAACTTAAAGCAAGATTAATATTAGTATATATATTTATAGAACAATCCTAACCAGAATAAATAAGTTCAAAATTCGAGATAGAGCATTCATATAGAAAATTGTCTGTGTGAACCTGCGTATATATATATATATATATATATATATATATATATATATATATATATATATATATATATATATATATATATATATGAATAAACTTGTGGAAAGATATATAAATAAAATTATGTACACACACACACACACATATATATATATATATGCACGCACATTTACATAATTACCAATTATATATATATATATATATATATATATATATATATATATATATATATAAAGTTGGTGCAAGAACAATATGTATTTTTTTTTACATATGTAAAAACAGAAATGTATCTGAATTAATCCATTGATATATATATATATATATATATATATATATATATATATATATATATATATATCAATGGATTAATTCAACTATATACACATATTAACACAGCTCTCTCTCTCTCTCTCTCTCTCTCTCTATATATATATATATATATATATATATATATATATATATATATATAGCTGTGTTATATTATTTTGAAGCGCGTTTTTCGCTCTATCGAATCGTGTTATTTGTTACAGGTCTTAATTTTTTCATAGACAGAATTTCCCTGTTTCAATTCAAAATAGGCGATTTCCCTGTTTCAGTTCAAAATAGGCCAAAAAGCTGTCTAACAGCTCGTAATATCAATTATGCGTTTGGCTCTGGAACATTAACAAACGTATGGCACAACGGAGGTTCAAAAACTTTCGTAATGATAACGAGAGTCTCAAAGATTAAAACGGCCAGCGCCGACCGACTACGGTTGATAAGGAACATTTGAAAGCCTTAATTGAAGCCGATCTCCGCAAAATCCCATGATTAGTTGCTGTTGAACTAGAGGTCAACCACTCAACAGTCGTTCGCCGTTTAAAGCAAATAGGGAAGTAAAAAACAGTTGGATAAATGGATGCCACATGATTTGAACGATAATAAAAAAAAAATATTCGTTTTAGGGTGTCCTCTACGCTAATTCTACGGAACACAAACGAACCATTTCTCAAGCAAATTGTGACGTGTGATGAGAAATAGATCCTCTCCGACAACCGGCACAATGGTTGGATGCCGGAGAAGCTCCACAACACTTCCCGAAGTCGAAATTGCACCAAAAAAGGTGATGCTGGCTGGTGGTTTGAGACTTATCTCATACATCACAGCTTCTTGAATCCGGGCGAAAAGATTACGGCGAAGAAGTACTGCCGACAAATTCACCACCAGGAACTTCAACGTATGAGATTGGTCAAAATGAAGCGACCAATTCTCCTCCATGACAAAGTTCGCCCACGTTTTTTTTTTTTTTTTTTTTACATAGGCATCACCATTTATCAAGGCCAAGAGAGCACTCGAGGATAAGTGTTGAGAGTATACACTAGTCAATTGGACAATATAGTAATCGTTATTACTGGGAATTCGGTAAATTTGTTAGCTGAAGTGAAACGGCTAATCAAGAATTATTTAAGTTGGATTTGATAGCAGGGAAACGGAAGACAGTTACACAGGCGTGCACTTCTAAGAAAGAAGCATTGTTCATGGAATCTACGATTAGGTTAATGCACAGATAAAGAATGGGGGTAATTGTTGCTAGTATTATCAGCTAGACGAGTGTTTCTTGTGAAAGTTTGACGAAGGGGGGCATAGATTGAAGCTCAGTCGAGCATTTGCCATGAAAATAACGATAAAGACGAGACAAACTCGCAACATCTCTTCTATGAGAAAGAGATTGCAGGGAAGAGAAAAGCACATCACCCTACGAGACTAGGAAATCTATTTTGAACTATATCAAAGCAGGACAAATCCTTTCTAGCAGCTCCTGCCCAGATGTGGCAAACGTACTCCAATCTTAGACGGACATGGCTCTTATATAGATAGAGAATTGCATCAGCAGTGAGATATCTACTGGATCGATAGAAGGATCCTACCATTTTTCCGGCGGCCTTGGCAACAGATTTGATGTACGCGTTCCATTTCAGATCAGGAGTAAAGGTCAAGCCGAGATGCTTGTCAAAACATGAGGCCTCCCCAAGACGATAGCCATTCATTTCAATTGATGCCAGATGGGGATTAGGCCGTTTATGATGTCAAGATAAAAGCATTAAAAGTAACCAGCCACTCCTTTCTCCATTGTACCACGTGCTCAAGATCAGAGGAGAGAGAATCGGAGAAAACTTAGTCGTTTACGGTCCTTGATGTGCTACCATGGATGGTAGTGTCATCAGCATAAATGTCTCCGAATGATGTAAGGATGTGACTTCGGAAGATCATTAATGTAGATCAGTAAGAGAGTTAGGCCCAGGATGGACCCCTGAAGGACTCCAGCATTAATACTGTGAGCTTCTGATTTTTTCTCATCAACTACAGCTCTTATGAACCTATCAGAGAGAAATGATTTAATAATTGAGAAGACATTTCCCGCTACACGATAGCTGGAAATCTTGTGAATTAAACCTCTTTACCATATCCTATCAAAGGTCTTCGATAAGAGCAATTGCCCTAAAAATGTTGCCTCCGTCCAGTGATTCGCTAATCCTATGAGATATAACTGTAAGCACATCTGCTGTAGATCTAGCAGAACGGAAGCCATATCACTAAAAAGCTTATTTTTGCTGAGATGGTTGATTACTTCTCTATTTAACACAGATTCCAACAACTTACTCATGACGCACAGGAGATTTATTGGTTGCTCAACTGACGCTGCAGAAGCGGAAAAAATTGGACTACGAAACTTTGCCTCATCTGCCATATTCACTGAACCTCTCGCCCACCGATGATCACTTTTTCAAGCATCTCGACAACTTCCTGCGCGAAAAATGCTTCAAAATCATCAAGATGATGCTGAATTGGCCTTGAATGACTTCATCGCTTCCAGAACTCCGTAACTAATGGGATAAATAAACGAGTTTCTCGTTAGCAAAAATTTGTCGATTCTAATTGTCCTCATTTCGATTTATTTTGAAAGGAACGTCAAAAAACGACATTATTTTTGCACCAACTAAACACACACACACACACACACACACACACACACACATAGGGTAACCCCCCCCAAAAAAAAAACGGGCCACAACTCTAATTAGGCCCCGTTTCTTAGTGTTTTGTCCAAATGAAATGAAACTTTGGTCGTAACTAGTTTGTTATATTCAAAACATCACGTTAAAACACTACAGTTTTTGGCCTTTTTTTCTCCGTTCTACAGCATATGTTCTAGATCGCCTCCATTTAGCTTTTGTATTTTTTGTGTCACCCTATATATATATATATATATATATATATATATATATATATATATATATATATATATATATATATAGGCACTTTTAGATGATTCGTTACTGGGTTGAAGGACATAACTTAATTCTATTAATTTTTGGTTACGAGAATTCGGGACGCTAAATCTGACGCAAAACATTTAACATTACAAAAATAATAATAACAAACAATAAGCAAGTATTTCAGATTAACGTCTCAAATTTTCATATTAAATAATAAATGGATCGCTTAGTAAAATGGAATTATCTCCTTCAAACTAGTGATGAATTGCACACACACACACACACGCGCGCTCGCTCTCGCGTTCGTGCGTGTTGCTTGTTTGATTTTGTTAGCCATACTTATTGAATTAATTCATTTTACCTAAATGCCAGTTGGGAATAATTTTCCCTATGACCAGTTTGGTACCCCCAAATGGGGAGCGGTATATACATTGTTTTTTTTGTTTTTTTTTTGTATATGTGTATAATTAACACGTGTCTGGCGATGAGTAACACAGTGAGTAAAACTATTCTTATGGATTAAATGAATTCCGAAAACAAAATTCTTTATAGATTAAATTTGATAAAAAGTTTCCCAAGTTAATTTTCTCGCTTCTCAAATACCACATATGTAGAATAAGGAGGATGAAGCACATAATCGTTGCGTAAAATAGGACCAACGTAAGAACTGTCATCTGAATGATTCTAAATAATAAAATTATGAATCTTTATCCAGATACAAAATTTTTTAAAAAATATATTCAACTTTACTTTGGTCTATGGGAAATAACTCTATGTATTTTCATATCAAGGGAGGTAATGTCTTAAGGGAGACAACTCTATACGAATTTCAATAATATTTGTTCCTGTTTACAATTCCTCTCTACGGGACCGACTTAGACACCAGTGTCGTTTTTTTTTCTTTCTTTTTTTTTTTTTGTTAACGTGGAGAAAGGAACAAAAAATAAAAATTGTCTCAGTCGTAAAGGATTTCTCCTCCACTGACAGAGAACAAGAAACTGGAAATTGTTAGGCAAATAACTATATCTTATTGTCGTTCATCAAATTTAAATAATTTTTTTTCAGATTAAAACAATCAAAATTAGTATTTAGTCTCTTTAAAAATGATTAATGACCCTTTATTTTAAAACGACTTTATCGTAATCTTGATAAATTTGATCATTATATGCGGTAAAACAAAATTATCACGGTCGTCGTCGATAACTTTACATCTGAACAACATACGATAAAAATGTCGACGTAAAGAAAACAATACTACACCTTTATTTAAAAACTTTATTGAAAAAAAAAATCGATTTTGTATTACTGTACACATAGATTCGAAAATTTATATAAAAAAAAACAAAACAAATATTCAACAAATAAATGTTATCAAATGCAAGATAAGTTACTTTTCTACCTAACTGGATATGTTTTTAGTGTTTTTATTTAATGTAACATGTTTATTCAGCTCGAAAAACATACAGTGTTTACCGACTATTAAAAACCCACCGAATATATGCCAGCTTATGTCGCGGTAACATACATTGAGCGAGTTTCTGAAAGTATTTTTTCTAGTTTTTTTTATTTTTAACTCCTTTTCCCAAACTTACCGTGTAAAAGGGAGAGTCGGGCGCCATTTTTATTTTTCAAATACATCGGTAAACACTGTATGTTTTTCGAGTTGAATAAACATGTTATATATATATATATATATATATATATATATATATATATATATATATATAATACTAGCAGTTCAGCCCGTCTTTGTCCGGACCGTATGTACTGTGCATAACTTGCCCTACGTGTAATTACACTTTATGTAAGATTTCAAATGTTTACACCAAAATTTGTCCAAGTAATTTCGTAGAGACCGCAATAGTAATTTTTTTAAAAACTTGACCCCAATTTTGACCCCCTTAACATTTATTGCTTTGGTCTCAGATCAAATTAAAATGTTTGATCTATGTCCAAGTAACCTACATTTAAAATTTCAAGTCTTTGGACCCAATATTGACGGAGGAGTTTGCTAGAGTTTTCAATGGTCAAATCGTTGAACTGTGAGCCATTTAAGAGCCACATTTTTGTCCGAAAACCAATTACAAAGATTTTTCCCAATGACAATACTCCTTATGTCAAATCACGAGTTATTTGGTAGGGAAATGTACACAGACAGACAGACAGACACACACACACACACACACAGATATTTTCACTTTTATAGATATATAGATTTTGAATGAAGTCTCTCCTTTGTTGTTATTCCAGATCATTTTAATCCCCCACATCAAGGCCTGAGATTTTGAGGAAATATCTATCTATCTATCTATCTATCTATCTATCTATCTCAATATATATATATATATATATATATATATATATATATATATATATATATATATAGAGAGAGAGAGAGAGAGAGAGAGTAAGATAGATAGATAGATAGATAGATAGATTGATAGATAGATAGGTAGATAGATAGATATTTCCTTCAAACTTATGTCTATCTATCTCTCTGTCTCTGTTTCTGTCTCTGTCTGTCCGTCTGTCTGTCTGTCTCTCTCTCTCTCTCTCTCTCTCTCTCTATATATATATATATATATATAGATAGATATATAGATAGATAGATAGATAGATAGATAGATATTTCCCCCTATCTCCTACCTTGATGTAGGGTAGATTAAAACTTTCTATGGTTTCAATGATCTGAAATAGCAGCAATGGGGAGACTTGCTTCCAAATAATTCTCATATGTTATCTCTTCCCTTTTTTGGAAATAGGGTACGCTTATGTATTTACCAACTATAAAATAATCCTTATATACCGTGAAAGAGGAAAGTATAACATATGACAAATATTTGGAATCATGTCACCTCTTGCTGTTATTTCAGATCATTTGAAACTATAGCAGAAATCTTTAGTCTCCCTCCATCAAAGCTAGAGGTTCTCAGGGAAATATCGGATATTTTGTAATTCATCTGTAAAACTAGGAAAAATGACTATGATTGAAACACTTTATGACATTGTATTTTTGCCCCCAAACAACATTTTAAGAGACATGTAATTAAACGATGAGCAGGAGAAATTCCTCGATAAAGCATAAAATGTCATAATTTCGTGAATATCGCATGTATTTTAACAGAATTTTGGAAAATAACTAACCTTAGAGCTGTTCCTTGATAAAAATTCCAGTTCCTACTTATATTTAGTGAAATATTGCTATTTAACTTATCTGCAATAAAGCGGTTGACACAGTTTATATTGGTAACCAAATTAAATATTTAAATGTTTATATCGTTAGTTCTTAGGGAGTAACTACATAAAAATTGACAGTTTAAAACAAAATTATAATACTATTCTATAGTTAGAATTGTATGACAATTTGTAAAAAAGAACCTATATTTTCATACCAATAGATTGTGCCCAAATCTGCCTACATTTGTATATATAGTCCTGGTAGACAATCTTGAATTTTGCTGCTTCAGCTGACTCCCCATGTACTCTGGCCAGTAGTAGCGTGCGAGTGTGTGTGTTTGTGTGTGTGTGTGTGTGTGTGTATGTATGTATGTGTGTGTGAACAACTCGCTTACAGTCCTCTCTCTAGTGGATCAATCATGACCATACTTGGCATGATTATAGGCCCCCATCCAGGGATGTCGCACACTATTTTCAAAGATGAAGGTCAATGTAATCTCTTAGATCCCCACCATGGCACCGAACATGACCAAATGGTCTCGGACGTAGGAATGGTACACACTATATTTCAAGCACAAGGACAAAGACTGAGGTCGGTACTTTGCTAGTATATATATATATATATATATATATATATATATATATATATATATATATATATATATAATTTTAGTCATTCAATAAATTAAAAAAATTATGATCTGAAATGGTTAAATTTCAAATCAAAATATATTTATTTTTAAGACAAATACTATATTTGAAATATCATAACACATTATCCTGTAGGATTTCGGTGTCTACAATGTCTTCAGAGGAGGAAATATTTGCAAATAATTAGAATGATGAACACCTTATTTGCTAAAGTCAGTTAGCCATGGAAAATCTCAATTAAAAGTTTTTTTTTTAAGTATGTACATATCATAGAGTAAGGGAAGTTAAGGAAAAGATATAAAACTTCACATCCAATGGCGTGATTTTTGATTTAGCTTTCTTGTTCTTTCCTGCATATGTCTAGACCTATTTTCGCGATCTGGCCTATTTTCGCGGCCTGTCATTTAATCATATAAAGGTATATTGACTTCATTTTCTTAGTTCCTCTTCCTCTTTCTCTTCCCCTCCTCTATTTCTTTTTTCATTATTATTCTCTAATTTATATCTCTCCCTATGCCTCAATCAATGTCCTTCCCTTCATCTTTATTTTATCTTCTTTTATATTCGCTAATTTATTCCGCGTGAGCAGTTTCTTTTCATTTCTTTATTTTACTTTTATTTTTATTTTAATTTTTTATTTTTATTTTTATTTATTTATTTATCTTTTTATTTATTTATTTATCCTTTTAACATTTCATTTAATTTTTATTTTCATTTTATTTTAATTTTGAATTTTTGATTTTTTCATTTTACATTTTTCTTTTTTTCATTTTTTCATTTTTGATATCAGTTCAGTTTCTATTAATTTTCGCAGCCTCTCTACTGAAAGCGGCTTTATTTTATTTTGCTAACAATTTGAAGTTATTTTGGAGTGGAATTTGAAGCCCATGTTCTATATTTATAAAAATATTAAATATTTTAAATTATATGCTTATTAATTAACAAATCCACCGGACCCATATAATTTTTTTTTACAGGACTCATTATATGAACAAGGAACATTGTTCCAGGAAAATGCCAACTTCGGACTATTACCTTGTGATGTGGATTACTCAAAATACAGGTAGGGTCACTTTACCTCACTGCTATCAAAGACAGTCACTTCGGATTTTACCATGCAATTTGGATGTGAATTTTTACATCCTTTTCATTAACTTCTCTTACTCTATGATATTAAATACTTAAAAAAAGCTTTTACTTGTTATTTTCCATGTCTCCTTTACTTTAGCAAATAAGGTGTAAACCATTATAATTATTTGTTAATATTCTCTCCTCTGAAGAGATGGTAGACATCGAAATCCTATAGGATAATGAGTTATAATATTTCAAATGTATTCTTTGTCTTACATAGAATAATAAAACTCTTTTGATTTGAAATTTAACTATTTCACGTCATAATTTTTAAAATTTATTGAATGACTAAAATTTGATTTATTTGCTCTATCTTGTATATCGAGCAATTTTTATTGAGATGGGATATTTCTTATAGAATATTACTGCCAATAACATTTTGTAAGACTTATAATCACAGGTTTCCTTATATATATATATATATATATATATATATATATATATATATATATAAGATGTCAGTTTGCTAGAACGTTTTCATCTTCAATTCTAGAGAATTATGCACAATGTGGAATTTATGTATGAAAAGAATCCAGCGTAATAGTTAAATTAAACCAATCATCTTATAAGAAGCCTATAAAATGAATAATTCATTAATGAGGGTTCGTTTTACTAAGGAATATGCAGATTAGTTTAACTTCATGAAGCCGCTTAACATTTTGTTATCAATTATCTTATCTGACTTAGTATATTATGAAGTTCATCTTAATATTTTTTTATAGAAAAGCAGACTTTTAATATCAATGTCAGAGCGAGAAAAACCTCAATACGCAACCGGTACTGTACCAACTGCACTGCTACGTCCTAGCGGAAGTATTGAATTAATAAACAAGGAATAGCCTATTGGAAATGTCTTCATTTAATAGACAGTCGCCAGTTATCAAGACAACTACACGAGGATTAATGTTAATGTGTGTCGCGTGACCAGTGAGACAACACCATGATGTTGGTTATAGGAGAAATTAGGCAGTTTGATGATTTAAGTTGACGGCCTAACAAATATTTGTTTACACTGGACTTGAAAGTGTCCATGTTGTAGTCAGTCGAGAAACTTTCTCACGGTATTGTGTTCTACAGGCTGTTATACCTTTGCGACCTTCAAACTACAACAACGACTTGCCACCATGTTCGTTTTTGTATTCTAGCAGCTGTAATCGCTCGATAATAGTGAACTCACTTCAGCCACCATCGTTTTAGAGACTATCTCTCTAAAAAATAAATAAAATAAACCAAGTCATACGAATCCTCGTGCTACGACTTTCCAAAATTTAAGCTTCAAAAGTAATTAACGATATCAATTATTTCTCATAGACAGCCGCGCCATTGTACCTCTTGCTCCCGGTTTCCGCTTTCGCTCCTCCTCATCCGTCTTATGTCCTTCGAGTATTCTAGTAGCTCTGCACATGTCCACCTGTTCCATATATTTCCCACTTACACATAACGCTCCCCCATTCCTCCAATCAGCCTCGTTCTGGCTTTCCCTTTGAATCGATCGGTTTTTACCGGTTTTACCAGCTTGATTCATTGTCATTTGAATATTAAGATGCAACATTCGAACAGCATACAACAAAACCAAAAGTGATGGACATAATATTGTAAAGGAAATAAAAGTACAAAACACAATTTAGACATTAAAAATCTGATTAGATCTCGGACCAATAACATGTTTTGTCAGAAGAGATATAGACAGATAGTATACATAGGTAGATAGATCGATCGATCGATAGATAGATAGATAGATAGATAGAGAGAGAGAGAGAGAGAGAGAGAGAGAGAGAGAGAGAGAGAGATGATAGTGGGAAAAGGAAAAGAAATAAAACAGGAGAAAGAGAAAACAAACATGGAAACGTAAGGGAATTATAGGAGACAAAAAAAAATGATTTGAAAAGTGGATTGCGAGAGATGGAAGACGTGAAATAAATATAGGGAGAGCTAATGATGAAGATTTAAAAGGAAGCAAACACAATTCGGATAAAACAGAGACAAAAATAGAAACAAAATATAAAATCAAAGTATAAAATACGAACTGAGAAAGAGCGAGAGAAAAAAAAGACAGAAACAGTAAAATAGACGAAAGAGAGATAAAAAAAAAATAAAAATCACACTTAGCACAGACAGTTAGTAATATATACTAACACACACGCACATCTAATATATAAAAGGCTATATATCTGTCTGTTTTCATATTTTCCCACTCTATCTATTCCGAAAGTAAAAGTCGCAGAGCAGCACTAGGGACCACAAACGATTCAATTTTTTACGGACCGTTCTTTTATGGGTCTTTTTGGCAGTTAAAATAGTTTTAAGCGGTCAAAAATGGGTAAAAAGTTTTAAAATCGTTATACATTTTGTACATTCATCTTAGCTTATTTTTAATTTCGAAGTAGTTCATGTGCTTGCCACGTTGGCACAGTGGTAACGTCACCAGCTTTGAATGCTACAGTTTTGCTTTCGGTGTCGATTCTAGCTGATGGCACGCAAATACTTTTTTTTTTACTTTTGAAATCACGATTCTATAATAATATATACGAAATTTGAACGAATTTAATATCATATTTAAACGTAATTTATGACCCCCCCCCTGCCGCTAGTATGCATATATGTATAAAGAAGGAAGTTTTGAGAAAAAATGCGGTTTAGGATTATTTTTAACCTTTTGTGTATTCTCATTCATTTTTAAAATTAAAAACCGTATATTTATTTTAGATATAAGAACATAACATATATAAATGGACAACAAATGGACAACACGTTTGCGGTATTTTTAAGTCCAAGATTTTATTCATCTTGTCTTTCATTTTTTTTTTTACATTTTTATAAATCTGTTTCGTTCAAGGGAAACAATCAATATTCGTAAGTCAACACTAAGTATTTCCTTCCGTAAGCCAAGAAAAAGAAAACAGAAAGTTCTTAAAAAAAGGAAGACAAAAACAGAACTATGTAATGCAAAAGATTAAACTGAAAAAAAAGTTTAATGTGAGTGGCCATCTTTGCTATATGGGAAAATTTTATGCCGAATCAGAGTGTAGTATCTGTTCTTCAGATGCTGCACTTCAATTTCTTGTTCTCTGTCAGTGGAGAAGCAATCCTTCACGATTGAGACAATTTTCATTTTTGTTCCTTTTCTCCACATTATAAAACGACCCTGGTGTCTAAGTCTGTCCCGTGGGGAGGCATTGTAAATAGGAACCATATCAATTCAAAATGAATATTTTTTTTTACATTGTAAGTTAAAAGACATGTTTATACAACGAATTTTAGTCTTTTTTAAACAAATATTATATTGTATGATAATTAGGGTAAAATCGTAGAGGAACATTTTGAAGCTGGGGCTAGAAACTATTTTTTGTATATGTATTGTTAAGCGTGTTCTGTATTCTGATATATATACACCCACACATATATATACACACATACACACACAAACACACACACACACACATATATATATATGTATATATATATATATATATATATATATATATATTAGTTCTCGCGCGAAAGAGCAGGACACAAAATGTTTTAAATAATAATAATAATAATAATAATAACAAAGACTTTCGCTGGAGAGGACTACTATTGACCGTAACTAGTCATGCAGTCCTTTTTAAATTTTTATCTCTATTTTTCTCGTTATGTACTGAATATTTGTTAATGAAACCTATATGAAATATGTTCCTTACCAAATTTTAAAGGTTTTCTATTCTGAAAGAAGTTTTTAAAAAATTTATCTAAAAAAGTTATTTTAAGGTTTTTGTTAAAAAATAAATCAGATTTTCTCATTATTCAGGCCTGTATTACAAAGAGGAGGTTACAAAAACTGAGTTGTCGTGTGAGGAGAAATACAAACTGAAGCAGAGAGAATATTCAGACCTGTAATAATACAAAAAGGGGCTTGAAAAAATGCGTTGTGGTGTGAGGAAAATACAAACTGAAATAGAGAGAAGGGGGAGTTTTAAAATATAATCTTAAAAAGATAAGATACAAGTTAGAAAAGCATTTCATCCAAGGCATAAAAATTGTTAAACAAAATGTTGTTACTATAGGCTTTATAAATAAAGGTACAAGATTCAATTTGAAATTTATTTATCTTCAAAGTGCACTTTTATAAATTTTACAAAGTAAGGTATAAAAATTTAATTTAAATTGAATCAAAAAATTACATTGGATTTATTTTATGTAATGCACATTTTGTTCCAATTTAAAAACATTATCTTTCATCTAGCAATTAATGATATATAAATAAAATTTTCAATGATTTTTTTTCTTGAAGTCCAACAACATGTACATTACATAAAATAAATTCAAGGTAATTTTTTATTCAATTTAAATTAGAAATATCAGTTTCTGAAGATGGCTTTATAAATTTCATTTTTTGTTGAATATTGTCAACCATGCAGAATAATTTTTAATTGGATTCAAGTCCGGTGAGCATCCAGGCTGTCCCAAGAGATGGACACCATTTGCTTGAAGACCGCTCAAGGTACGTCTTGGATTCCAGCACTAACCTGTTGGAATAACCATCCATCCCCACACAAACGATGAACCTCCATCATCAAAGATGCTTTATGTAGCATGCTAACATAACCAGCCGCAGTCTGACGAGCCTGCACCACATGGAGCTTCACCGTCACTCTAAGAAAAGCACTCCATACCATTACGGGCCCTCCACGACTATGATGTGTGGAAAATTTCGAGGGGCATGATTTTGTTATGCCAATATCGCTGGAAGCCATCAGGAGTATCTAAATTGGATGTTTTCTGATCAGAAAACAGGACTTTCTTCCACTTCTCAACGTCCCAGGTTTGGTATTCATGACCAAATCGTAAGCGGACCACTTTGTGACGTGAAAACAATCGAGAAATTTGTTTACGCTTTTTACTTACCATGCCTTTTAGTTGTAAGTGTCGTCTGATGGGTATTGGTCTGCAATCACCATCTGTAATCGCCTTCATTTGACTAGGAGAAAGTCCCCTGTCATTCATAACAACCTGTCTGATTCTCCTACTCAATGCAGGAGAAATTTTGCGAGCCCTACCAAAGGATCTTGCTTTTCCATAATTCTCAGTGTTCGTTAGAAAGTTTCAAATAACAGTTTTACTGCGATTACCCTTAGCTGCTATCGCTTTCTGTAACAAAATTTGCTTATGGAATCCTAGAATTCGAGAGCGCTAAACTTCGGTAAGATTTCTTGCTTTAAGCATGGTAACATCTTTACACAATGATTGCTAATCGCTAACTGAACAAAAACATTGGAAATACCATAAATCTAACAATTTATACCCTTAGTCTTATAATTTTGATCATGGGATTAAAGCCTAATTTAATAAAAATGCAAATTTTTAAATAAAATTTTTGGAATGTACCTTTTTGTTTCCATGGCCTTTTAGATTGCAGTATTAGTAACCTTAAGTCGGAAAAGTTTAAAATGTAGCCTAAAAAAAATGGTTTCTTTTAAAAGATTTTTCACTGGTTTTAAATTTTTGATCAGCAGTGTACATATATATATATATATATATATATATATATATATATATACATCTTCACACACATATATATAGAGGGAGTGATAGATATATAGATATGGAAAGACACATAGCGAGTTAGGGTGAAAAAATATATAACCTATACGTTGTACTTGCACGTTATAATAATGTTATTTTTGAATGAATTTTGTGTTCACTTTGTCGTCATGCAAACATGAATTGATAGAGTGGTGGTTTTAGAAAAAAATCATAAACGTGTTTAAAGCCTATTTGGAATCACACAGTAATGGATATGGCGTCAAAAATTTGAAGGCGAACCAAAAGGTAAAAAAGAACGGGAACAATCATCTAAGTAAGAAAGATAGTCAAATAAACCACTAAAATAATGTCACAAGAGAAATAAAATTAGCGTATGAGAAAGACGTAAAGTAATAAATGTATTATCTCATTTTTAGTGTAGAAAGTCAGCCGAAATATGTCCAGATTTGTAATAGATTAGAATTCCGATGAGTAACTGATAAATTCAAAGAAGGAGTGAAATGTTAGCATTGATTATGTGTTTTGCATTAATAGAAAGTTTTATTGTTCCATACACAATTATTAATTTTTTATTTAATAATTAATTAATACACCTATAATTTTTTTGTGTACTGATATTCATATTAAAACCCCTTTTTTATTTATTTAAAAAGGAAATGCAGCTTTGTTATATATGGTCGTGGAATAGCATTTATCTGCAAATGGCCTTGCTATTCTTTTAAGAATCGATTTTAATTAATTCCCTATTTTTTTCCGATTTTCTCATGGGATGATCATCTTTAGTTTACTACTACGTCAAATTTTATTCATGCAGATATCCTATAATATTTATACTTGCGTAATATTTGCGTACAAAGGGTATAGTATGCACAAATATATTTCTATATATATTTATGTATGCGTATATATATTTGTTTAAAAAAATCCTACCAAACTCCTCCATCAGTTTTGGTCTACAGATATGAAACTTAATATATAGAGTATTCGAACCAATGCAAAACTTCATATTTGAGTTTTAGCCGGAGAAACTGTGCACAATTGTGAAGGTCGAAGGGCGGCATAAGCATATGAATGAGCAATAGAATAGCTCTTGGTTCATGTATTAATTTTTAGACTTGCAGTACAAATGTATTCGTAGCTCAGGCATTAATAGCAAAGAAAAAAAATAAATCGTAAGGTAAACGTTTTGGTTTTGATTTTCGGCGGTGACGCCCGACCGTAAAAAGAAAAACTTTTTAAATCATTATTACTATAGAGTTCAGTATAATATAATAATAAATACGAAATTTGCATTAAGAAAAATATCATATTTAAGCATATTTTATGACCGGGTAATGCCGTGCGGCTTGCTAGTTAGGCCTAATTCTCGGCCAGCGTTTTTCATGACAAACAGCATACTATTTGATTGACCTGTCTTCAAATCCCTCAACTTAACATTCACAGGCAACACGAATCAAAGTATAATTGTTGATAGCATTTCAAGACTGTTACAAAGAAGGTGGGTGCTCTCTATCATGCTAGAAACTTACTTACGCCATAGAGTGTCCTATATTGACAAGGCCGAAATTCGTCCATGCCCGGAGTTTTGTTGTCATATCTTCACAAGTGCATCTATCACCAATCACTCATGCTTCCAGAGAATCCAAAAAAGAATCGGAGATCTACTAGCTCCCGCACTATCTACCAAGCTCCAACCTCTGCCTCATCGCCGCAATGTGCTTTCCCTATACCTGTTTTACATGTCCTTTAATGGAATGTTTTTGATGGACAAATAGGAATTGTGTTCGCTCAATGTACATAATTGCGACAACCCGACCAGCAAAAAAAAAAAAAAAAAAAAATCACACCCTTTCACTGTAGAATTTATAGACGCCTCTAATTGTGACTTCTCTTAGATTGCTAGATTTTGTAATTCCTCCTCTGTTTCCAGCTTCTATGACTGTACAATTATACAATATGAAGACAGACATCTCGCCACTGAACGCTTCGCATTTCCCTGTTACACATGATCCGAAATAGTAGTCGCTTACATCCAATTGCAAGATGCATTTCCTGGGGTGACAAAAGAGTAAAAACAAGTGAAGCATGCATGGTCCACCGTGAGTACACAGTGCACGAGGCATAAAAGAAATGACTAAGTGCAGTATTCTCCCCTTTTAGCCCCAAAAGTCCCCAGGGGCGTCAAATCCTCGTGAGAATGAAGAAACGGTGAAATTTAAGGTCTTACCATATATAAATTTGAGTTCTACACCATGCAAAAAAAAATGACAAGTCCATCATTTGCCAACCCCGATTTAGACCCCAAAGTCTCGAGGGCTTTAACATATTTTAATTTGAGTTCAACACCATGCAAAACTACTAAATAGGCATACGCAGAAAGTTTTGGACAAATATGGTAAAATAGTCTCAAAAATGGAGTGTTTTTATTAGCCCTAAAAGAGTCTCTGGGGCACACCCATGGGTTATCACGAAGTATAGACAAACAAAATTATATAGAAATCAGTTAGTTACAACTTTTTAGAAAGTTTTATGAAAATCCAAGGCATCGATTTCTTTAATAAGCACAAAAGTGTCAATTGTAGCCATTTTAACCCGAAAGGCAACCCTAATCCGTTCTGTTACTTTTTTTTTACTTGTTATCGAGAAGTATAGACAAACAAAGTTATATAGAAATCAGTTAGTTACAACTTTTCAGAAAGTTTTATAAAAATCTAAGGGATCAATATTTTAATAAGCACAACAGTATCAATTTTAGCCATTTTAACTCGAAAGGCACACAGAAACGGGGGGGTGCAAGCAGAATTTTCCCGGAAAATCCATTTTCTTACGTTTTTAATCGTATCATGTTTTATGTTTGTGTAAATGTCAAAAGATTCCAAGGCGTAGTTATTGAGAAAAGTGAATACAGACGAACAAACGAACGGATAAACAAACGGACGGACGGACAAGGGCGAATTTACTGCTTCACCATCCTTTTCTCGGAGGACTAATAATCTAAATATTGGACCTTATTTATTAAATTCTTTAAGTTATCCTGGCTATGAGTAAATATATTAGGAGAAAAGATCAAGAAAATTTTAATGATAAAATACTCGGCGATCGAGGATTCTTTTTCCTTTTAGCACATCAATACCCATCATAGCTTTAAAAAAAAAATGTACCATTTAAATTAGTCGCTGATAAAAAAAGTTTTTAAACATAATGAAATGTGCGTGGTAATAAACAGATAACAAAATAATTACACGAAATGTAAAGATAATTCTTATATTATAGCAAATTATCCTCTTGGAGAAAATAGTTACATCCGCTAAAAAAAACTTTCCTTTGTGGTAATTATTTATTTATTTTTGCAGTCGAAAAATCATGGGTTAAGGAAATATATTTCACTATACTGTATTCTTTGTCTTGCATACAATAACGTTTCTATATTTGAAATTTTACTTTTTCAAATTACAAATTTTAAATTCCTAAATTATGATATATATATATATATATATATATATTCATATATATGTATATATATTTATATGTATACATATACATGGGAGAATTCCTCAGGTTTATGCCTTGCTCTACCTATGTATTAAGCACTGTTGAAGTAAATACTGAAACTTTACGCATAAAACTATATATTTATATATTAATTTATGTGATTAAATGAAATTCCAGAGTAACGGCATTTGTATATGTTCATATTTCTGAAGATGCTTTAATCGCATTTGCTTTCATAATTTATTAATATTATAAAAATACATACTGACTAATGATCTAAATCAAGTGAACATCACGTTTCACTCTTTGTATCCATTTTCTAATTACTTTCTTTTTGCTGGGGATGGGGCATTCTACCGGATGTCAAACATTCTCCCATTAGTTTAGTTACTCCAATCGAGAGATCTTTTTTAAGATTCTAACCGCCTCTTTAAGTGCTATTGTTTGTATTTCTCTTGCACTTGGCTCACCGGGTATATTCGTCAGATAGTTTTTGAATTTGTTTTCATTATCCCGTTTGCTCCTATAATGACTGATACGATGGGTATCTTCTTCAGATTCGAGATTCTTTTCATGCCGTACATAAGTCTTTGGTATTTCGTTATTTTCTCCCTCTCAGCTCTGTTAGGGACGCTTATTTTTTCAACTAGGGTTGCAACTTTCTCTTTCTTGTTCCATATCACTATGCCAGGCCTAATAATAATTTAATAGACCCATTTTCTAGGTATGTAGCTGTAGGAGTTTCGTAGTCATGGTGGATAATGTATGACTTATTTCCAACTGTTCTTTCTAGTACATGCTTCCAAGACTTGATATTACATTGGATATTCAAGTTTTTACAGATTTTACAATGGAGATATTTACATACTCCATAGCGTCGCATTGTATAATAGCCACCCCCCAACAGGATTTCACAACTGGATGTCAGGTAGCTCACTCTCACACTGTCTAGTTCTGTATGGCAGAACCTGCATTTGTTATTATTGACGCCACTCACTTTTTTTAAACATTGGCCATCAAAACCTGATATCGAGCGGCTATTATAATTCTCTCCTTATCATAGTGGAGAGATCATTTTTAATCCAGTTTACAGAGCCTTCTTTTCAATATATTCCTGTGATAGTTACAAACATACACACACATGCATGCATATACATATGCACAAATAAACCTCTCCCTCTGTCTCTGTCTCTCTCTCTATCTCTCTATCTCTCTGTATATATATATATATATATATATATATATATATATATATATATATATATATATATATATATAATGTATCACAAAAGTGAGTAAACCCCTCACATTTCTTCAAATATTTAAGTATCTATCTTCATAGGATATCCCTGAAAATACGATTCATGATATAATGGAAAAGCGTCCATTTGCAGCATATATAACAGAGTTAATTTATTTCCCCCACCAAATAACCCAACATATAGCCATTAAAAGCTAAATCCCTGGTAACAAAATTGACTACTCCCTTTACAAAAATTTGTCAATATTAACATACAACATGCCGATTCTCAATATTTTATGTGGCCACCATCATTATTCAAAACTGCCTTTACTCTCCTGTGCATGGAGTTTACCAGAGCTTCACATGTAGTCACTGGTATACTATTCCACTCTTCAATTACGACGTCGCAGAGATGGCGAGTATTTGAGATTTGCGCACCTCCACCTTCTGCTTGAGTATTCCGAAAGATGTTCTATTGGGTTCAAGTCTGGGGACATGCTTAGCCATTTCGTCACTTTTACCTGCAGCCTCTTCAGTAAAACAGTGGTTGTATTGGATGTGTGTTTTGGGTAATTTGTCATGCTGGAACACTGCTCTGCGAAGCAGTTTCTGGAGGCATGAAAAACATGGTGAATTTTCATATTTTCTGTTCAACTTTGAATTTCATATTCATTGAGTTTTGTAATACAACGACAGTGAAGTGTCCTTCACATATATCCCATTATTCATTTAAAGTATATGTCCAGAGAATCTATTTTCAAATGTCCTTGATGTAATGCCTATGAAGAATTATTTTATATATTTGGATTTTCCTTAATGTGTATTTAAGCTTCGTATATCACTAGATATGTAAAACATTGATTTCTTAGCAGACAGTCTATCGATCTTTTGCGATTACATTTATTCTTATTTCTATTATCCTTAGTATTTCTGGTTGTTACGCTTTTCTTCAAAATGTGTTTTATTGTGTGGTAGTTTATATATATATATATATATATATATATATATATATATATATATATATAGAGAGAGAGAGAGAGAGAGAGAGAGAGAGAAAGAGGAAGATAGAGAGGATAGAAAATGACATATCACCGGGAGTTGCTGGGTTGTAAATACGCTTAAATGTAGTATTTTTATTCATCCAGATTTCATATATAATATTAAAATTCAATTCTTTATTGATTATATTATTGTGCGCAGTATAAAGTAGTGCGATCTGGCGTACCCGGTTGTAAAACACTCTTAAATATTAGATTTTATTTCATGCAAAGTTCATATTTAATCTTATAATCTATTGATTATTATGCTGGACTAAATATATAGCGTAGATTTTAAATGTAACAAAAAATATATGCTTTGGGTGCCATCAGCTCGAAGCAAAACCAAAAACATATTTCTCCAGCCTTAATCGGTATTATCTGTATTTTGTCCTCACGTATATCCAATCGTTGTACAATATATAAATGTATATTTGCACATCCGTGTAATAGCACATTTAATGGCTTATCTATGCCAAGTTTCGATTTTTTTTAAAAGTAACCCCATTGGCAGCTATTTTTACTGGCGAAAAACTAAATTGAATTTGGTCCATAGTTCCAACTCAGGGTTCAAATGTGTAGCCCAATTTTTTCAACTTCTACAGGCTCGGTGTCTGAACGTGCCCTCGGGCATTGTCCTGGAGGAGAATTGGGTCTTTTCTGTTGACTAATGCTGAATGTTGTATGGAAGTTTCTGGTGCATTTCATCCATTTGTTGACAGTACTTCTTCGTCGTAATGGTTTCACCTGCATTAAAAATCTGTCATTAATGAGACCGGTCATACCAGAAAAGAGTCAGTATGTCTTTCTTTTGGGGCAACGCTGACTTTATGAAGTGTCATGGAGCTTCGTAGGCGTCTAACCACTGAGCTGAATGTCGCCAAATTGTTGTAAAGAACCCAGTTTTCATCGCAAGTCACATCCCGGTCGAGAAACGGCTCGTTCTTGTGCAAAAGAAAGAGAGATAATACTTCATAATGGTGTTTCTTTTACTTTTTTTTTCAATTCGTAACAGACGTTTATCAAAATTTTTGCATTTCCAATCTGTCTCAAGTGGTTGGAAATCGTCGTATACGTTACATCTAATTCAGAAGCAAGTTGTGCGTGGAATGGCTTTGTCAAAGGCTCTTAATTGATCGTTGTCGACATGCGATGGGCTACCAGTACGCTCATCATCTTCAAGACCCTCGTCGACGCCATGCAATGTCTTAAACCACCAATGTGTTGTGTGTTCAGTAGTGGTTCCTTGACCTAACGCGTCGTTTATATCGCCAGCCGTTTCAGCAACTTATTATTTTAACTTTTGAAATCATTACTATATTAGATCTAATATGATAGCAAAAAGAATTGTCTCTGTAATAATAAATACTAAATCAGCATAAATAAAACAATATATTTAAGCTAGTTTACGCTAGGCAGCCTGCTAATATATATATATATATATATATATATATATATATATATATATATATTGAGAGATAGAGAGTGAGAGAGAGGGAGGGGGAGAGAGAAAGAAAAAGACCGACAGAGAGCGAGGGGGAGTGAAATAGAGATACATACAGATATACATACACATCACGACTTCAGCTCGTGCGAACACTCTAAATTGTCATTGTATTCGCCTGAATTCGGCGTTTAATAGTTCTTAACACCTTTCATTCTCGTGGTGATTGTTTGGTGGCTCTGAAGTAGAGGTTCAACAAATGGAGCAAAAGGTGGATTCGTGGTTTGGTTGTAGTCTCATGAACCGCAAGACTTGTTATTCTACACTGCGGATGGCGTAAACATGAAACACTAGTGTGTGTAGGTATGAAGGAATAAATATTATTTAATTGTAATTATATATCTGTATATGTGTATACATAATAAGAGAGAGAGACAGAAAAAGGGGAGCAAGATAGAGGGAGAGACATTAAAACTATTGAAATAATGTAAAACATAAATAACACGCTAAATAATTTATTAAACATATCTCTATCAATATAGATTTGGTTAGAATATTTACTTTTATATTATTGGAATAAAGACACATTTATATACACATATATTTATGTACATATTTTCCTTTCTTTCTCTCTTTCACTCTTTCTTTCTATCTCTCTCTATGTATGTATATATATATATATATATATATATATATATATATATGTCTAATTAATTTTATCACATAAATTAATATATGAAAATATAATGTTATGCGTCAATTTTCAGTATTTACTTTCACAGTGCTCAATACATAGACAGAGCTAGGTATTAAGCTATACAAATATATATGACAATTAAGCTACACAGAATACTCCGCGTCTCATTCTCGTGAGAATTCGTCAGACTTATTTTTATAACTTACAATATATATATATATATATATATATATATATATATATATATATATATATATATATATATAAAGAGAGAGATACGCACATAAAAATGTGCATTACTCTACACATAGGCGTTGTTATATATGCTTATGTTCGTGACGAGCGAATATTACTGCCGTGCAATCTCAACAATATTCGTGTTCTATATCTTATTTAGACATTTGTTTAATCATTAAATTACGTAAAAAAATACAGTGCATTTTTATCTGTTTCTTTCTTAGTTCCCTTATTTTTTAATATTTTCCTTACGAATTCCTTATCTTCTCTTATCACATGTTTCTAGCCAATCCCCATACGCCGATGTTGAGTTTTTTCTTTTTTGCAAATAAGTCCAGGTTAATGGAACAAACCACGCACAACGTAATATTTATCTTTTTTTTTTTTAAATAGAACAGATGAGATTTTTCTTTCTATCTCATAATGATAGGTTTTCTTTCGAAGAACGGAAGACATTTGTCGTGCTGTGACACAAGAGATTTTATTTACATCAGGAAAATTGTTCTTTTAGAATTTCTTTCTTTGGTATTGTTTGTAGCGTTTTTTTATATTTTCTCGATTTAAAGCCACATGATTTATTATTTTTCTTTTTAATTTTTTAGAATAATATCGATTATGCAGCGAATGTATTGTGTTTTCTACGTAAATATAAACTAAAAATGATCCCAGTAGTTGATTTGTCAACAGGTTTTTCTTAGAAGTTTCCATTTAACTATAAAAGTCTTCAGGAATTCAAGAAAAAAATTTACCTTTTTATATTAAAATTGACATCAATATTATATTTCTAATGCTCCTTGCTTAGCGAGACCGCATGTTACGTATTGGAAAATGACAAATACAATATTTGAATGCCAAACTGATGCAAAAAAAAAAACAAATTCGCGAAATTTGGCTTTAAAAACACTAATCTGGCAATATTGCGTAAGAATAACCTCCCTTTTACATAGTATCTTTTTCGAATATTATGATAATATATGGTCATTGTTTAAATGGTTTGAGAAGGGAACTGGTCGGTTCTATACCGAAGACAAAATGAGTGAAACGTTACACTGAACGTGGATCATTTGAACAGAAATAGGACGGGGAAAAATTATCTGCCAAGAGATGCTGGACTATAAGGGAAAATTAAATATAGTTTCTTTACAATGTGATTTTATTATTGTATTGAACCATGTAGCAGAATATTACTTTTTGAATATTTATTAGTGCTTATTGACTTATCTAATTTGTGCCAGTTCTATATTTAAAATACAATGGATATTAATCTTATAGAAATATAAACACAGTCATATTAGTGCTATTGGGTTTCGTGTTAAAAAATAAAACTTTTGCACTATTCAGAAATATATCTGCTTGATCAAACATATTTGTTGATTAAATATGCTATTAATTTAGTGAAAATTCCACGGGTGCCGTTACTATATATCACTTTTCTTTGTTTAGGTGATGCAGATGCTAGTGGTTGTTTGTTGAGCATTATTCATAATATAGTTGCATTCGTTTCCCCGATATCTTATTATTATTAAGAATTCTTTTTAGAAGGGAATCCTGTACGTAAAAGTTTCCAACGTTTTGCCGACTTTTCAAATGTCAATAAACACACATACGTACGTCTGTATATGTGTGTGTTATATTTTTAATGGACGCATATTGATTATATTACCTAAAAGCATCAATGTTTTAAGCTAACGCAATTATTAATGATGAGACCTGCCAATTTCTACTGGTTCGAAAATTTGAATCCAGTAGCAAAGTAACCTCACTAGTCTGTAACTAGGCATTCACCACCTAGGCCACCAACAATAATCATACTAAAGAAAAGAGCGTCGGATTCTACACATACTGTATAGCCCAGCGAACAAATACAAAAATAGAGAGAGAGAAAGAGGTGTCGAACGAATTGGGCTCGAACTTGGCACACTCGGGTTCTAAGTTCGTGTCGTTTACTTATGAGCTACCGTCACATCTCTGGTGTCGTTTTTGCGCGTCATTCATTCATTTTATATTAATCAGATAATGGTTGTTTGCATTCGCTTCCCAATATCTTTCCAGTAAGAATTCTTCTATAAAAGCATCCGGTACTTAATGGAAATAACCCGTGTACGTTACCAACCTATCTAAGTAAAAATTGTTTTTGTTGAACGAAGTGAATTCGAACTTGAGCCTCCAGGTTACCAGTCCGTGCGTTAACTATTTAACCACTCTCAGCTCAGTGATGTTGACAATTTCACGGTAATATGTGTAAACCAACACGTTTACTCGCTCGGGTTAAAAAAAATAAACATTTAATACCCTGAATGAGATCCGTACAAGAATGTAACCGAAAAGAAATGGCTAAAAAGAAACTTTGTCTCGAACAGTTTGACGAAAGATCCGATTTTCAGAGAAAGGTAAAAATGTTGCAAAAAATATTATCATGAGCAACAAAAAACAATATAATACATAACAGACTGTTGCAAATATTGAAACCATAAATTGTATTGCAAATTAAACAGTCAGAATAGTTTGAGTGATGAGTTCTCAGATAGGGTGTTGTTAGCCGTAGAAATCGGGGTTCAAAAGATTTCTTATAGTTGTTGAAGGGAAAATCGTTTCCTCAGCAGCAATAAATTTTATCAAACATGTCCCCAATTCATTACAAAGTTGAGGCAGTTGAATAAGTAGTGAACCTTTCCATCGCATATGCATGCGTTCTTGTTACCCACGTGTCGGGAATATACTTTGGCGATGTCAATAAATATAGCCATCACTGAAACAATTTCATCATGAATTTCTTTTATGAAGAGAAGAAATATTAACTGTCCAACGATCGATCCACATGGAACAGCCAAATGAATACATACTATATAGAGGTATGACAATCAAGTACAGCTATGATCTTTCCTTTTGGGTAAAATGATTTGAGTATGTTAAATTCTCGATTAATAATTCCGTACGAATGAATTTTGATGAGGAGAACCTCATGACAGTCCCTTACGCAAAACTATGCAAACTGTTTTTTTCATTTGTATGTAAGATTACATATTTATTAATATTACAAAACATCGGAGTAAATCAATGAGATATTTTAGGGTTTAAGATTGTAAAATAGTGTTCTCCATTTTTTTTTTTATCCAGTGATCAAATCTTAATCAGCTTTCGCTTGAAGGTTATTTGATAAATATACGCATCGTTAGTATCTTTCATTTTTCGAAATCAATATGTAGAAGAGAAGTATTTAAACACTGTATTAAGTTAATATTTTAAAAATTAGGTCATTATAGATTAAAATTCAATTTTTCAATTAATTAAAAGCGATCGACGCTGAAAATTCTACTGACATTTTTACGAATTTATACAACCTTAATATTGAGCTGTAACGTTAAACCAGATTAATTTCATACTTAGAAACAAATGCCATAGGAAAAGATAGGAACGTATATGTCTTTCAGAAACTAGATGATTTTCTAAACATGTCATAAATAAATAAATAAGTGGTAAATGCATGTATATGTAGAAACTCTTAGACATTTAATTTATCAGTTATTGGTTAAACCGTGTGGGATTTTCACGTGTACAAAACACACGTATGTCTGTACCTTCCCCCTATTCTCTCTGCTTCACTATTTTTTTTACCAAGTAAGATTTATGACTTACTTGTAGTTTCATTAAATACTTTTGAAAGCAAAATCCGATCCTGCATTTTACCAATCCCTATCCTCTGATGAGAAGAAAATAATTTATTCGAAACTCCGCGGATTAAGGACTATCCACTTATTTTGTGCTTCCTTTTTAAAATTAAATATGATTTTAACACCTTTTCAAAGCGTTTTTAAAAATATTTTATGAACTACCTGTTCTTATATATATATATATATATATATATATATATATATATATATATATATATATATATATATGTATAGTAAGTTATAAAATATATATTTATAACGTACTAACGAGCTCTACCTACGTATTGAGCATTTTGAAGTAAATATTTAAAGTTTTACGCCTAAATTTATACTTTCGTATACTAATTTTATGTGAGTAAATTAAGTAGCTATATATATATATATATATATATATATATATATATATATATATATGTGTGTGTGTGTGTGTTTGTGTGTGTGCGTGTGTGTGTGTGTGATATTTTTATGAATATATATTATTTTTACCTAAAGATACAAATGTTTTATTTAACGCAATTGTTAATGAGGTGATCTAGTTGGAAGATTCGAACCCAGTCACAGAGTAATCTTTCCAGCATTCAATACCTGGGTCACCAAGAATAATCCCGCAAAAGAAAAGAGCATTAAGTTCAGCATATGATGTACAATCCAGCGAACAAATACAAAAATGAGAGAGAAAGGGTGAGTGGTAAAAAAGGATTATGTTTTAGAAAAACTGGTATTTTAAATCATTTTAATTTCGATACTATGAAGTATGATTTGTAGCGAGATTTGAACTTACGCTTTTTGCATTCGGAGTTCAACTCGCTGTCATAAACCCTACAACGTCTAAATAATTGCGTGGCTATATGATCATTTAAAACAATGATACGTGTATAATTATTACAATGAAATAAATGAATTGAACATGATTATCTTGGATGGAATTGTAATAGGGACTCATTATAGTATTCAAATATATAGTTTACTTATTTTAGCGTCTATTTTTGTCCTTTTATATACATTTCGTCTTAATAAAATTAATTTTAATATATTATTGTTCACACATACTTATTCCAAAAAATATTTATTTACAATGTGATTAAATAAAAACGCATAGCTTTACATAAACGCTTATTCTCATTCTAAACATTTAAAAGTTGATAGTTTTATATTCATATTTGCATGCTTTTGCGTGATCATTAAGCTTTCTTAGCTTATGACTGACAACTGCGTTTGTTGTGTACTATCGACCATTTTGTTTTTAAGACACATATTTGCCATCCGCCAAGGGAACAACAGATAATTATTCACACAATTGTAGTTCATCTAAATATGATAATATTGTTTAAAGTTTATACTGAAATCGACTTTTACATCTATAAAAGTAAATATTTTAATATTTTATGAAGTAAATAATTGAATTGATTTTACGTAGAATTAAAGAATATACGCATTTATCAGTTATACTGAAACACGACTATATACGTTGTAATATCAACCCATTCATGTTGATAATATCTACTGAAAATGAATATGCGTTTTAAATAGGTGACTAATCTAAGAGTTTGCTTGGATATAACAATTATTATGCAGTTAAACATTATATATGTGTGCATTAGATTCACTCGTAGACTAATCAGCAGTCGTTTATTAATGTAATTAAATTTTATTAAACACAATTTCAAGGTGTAAAAGTGAATTTTGATGGCTGAATTTAGTTAAAATAATTTAATAAAAAGGACACAACGAGGGGATGAAAACTCTATGAAAAATCGGATACTAGCGATAATTTTGTAAACAATTAATAATCATTAGACATCAATTAATAAACATTCCTCGAATGGCAGTTTATTGTAAATGCTTCACAATTATGTATTTATGCTTATAATATAGAAGCAATCTCTTTATCTAATTAAAAATAAATTACGTTCTCATTAAAAGTTATGTATATTTATTAGACACCAACTGACCAATATTCACTGAATGTTAATTCATTTTTAAACTTATTGACATTTAAGCCTGGCTATTTAGATTTTGTCTTCATAATAAAAATGATACAGTGTATTTAGATCAAAACTTGAATTAGGTACCTAGTCATAAACAAAGTATGACTATAGTACGATTCTAATTTCCCCGTAAAATGGGAGCAAAATTATTCTGTCCGAAGATTAATTTTTCATACCATGGAAGGGACATTCTTCTAATTTAAAATTTTAGAACAGTAGAAAGTAGACATTGAGTGTACTTCGCTTCCCTTATTTTGTCCTTTAGGGAACAGATTCCCTGTGCGGTGTTTCTGACAAAGAGCGGGAAATTACTGATTTCTGGCCAGAATCAATTTCATCTAACACTTATCATTGGCATGTTTTTGATCTTGAAGTAATATTTTCCTTAACTCCTTATATCCATAACTTCATGCCTTGTTTGCAGCGATTTCAACTGGAAAAAGAATAATTTATAAAGGGCATAGTGTCCCAACATTTTTCTGACTATGCACGTTTGTGCTGATCATTTATTAGTATCAATACCACATTTCAAATTCGAAAACAAATTCAACCAATTAATTAATTGTATTGACAATTACAAATGATCATGGACTCTTTGCCAGTTAATAGATGTTAGAGTTGGTTTATTTAAATAAAACGATAGAGATGTATCTTTGTTCCAATATATCTCTATATAAATACATATTTCTTTGCTTCTAATAATGAAGAGTATATTTCTCTGTCTATACATAAAGTTAAGTGTGTGTCCAAATACGAGATGCTTTCCAGATGTAATGTCTCCTGACTTTTTTTTTTTTTTTTTTTTTTTTTTACACAGTGATCACCACTTATCAAGGCCCGGAAGCCACTCAGGGATAAGGGTTATTGCAAGTACATTAAGTTAGTGAGGAGATTTGCTGAAGTGTTTACTTAAGGGGGCGGTTCATTAGAAATTTGTTAACATTGGACTTGAAGACATCCAAGTTATAGTCCGGAGGGAAGCAGGCAGACGGAACAGAGTTCCACAGGCGTGCAGTTCTAAGAAAGAAACTTTGTTCATGGAATCCGCGTTTTGATTTAGGCACAGATATAGAGTGGGGGAAATTTTTCACCGTGGATTCAGCTAGACGGGTGTTTTTCGTGAAAGATGGCGAGGTGGGACCAGAGATTGGAGTTCAGACGAGCATCTGCCATGGAAATAACGATAAAACAAGGACAGGCTCGCAACGTCTCTTCTGTGGGAGAGAGGTTGCAGGGTAGAGAAAAGGGCATCCCCCACTAAGCCACGAAGCCTATTTTGTACTCTGTCAAGGCAGGATAGGCTGTTTTTAGCAGCTCCTGCCCAGATATGGCAACAGTATTCCATCCTTGGACGTACTTGACTTTTATATAGATAGAGAATTTTTTTCCCGCCCGAATGCAAACATAATTGTTATGATGACTGGCATTATGCTTAGATGAGCTGAAAGTTTCACGTCTCTGTTGCTAATATTGACGGAGTTAGACGCTAAAAAAGCAACCCCTGTCATAGACCTGCTTCAAAAGCAGAGATGCGTTATTGGATTGCTAAGAATTTGAATTCATAATGGTGATGAATATGTGGAAAATTAAGTTGGAGCACAAATAGTCGTTCATGTTACTGATCCCACTCCCGTCTTCGTAGCTCTTTTACTTTTGGAGTTAAGAATAGGAAGCGGCTTCACTTTTGGAACAACCCTTCGCATGACAATACTTGCTCTGGACGTCTTCCTATCATGAACTGCATAGGCTTCGTAAACAGTCAAAAAGCGCCGATGAATGTTAATCGGTTCAGTTATTTCTGTATGGAGAAATTCAATAATGTCTCTCTGCATCTGACGCACGCCAGTTATAGGGTGTTATTTGTTAAAGTATCACATTAACAATACCTGTAACAGAGACATGAAACTGAGAGGTCATGATTGCATGAGTTCAGTCATCATATAAATGCATTTTACAATCCCCTCTGATTGACCCGGCGAAATAAAAATAAGAGGTATCACTTTTGGAACATACAGAGTACAATGTATATTTTTCTTTTATTAAAAATTTGATCTTACTAAGGATTTAAGGGTAAGAAACCGGGGTTTAAAATACATGGAGGAGGGTATTCAAGAGATTCGATCAGCGGAATTGTACCAACGTGTTTACATACTGACGATTTTTGAAACACAAAACATATTGTGTTATCGTTATTTCCATGGCAGATGCTCGTCTGAACTCCAATCTCTGGTCGCCCTTCGCCAATCTTTAACGAAAAACACCCGTCTAGCTGAATCCACTGTGTAAAATTTCCCCCACTCTTTATCTGTACCTAAATCAAAACGTGGATTCCATGAACAAAGCTTCTTTCTTAGAACTGCACGCCTGTGGAACTCTGTTCCGTCTGCTTGCTTCACACCTGACTACAACTTGGATGTCTTCAAGCCCAACGTAAACAAATTCCTAATGAACCGCCCCCTTAAGTAAACACTTCATCAAATCTCCACACTAACGTACTGTACTTGCAATAACCCTTATCCCTGTGTAGTTTCCGGGCCTTGATAAGTGGTTACCACCGTGTAAAAAATATATGTTTATGGAGAATTAAATATATATTTATCAACTAAACAAGTATTAAATATATATACATATACATATATACATGCATATATATATATACATGCATATATATATACATATATATACATGCATATATATACATGCATATATATATATATATATATATATATATGCACTCACAAGCAAAAAAGATGGCCCTAGAGTGAAAGAAGGAAGAAATCGATTTTTCAATATTTTTCCATGAATTTTTGTTCATTTTAACTGAACATTTCTATTTTGCAGATCCTTATTATTATTATTATAGCATATAGTATAAGTGGAAAAATAATCTTAAAAATGGTAAGACCGCATCTCGGTGAGGATATAAAAACCGAATAGCAGGATTAAGGGAGTTCAAAATGACATACATGAAGACTTTTGATATTTTAAGAACAGTAATAGCGAAAAAATATTTTTCTGTAGTGAAGTGAATTGGTCAATGGTTCGAAGCTGAATGCTTGGTAAAAAGGAAATCTGGATCTTATCGCCCTAGAGCATTCACTTTGAAGGACGACCAGAGGCTTAGATTAAGTGTATTGAAGGATTGAACGAAAACTTACGTTAACCATAGCAAAGAATTCCAAACAGTGCCTGGAAATTCTCTTTCTAGATATAAAATATCTAGAAGAATGAAAGATTTTCTTCTAAAAAGTGTGCAAAATAGCCAACTTTATCTAAGAAGAAAATCAATGATAGAAAAGGTTTCCTCGTGTTATGACAAGAAAGATACAGGTTGGTTCAGGAATGGTTTCTGGTCAGATGAATCAAGAATCATGATTTTGTCTTATTATTGATGCTTCCAATGCTCCTGAATAGTGCAATCGGTGAACTAGAGAAATTTTTTTTCACCAAATTGCATAAAAACGATGGTTAAACACAGGAATGGAGAGATAATGGTATGGGGAACTTTTAGTGCAGCAGGAGTTGGAGAACTTATTAGATGTGAGAAGTCAATCAATGCAAAGGAATACATTCGATTATTAGAAACATGACTGTTACCAATTATCCAGAAGCTTGGAATATCTCAGAACATTATTTTCGAACATGATAATGCCCCTGCTCACACTGCTAAGTCACAACAAATAGTTTTCTGATAATTCAATTAATGTGATATTTTTGCCGGATCAAAGCCCCGATTTGAACCCAATCAAAAGTATTTTGTCCATAATATCTCGTATATTGGATGGAAGAACTTTTTCTAACAATGACAAACTGTAGGAAGCTGTGCAAAGCGAATGAAATAGCATCTCCTCTTCACAGTGTTCCATTTTGGTTGAGAGCATGTCTAAAATATTGATCTTTTAAAGAAATCAAAAGGGAATGCGATTCCGTCTTAAGGATTTCTTAAAGTAAATGTCTTGTTCTGTGTTATTAGTCTCGTTTAAGTTTCCTTGTTCAAATATTGTTTGTTCAATATAGTTTTTAATGCAATAAAATGTATAAAATTTGTTTGGCCCATTTTTTTTTGCTCACGAGTATATATATATATATATATATATATATATATATATATATATATATATATATATATATATGTGTGTGTATGTGTCTGTGTCTGTGTGTGTGTGTGTGTGTTGCATTTAATTTGTATAGCATTACCTGGATATATTTATTTCTAATCCCTCTACGTGCTAAGCGTATTCTATTTAGCTGTTTAATGTAGGTATTTATCGATCATTCTATTCTCCCTTTCCTTACCTCTCTATATTCATCCTTTTTTACTGTATACCCTGAAATGTTTCTGCCAGTTAATCTGTCTTTCCATCGAGCTTAAGACTTAATGAGGTCTGAACCTGTCATTCATTTGATTTTAGAATTTTTAGGAAAATACAATTAAATAACAATACACCCCCGAACAGGTACGCCCCAACCTACACCTAACTGCTGCCCCCCGCACATACACGCACGTACTCTTATGCAACATATGAAAACCATGCACATTAAAATACGTATGTTTAAATAAACAAGAATACAAGCACGTAATAAAAGAAGGGGTTGAAATCTGGCAGCCCTATTTATAATGACATCGGACGGAAATCCGCAGAGCATTCTTAACCCCGTCATTTCTTTCTTATCAAATCATGCAATGTATTTCGGAACATCCCCGTCTCTAGACCGATTACAGCGTTCGCATTCGCTCACAATATATTTCTCTTTCTGTCTGCCTGCCTGTAGGTTTGTCTCATGCCATAGAATATTTCGTCGGACGCCATGCACAGAGCGATAATATTCTTCCCAATCCAATCTGAAAGCCGTTTTGAATAAAACATCGAAAGATTATACCATAAACAGTTCTTCGGTTTGCCCCTTTGTGACTTTGTCTTTAATAGGATTACAGCGAAATAAGGTTAGCTTTTCCGATTCGCTTTGCTTTTTTATTTTATATTTGTTTATTGTTTCAACCTTTGCGTTATCTGAAATGATTGCGATGGAGACCTTTTGAGATCGTAGCCTGGCTTATAGAAAAGACAAAACAACGTCCAGCGACTTAATAATCTTTATTTGCGTCGTACGACAGCTAAGCCTCTTTTGAAATCTTTCCAGCTTTGGCGAAATTAGAGGGTAACGTTATGGGAGGACAAGCTAGTCTTCCCTTATATCATATGTTTAACTATCGATTGATATCAAGTCCAAGAAACACTAGAGGAGATCGATTAATGTTTAAATGATTGTTACTCCTAAGCTGAGAGACAACCAATAATAGTATGTCTACTATAGCAAGTACTTGTTGACATTATCTTTGAAGACGACCATGTTGCAATCTGCAGTGGGGCTTTCACAAAAATAGCCGAATCCATGCAAACTGAATGACGCTTGCCAAATTACAACTTAAATGTTTGATTGCATTTGGTGGCGGTCACAATTGAAACATAATAGAAGGCACCCTGAGCTAAACACGTTCTTACTTAGTAGTTTCACAATCTACGGTCATACGCTATTTCGAAAACGTTTAGTTGAATATATATATATATATATATATATATATATATATATATATATATATATATATATATATGAAAATCATACTTTGTATTATTTTTATCACTTTTTAGGCTGGTTCAACAAATAAAAACTTCCATTTCCTTAATTAAAAGAAGATAAAGAGCTACAAAAACAGGAGCGGTACCATAAAACGAGCGAACGTTTGTTCTTCAGAATTAATGTTCTTACATAGTCACTACCATTCTCATAGTAGTTTTGCCAGGGACTCAATGACACCTCTCTGCTTCTGACGCAGTATGTGACAAGGATAGCTCTCTTAGGATTCTCACGCCGGAGAAGGGAAGACAACGTGCAGGTCGCCAACATCCACAAATGAAAGTCGTCCTTAGAAAAAACTGAATTCGACATCAGCACCCCCAAGACGTTAATTTATGTAGTTATCCACTTAACTAAAGTCAGGTACGTACAGTACACAATTCTAAAAGAGATGCTGTGTCGTAAAATATGTAAGTCAATCAAAATACATGCGGACACACACACACACACACACACACACACACACACACACACACATATATATATATTCTAAAGAGGCGTTTAATAAAAAAAATGCAAAACTAAAAATAAATAATGAAGTTTCGATTACCGGAAGAAATGAAAAATATTAATTTTAACCTATCGCAGACTAAGCCTTTTTATAATCCGATTTCTAAAAAAAAGTTTATAATAACCAAAGAGAATTCATTTATATATGGATGAAAAAAAGGCTTAACTAAAATTGTTAAATAGAAATAGACTTAGCACTAGCATCAGTCGATTTCGCAAAAGTCTTCAATTTTAAAACAGAATTTAACTACATAAGAATGAAAAGAGAAAACCTTAACTAAAATGTTGTAAATAGAAAACGGGGATCATCAGCTTCTTACCATGTAGCTGTTTCGGAGATTTAAAACCAAGACAGCTGTTAAATACTACCGTTAAATAATACCACTTCCCCAATAAAAAATGTAAAATAATACGATTACTATTTCTATTAACATATGAAAAAATATACATAAATAAAATATAAAAATATAAAAACATATACTATTAATAAGTAAATTTCAGATTACAAGATCCGTTCTTCGACATGTTAACTATCATATAAATGTTATGAGAATAAAAATGCATAAAAGCTTAAGTACCTTAGGTACCAGAAAGGCAAATAGATAAGAGAAAGGAAACCTAGCCATACATATCCGAAAACCCAATATATAGTTTAAAGAAGCTTGGAATAAAAAAAAAATGGAAAAATAAAAATAAAGAATGCTGTTTATATATATATATATATATATATATATATATATATATATATATATATATATATATATATATATATATATATATGTATATATTAGCAGGTCGCCCGGTATTGCCCGGTTGTAAAATATGCTTAAATATTATATTTTGATTAATGCTGGTTTCGTATTTATTAATATATTGAACCCAATATATCGTTATGATATAAAAAGTAAAAAAAAAAATACTCGTGCGCCATCACCGAGAATCGAAACCAAACCATTTAACTTACAATTTTCATTTCCCTTACACGTTAACGCCTGAGCTATGAAGACATGTTTGCTGCAGCGCTAAAAATTAACACATGAACTAATAGCGTTACGCATGCATACCGGTAATGTCGTCATTCGACCTTCACTTGACATAATTTCATTGCTTTTAATTTACACACTTTTTCACAGATTTCCCCTAGCTAAAACATAAATATAAAGTTTCGTGTAGGTTCGAATACCGTATATATTAAGTTTCATGTCTGTAGACCAAAAACTGACAGAGGAGTTTAGAAGGTAACACTTTTTAAACAAATATATGCATACATAAATATATATAGAAAGATATTTGTGTTTACTAGAACAATTTTTACGCAAATATTACGCAAGTATAAACCATGTAAAATATCTGCATCAATATTATTACGCGCAATAGTAAAGCAAAGATGATCGTTCCATTAGAAAACCGAAAAAACTAATAGGGAATTAATTAAAATTAATGTTTAAAAGCGTATGCAAAATAGTTGGATCTTTTGCAGATGAATGCAATTCCACGATCTATATATAACAAAGCTCTAGTTTCTTTTTAAATAAATAGAAAACGGGGTTTAATATGAATATCAATACACAAAAAGACCCAAATCTAGAGAAGTATATATATATATATATATATATATATATATATATATATATATATATATATATATATATACCGCTACTTTTCGCTCTTTAAAACTTTACCTATTTTTATATTTGTCTCTCTATTTCCGTCTCTCTCATGAAACATCGATTATGTGAAAAATCAATACGCTTTATAAAAATGAAAATAAGTTAACATTGACATCATTATTTACAATAAGCAACTCCTGATAAACACAATAATGTTTATTGGAATAATTTACATTGTCAAAACTATCGACCTTCATTGAATTCGAATATATTATCTTACACGCAAATACTGATTTGGGAAAAACAGACACACAATCCAACCTCAGACATGATTAACCTAGTATGTTGTGTTACAATTATCGAACACAATAAATGATGCTGAATAAATATTTTGTTTTCGACATTCAATAAGCATAAACTATCGATTTACTATGTAAACAAAGAAACACGTATATATATATATATATATATATATATATATATATATATATATATATATATATATATATATATATAGTAAAACTGGTAATTAGTAAAAACCTGAACAGAGTGCTCAACCATTTCTCTAAGGTTTGACGAGGCCGTTGGATCGTAAACATGGTCCAACATCCGAAACATATGTAATCAAACAAATAAAACGGTGATAAAAAATAACACACACACACACACACACACACACACACACACACACACACACACACATATATATATATATATATATATATATATATATATGTGTGTGTGTGTGTGTGTGTGTTTCGTTGGTTCTAGGATTAATAAATTTACTAATTATTTAATAGAACATTTTGGTAGAAGATCCATAAATTAATTAAAATTGTAAGTACGAATAGTTGTTTTTCTTTCTTTTGTAGCTTAGTTTAGTTTCGTATATACAAACATATATAATATTTTATAATTTGGTGATATTATATTCATAAGTATGCATATATAACTTAGAATTAATAAATTTACTAATTATTAAATAGAACGTTTTAGTAGAAGATTCATAAATTAATTAACGAAACATAGACTGCCAAGAATTGTATAGATCAACTGATAATAACATGGTCAACATCATGAATTTTGGAATATAATATTTTGTTATTTATTCTATATATTGTTCTGCAATCACATTGAGCTTCTTATATAAGGATTGATATATAATAAGAAAATATATTTCTACATATATATATATATATATATATATATAAATATATATAAATATATATATATGATGATTGCAACGTCTTGCCAAACGAGTGCCACTCCCTCAGACACTTAAAGTCCATGAGTCCAAAAATTACTTCTCTCGCCACCGGACCATTTTTATAGACAAATCCCTGAGGGAGTATCTATACACAGATAATTTTACAGGTTCTTAACTTTGTACGACAGCTAATCTCTCTCTCGGTTCAAAATGTTGATATCCAGCAACAAGCAAGAGCAAGATAACCAGCAACAAGTTAAACTGCAGAACAGCTTAATGCGGGTACTGGTCTCCCGTTTTATGGTTTTTAAATAAGAGATTTGGTTCTCCTAGAAAGGTTGCCTTCATCACGGCTTACAGGAGCCCTCTCCACCCCAAAAATACACACACACACACACACACACACACACACACACACATATATATATATATATATATATATATATATATATATATATATATATATATATATATATATATGACGTTTCTGAATTTTTTAGATGAGGATGGGTTATTCGCATTATTTGGATTCATCGGACTACTGTTCTGATCTTGAGTGTGATTTTTACGACGCTTCGGTCGATGTAAACTCCTCCCTTATTCAGGTGTACCTTGTTGACCTTAGGACATCTATCCAGTCATGGCTGATGGATCAAGAGCCTTCTAGCTCCGTAAAATAAATAAAGGGCTCAGCTCGAAATTCCGTCCAATTTCCCGAGTTTGACAGAAACATTTCCGAGTTCGACAAAGTACACCTGAAGGAGGTCGGAAGTTACATCGTCCAAAACGTTCAGAAAAATCACACTTAAGATGAGATCAGTAGTCCGATGAATCGAAACAATACGAATAAGTATACGTAAACCTGTTTAAGTAAACGTTAAAAAACTGTATTTATCTTAAAACTTCAAACTGGGAAAGCAAAAGATTATTTTACGTTAGCATAAATGGCGGAGAGTAGCTGTCGCGTGAAATCATTCAAATATCTGCCTCGCTCTGTCTCTCTTTATTTATCTTTATCTCTCGGATCACCGTAATCGTTCTATGTTCCTCCTGCTAATCTATATATATATATAAAAGCGAAAATGTATGTATGTATGTATGTATGCATGTATGTGTGTTCGCTTTTACTGTATGTCAACGAAAGGCTTTTTTTAGAGAAGCGGTCGCTCGGTTCACAACTTTTAAAAACTTTTTATATCACATATAAATCGTAATATCTCACAGTTAACAACGAAGCTCGCCTGTCTATTTAATTTGCTCGATTTCGGGAAGATAAATATTCAATATTTGTCGCTCGCCGCATGTGGGTTAGTCTTTTTCCTATAACATCTTGGGGGGGGACGTTCAGCAGTAAATGAATACTATCCCGCAGTCAAACTTGACCTCATTAACTTATTAAAACGGGCACCTGCTTAATCCAAGTAATTAAAAAAATTCAAACGTGTTTCCGTTAGCATCTCGCGGTGGGGCAATCGTTAACGTCTCACTTTTTTTTTCACACTTTAATTTACAACTTTGCCTCCACGGTGCAGGTTTGATCCTCATGCTTACTTTTTTTTACCCCCACCCCCCACACGCACACACCTCCAAACACCCGGGTAACGCCGTGTACCGCTCGCTAGTAACTAATAAATGCCGCACCACATTGATCGCAGACAGAGATGGCGACCTGCGACGTATCAACAAAATAATAAAATAATAGACACATCAGATATACACGACACGTAACGTCGTTCAAAGTGTTGCATTCTTATCATTAGTAGTTCATTATGCAAGACAAATTTGAAATGGTTATAACTAATATTTTTTTGAAGTCAATAATGAACTTTTCTTCTAATGATTTTTCATTATTCTTATTGTTAGTAGTAGTTGTACTTTCATGATCGACAATATCAGAAGTACGCATTAATTGACCAGGTGTCAAATTACTTGTATTTCATACTGTAAAAAGAAAACGTGTCTTCAAAATCGCGTAGATTTCTTTATTTGTAAAAAAAATAAAAACCAAGAACAAACTTAAAATATATAGATTTTTTCCATACATCTTTTATTGTTATGTAGTTGGGATATATATATATATATATATATATATATATATATATATATATATATATATATATATATATATATATGTGTGTATATATATATATATGTATATATATATATATATGGATAGATAGATAGCCGTTTTTTAGGCCGTCTGTAGCATCCCCACACTTTTAAAGAAATGTTCGCTATTTTGGGATGAGAGAGTGAAAGAGTGAATGAGGTCAGGGGGTGCGAGGAGGGCGGAGGAAATAGAGGAAGGGAACAAGGGGGGAAAGTGGGGGGGCGCTTGGTATGTCGATAATGTTTTAGTTTTGAGGTTTAAGGAACTTGTCGGGGAGGATCTGGGAGGTTTATTTCTAGTGTGGCTGAGGGCATAGGGATACATGGAGGGGAAGGGGAATATGTGGGGGTGGGAGGAGGGGGTCACTTAAAAATTCGAGGCTTAATGTTAAAGTTTTTATGCGTCTCCTTAGTGAGATGATTTCTTGGTAAGTATGTCTTGACCTGTTGGGTGTTCGCTTATGTTTGGAGGCGGGAAGGGGCTATGATTCGATTTATTTATTTTTATTTTTTTATTTTGTTGTTAATTGTTTGGAGGGGGTTAGTTAGTGGTCGCGGGCACGGGTACACATCTGCGCACGTACGCACATATATACTTAAAAGAAACAGTCATGTGTACATATACATCCCCGCCCTGGCGTGCAAATATATGCACACATGTGCGCCTGCATGCGTAGACACCTACATATATATATATATATATATATATATATATATATATATATATATATATATATATATAAGTGGGGCGTGTATATATATGTGCGTGAGTTTTTGCCCAGTCTAGTGATATAACATGTTCTTATATTGTCGTATATGAAAAATGTTCATTGTATCCTGCATGTATCTAAAATGTTCGTTGTTGTGTGGTCGCTTCTTATCAATTACAGGCGACACAAACTTTTACAGACAGCTTTTCTTACAATAAAACGATAACAGTATGTCTGTTTGTCTCGAACCAAAGGATCCATATACACCCTTATTTATCCAAACCTTGAAATGGAGACCATAACAACGAGCTATATTTTACACAGTCTTTATTTCTCTTATAGATTCCCTTGTCTGGGTTTGGCACGCGAAGTCTTTTTCTACATTTCTGGTTCTTGCTCTTTCTACTTTCCACCAGGCCGTTTACACGTCTGTTCTCTTACATGTTTCTTGCTAGCTCGTGTGTTTGATCTCTGTTAACAAACTATTAAGCCAGCAATGTAGACTAAATAACGCGTGGTTCACGTAAGCTAAAACATTGTCTACATCTAACCGAATTCCAAATGTACTTTAAAAGTTCATGCGTTGACTTTCTTCATTTAATTTCTTCTTAAAACCCTTACATAACATTTCAAGCTGTAAATACAAGTTTTCCAATATCTAATTGTTTTATTTTTCTAATAATAATAATAATCGACCGGGTTACACGGCGCTTTCCAGTCAACGTCTATAGCTATTTTCGATTTTATATGAAAAATAACATATGTAAGACTTTACATGCAATACAGCACAGAAAATATTTGCTTCAACACCAATAGATTAAAGAGAAACTTAGTATTTTTTTATGATCGCCAATGATACGGTCTAATAATAATTTTCCGGTGGTGATGTCTATATTTTTGAAACTAAGCCGGCAGGCAGAAAATCCCCGTCCTTTTTTATAGAGGTCTCTAGATACTGGAACTATTTCTACTCTCGTAGTTTTGTCTCTCGAACTAGTAGACATTAGAAGTAGACATCAAAATTCCGTTCTTCTTTCCTGTTTTCTTACTGTACTGACATACATAAATGTAAGTGAAATGCGAACAGATATTTTGCTGCTCTGCTGTCAAAGTAGGCCCCCTGTAGGCATAATCTCGAATAATAACGTTTTACATCTAAGTGGAAAAATGATTTATTTAGAGCGAATAAGAGTAATACAAAATTATTAAATCACTTTTTAGTAAGAATAAATTTTATTATTCTTTTTTCCTAAGCGACAGTGTCTATCATCTACGGATTAAATTAAATGTATATCGACCACGCTAGTAACGCATATGTTAGCCCTCATCCGAGCAGAACGTTCAAAATTCCATTTATTTCAACCCTCTGTTTAGCTACATAGCTAATCTAGCTAATCTTTATAGCTGATATATTTCCTACCTTAAACGGTATTAACGTAAAGGTTTCATATATCTCTTAAATAGAATCGTTATTTTTTAGACCGTGTACGAAATATATGGCTAGAAAACGAATTAATCTCCAAACTAGTTATGCACGAAATAAAATTTATTTATTATTTGAATATATTAAGGACTTGGAATTTAATAACTATTAAAAAAACCATGTTCAGCATTGAATAATTCGGTTAAGTTTTCAATGTCATGAACAGCACAAAAAAAACAACAAAAAAACACAAACAAACAAAAAAATAAAATAAAATAAACATCCAATGAAAGTCTAGTGTAAAAATCACAACAATTATTTAAAAAAAAAATTGGTGTTTAGATCGTGGTTCAATTCGTAACAAAGAAAAATAATTGTTGTTTTAACGACCCGGTGTCATGTTACGACGTGAATGTGGCTTGTGACTTTAAGATTTATATATAGACCAGCGGGGGGCTGCCCGGCGTTGCCCGGGTGTTTGTAGGTGTGTGTAGGGGGGATAAGTAATAACCCTGAAACGATGTTAAAAAAATCGAAAAAAAACAAAACAAAAAAAAACAGCGAAAAAAAACCGCTGTGTGTATAGGGGGGGAGTAAACTAAAGAATAAGCGAAGTAAAAAAAATAAAGAAACGTTGCCCACGTGTCTAAAGATGTAAAAGAAAAAAAATAGTTTTGGTCGTGAGGATGGATTGAACCCGGGAGCCTTGACGCGGAGGTGAAACAAACTCCAACCACTTAACTGTCTAGGTCAAGAGTAAGAGGAATTGATTATAGTGTTAAAATAAGGCTTATAAAGCGAGTGAAAGAGGTTTGATTGACTGATAGCCACTAAATGAGGTTATCGCAGGAGCGTTACGAGATGACGTAGTCGTATTTTTTTTTTACTTCACATTTTTTATGATTCAGCGTGTATTCCTGTCTAGACATCTATCTCTATCTGTCTCTCTCTCTTTCTTTCTCTCTTTCTCTCTCTGTTTGCGTTTGTGTATGTGTGTGTTTCTCTCTCTCTCACTTCGTATTCCTTACTCTAAAGAGTGTTACTAAAAAGAAAATGGCGTCTGGCTGTTTTTTGTTGTAAAAACTTCGATCGTTAATATTTTTTGTAAGCGTATTTTTTTTTACTTCACATGTTTGGCTTGTTATTTTTCCTTTAACTATCGTATCTAACTATTTTTAATGTGCTAATAACTTTGGTAACGTTGTCATAGCGTAGAAGTTCATAGTTTAGCTTGTGTGAGGGTGAATTTTTTTTTTACCGATAACAACAATGTTTTTAAATTCAGACTGCCATTCCAGCTTGCTGACGTCAAGATCACGTGAAATGACTCAGCGGGTTTTAAATACAAGTTGACCCAAAATAAACGGCCCCGTGTATACTTTATGTAGAAGGGTTGGCGCCCGTATTTTTTTGGGCAGTTATAAATCGATTTAAAATATGTAATGTTTAACATTAAAATGTCACTTTTTCGGGTCCTCCCCTGCAGAAAATCGATCAGTTGACGCATTTCTGATGGTCCTTTTGGGCCAATTTTTCGATAATTGTCGTCCGGAGGGTGGGGCTTTCATATGAGACCAAGATTGTTAATTTTTGTTCGGTTGGTCAAAGGTTTTTAGCAGACACACAAACATACATTTTCGCATTTATAGACAAGTTTCCAGCATTGGATCAGCATTTCTTCATGCATTATTGAATATATATATTTCTTTCGTTACAATAATCACGCGTGTGTTATCCGCTTCCTCATCTCTTCCTGGCTTACCTTACCTTTTGTCACCTTCTTTCGCTCTCATTTCACTTTCCGTTCCCTCGTTTAATTACTATCTTGTTCACCTTCTTTCCATACTGATTTTTAATCGCTCTTTATTTACAAAATCTGATTTTTGTGATGTTATTCACAAATCACCACATCCTTGCTGGCGTCACTAATCGTGCACGATGATCAGCAAGTAAGCAAATAAAATCCGCAAGATTTTAGAAGTATACAGATGCCTATAATGGTATGGACGTTAGGGAAGCATCATGCATTAATTTTGGAATGACAGACATCAATGAACGGAAAGAACTTCTCCCACAAATGACCAGTAATTACACGAACAAAACAATTTGCATAACTAAGACTTTAATTGCAAATTAAAAAGAATTATTTTCTTGCATGTTTTACTGCTTAATTCACAGATTATTTGGAGACAACCAGAGGCGAGTTTGAAAAATTAGCATCAGATCTGCATATGAGCAAGTTAAATGTGGGAAAACTAAAGAAAGCAAAAATATAAAAAAATTACATTGAAATAATTTGCATGATTTTAGTTAACTTAGAAAAAAATCACCATTTCCATGTGGAATGCTGGAAATATTTCTAATGCGTGTAAATTAACGCGTGCGAGTGCGTAGTTAACACGTTTATATATATATATATACATATATATATATATATATACACTTTATTTGATTTTATATAAGCAATAACATGTTGCTACATAGTAATAAGAGTGTTTCGGATAATAAGCTACTAGTAACTAAAGACCTCTTCAGGTGATACAGCTTATATGAAAATAAAAATTTGCAAAATTTTTATTTTCGTATAAGTTGTATCGCCTGAAGAAGTCTCTAGTTACTAATAGCTAGCTAGCCGAAACACACTCGTGAGTGTGGAGGAACATATTAATTCTTATGGAGAAAGGAATAAAGAGTATAGTCTGCTCTACCTCGATATTGATCACTCTTGTTTTTAAGCTCGTAATGCTTTATTGGTTACTTAACATTTGGAAAACTATAATCTCAGATTATACACACACATACACCCATACACACACACACACACAAACACACACACACACACATATATATATAAAGATAGATATTTTTACTTATATGTGTATATGTATGTCTATATATATATGTATATCTATAATATAATGCTGAATGTCTGTGTGTGTGCGTCTGGTCACGATAAGGCTCGATATGGTTGACTATTATAAAAAACTGATCCCATATAATGATAGAAGATGAATCGAGACACACGAATGGGTATGTTTGATCTGGCATAATGATGATTCATTAAAATTGCGGGGTCTGCGTTCGCGCCTGGTCCACAAAGTATGGAAATAAAAAAATTAAATTAAAAAAATACGTTTACAAGTGTTTTTGATATAGATGTACATAATAATACTTTGATAAGTATGTTTTAGCTTAAATAGGGATGGTATAATAAAATTGTGAGGTTTGCGTTCGCGCCTGGCCTCCATAGAATGGAAATAGGCACACACTTTAATAAAGACTTTTCATATTTATCTGCGTAAGTATACTTTGATAATTATGTTTCAGTTTGAAGAAATATGGTATAATAAAATTATGGGGTTTCATTCACACCTGACCTCCATAGAATGGAAATATGTCACAAAGTTTAACAAGTTTTTTTTTTAATATAGATCCACAGAATATTGTGATAAGTGTTTCAGTGTGAACAGGTATGGTATAAGAAATTATGGGATTTATCTATTTTATTTTTACTTTCATCATATTTTTCTTTGGTTTTGATACCCCCAAATTCGAAGCTATCTCTTTACAACCTTCCTTTTCATAACCTATCATACTTTCATAAATCAGAGCCCATTTTCTGTAGGTTGTTTTTGAATCCAGTCAACGACGTGTACTTTTGCTAGTATATATATATATATATATATATATATATATATATATACATATATATACATACATATATATATATTAAAATAACTATGATATATATGCCTATTGAGCTTATTATATATCTAATTATAACGAGCACTGTTTTTTCTTGTATTTTTATTAAATTAGTGATTTTATTATCACATTAAAATACACTCTAGAGTTATTTTAATATTTAGTAAGATAGAGTTATTTTAATGTTTAGTAAGATAGAGTTATTTTAATGTTTAGTAAGATTATTGATAATTTATAATTAATATTAAAATAAAAAATTAAAAATCTGTTTCATATGAAGGAACACAACAAAGCAAATAAATTGTACTTTGTTTTGTTCCTTCTAATGAAACAGATTTTTAATTTTTAATTTTAATTATAAATTATCAATCATCTTACTATATATATATATATATAAATATATATATATATATATATATATATATATATATGGATATAAGATTTTAATTTCGAAATGCCATGACCTAAATATGTTTTTCTTTCTTAATTTTACCTTTGTTTATAAGATGACATAATAAAGCTATATGCAATATTTATTCCTCATCTTTTATTTTATACATTTAATTTCTCTTCTTAACAGTTTTAAGCGTTCTCTAGCTTTCTAAGTTTTCTTTATAAGAACTTATTCCTTGCTAACTACATTTCATATATATATATATATATATATATATATATATATATATATTTATATATATATGCATATAAAATAAAATAAAAATTACAATTAAATTTACCAAAATGATCCAAGATGGTAATATTAAAGTATAATATAAATATTAAAGAATTAATATTTATAAAGTTATCCCAGCCAGTTGTAAAAGCACGATACAACCAAATAGGGTGTATACCTTATAATATGAGCAAACAGTTAATAAAACATGTTAAAAAGCACTTTGAAAAAGAATTAAAACATATGTAATCTGAAAAGAAAACACTTGATAAATGGATAGTCCTTAATCCGCGTATATATATATATATATATATATATATATATATATATATATATATATATATATATATATATATAGTGTTATAATGGAATAAATCCAGAGGAAATCCGGGTATGAGAGCTCAATGTGGTAAACAGAGCAATAAGATAAAAATTATAACACGGAAATTACATAATTGTCGATGCAATAATTTATTTCAACCTTATGGTATTTTCAAGCATCTAAATCAGACAATTACATTTTTGATACTGAAAAAGAAAAGAAAAGATCGGGCTTCGACCCTCAAAAAACCAAAGGTGGTGGTAGTAGCAATCCACTTAATACATTTATAGAGAGGGTGGTAGGGATTTAAAAAATAAAAATTAAAAATTAAAAATAACAAATAAAAATATTAGATTAGACACTTATAAGCGGCAGCTCGATGTAACCATAGATACACACACACACATACACACACTCACACACACACACACACACACGCAACACATACACATACACCTACACCCACATACACACACACGCCTCTAAGATGTACGTTCTGACATGTAAATGCCTTGACACGCGTTTACTAACCTAGGAAGAAGGGGCGAAAGTATACGGATATATAGTGAAAGAAATAGAACAGCGCGTAATGAAAAAAAGAAGAAAAAAAGGAAGAAAAGAAGAGGAGACAGTGATCTAATGTTAACTGTCATATTAGTCTAGAAACTCTGAGAAAAATAAGGGAAATAAACTGGATGTTTGTACACGCGTCCTATAGTTAATTGAGTCATAGAAAGTAGGTCTATTAAAAGATAAATAAATCAATAAAAAATAATAAATAAAAAAATAAATAAATAAGAATAAGAAAATAAAAATAAAAAGAATATTATATATAAAGTTTTAAAACTATCTGTATGTTATTATGTAAAAATTAGTTAGAAATAAATATTATCTTATAATTCATTTAAATATTGTATTTGTAATATAATACTATGAATTTAAAAAATTGAGTCTTATGTATTTAATATTTTATATATTTTCATGTAAATAACACAGTAATCTCCTAAACAAACGAGATGAACTGATGGCCAGATGTAGACATAAATGTAAATTTAAAATAACCAATAACTCTAGATCCGATGAACAGAGAATTCTATAATGATAAAGACACCGAATCTAACACCACTAGATTAGTTACGATAAACCATCCTACCCCACCCCACTGGCAATTATAGTGTTGTCCGGTATATACTCGATAATAACTACTTTACGATTTGTTGTCCGAAATCTAAGCTAGGCATATATATATTTTTTTTTCCCGAAGTACCTGGTTTATCCAAATTACTTATAAATAAATGAGATAGCCTTAAGATAATAATTTTTCTCTGCAGATAATACATTAGTTATTAATCTGAGTTAAGTCAAAAAGACCAAATACTAAAACTAGATATTATTAGATTTGATACAAATCAACACAAAAATATAATTATTTTACTTATTTCTTTATGCGTGCATGAGAATAATTTTGTTGTACGGAGTGAATAAAAGTATATATTAACCGAAACTAGATACGTCCTATCGGATTGGGGGCGATCAATATTACAATTTCCCACTTCTTAATCAATTAAGAATTGAAATATTAATTATAACGACCGCTATAATCACCAATAAAATTATTTACATGGAAATATATAAAATATTAAATACATAAGACTCAATTTTTTTAAATTCATAGTATTATATTACAAATACAATATTTAAATGAATTATAAGATAATATTTATTTCTAACTAATTTTTACATAATAACATACAGATAGTTTTAAAACTTTATATATAATATTCTTTTTATTTTTATTTTCATATTCTTATTTATTTATTTTTTTATTTATTATTTTTTATTGATTTATTTATCTTTTAATAGACCTACTTTCTATGACTCAATTAACTATAGGACGCGTGTACAAACATCCAGTTTATTTCCCTTATTTTTCTCAGAGTTTCTAGACTAATATGACAGTTAACATTAGATCACTGTCTCCTCTTCTTTTCTTCCTTTTTTTCTTCTTTTTTCCATTACGCGCTGTTCTATTTCTTTCACTATATATCCGTATACTTTCGCCCCTTCTTCCTAGGTTAGTAAACGCGTGTCAAGGCATTTACATGTCAGAACGTACATCTTAGAGGCGTGTGTGTGTGTATGTGGGTGTAGGTGTATGTGTATGTGTTGTGTGTGTGTGTGTGTGAGTGTGTGTATGTGTGTGTGTGTATCTATGGTTACATCGAGCTGCCGCTTATAAGTGTCTAATCTAATATTTTTATTTGTTATTTTTAATTTTTAATTTTTATTTTTTTAAATCCCTACCACCCTCTCTATAAATGTATTAAGTGGATTGCTACTACCACCACCTTTGGTTTTTTGAGGGTCGAAGCCCGATCTTTTCTTTTCTTTTTCAGTATCAAAAATGTAATTGTCTGATTTAGATGCTTGAAAATACCATAAGGTTGAAATAAATTATTGCATCGACAATTATGTAATTTCCGTGTTATAATTTTTATTTTATTTTATATATATATATATATATATATATATATATATATATATATATATGTGTGTGTGTGTGTGTGTGTGTGTGTGTGTGTGTGTAATCATTCCCTCAACCAAACAACGTAGCAGCTCACACTAACCCTGAAAGCGGCAAATCGAAAGTCCAAGTCTCTAACTTACGTATTTTTTATGATATCTGTGAGCTACGACGTACTTTGATTGTGGAAGTAGTTATATAGCATATCACGTTCGAGTCCTACATTTTTTTATTATTTTTTCTCGACATAATAGTAAATTTAATTAAAAAAAAAATTTAGTAAAGAGTCCGTGTGTTTTTGTCTGCGGCGTTATTTTGAAATTCCGGAAGCCTGCGTTTGGTAAACGTCTGGATTGTGTTGTCCGTTAGAAGTATTGATTGAATTTTAAATAAAACACGTATGAAATACGCTTTAAAACCAAATTACAGCGATATATTATGAAAGCAAACACATATTTACTTGTTTATCATCATGGCGAGTAAACAAAGGAAACAAATGTATGAAATTCTGAAGATGGCGTATAGCGCTGAAATGTTAATTTTAAACAAGTAAAAATTTGTTTATTTTCATAATAGTGCGTTGTAATTTGGCTTTCAAACGTATTTCAGACGTATCTTATCATATATGTATATATATATATACATATATATATACACATATATATATATATATATATATACATATATGAATGTGCGTATATAAGTATAATCTGTTGTAATACTAAAAAGCATTGCCAGCGCGACAATTAGATTTTACTAATGAATCGAGCAGGATAGTAAGTTTAGTATATTTACTCCCACTTTAGTGATAATGCAAAGATTTTTTATATAAGTATGGCGTACTTTTCGCTTGTGGATAAATTAATGCACAAATTTAAGGTTACCATTTTTCGAGGGATATATGTGTTGCGCAGCTCGTAAAAGCTTGAACCAGTTTCAATCTGAATCTGAAATACTTGTCTGTATTGCCCCACAGATGAGCAGTCATTTAGTGTAATCTTCGATTATCAAATATATGCTGAATCCTCGTTGATTTATATTAGCCGAAGAAAAAATCGCCAGCTTCGATTTTCGATGATCAAAGTTCATTGTAAAAAGAAATGAATTTCTCATAGATTGTTGAAATTGTTTGTATAAGTTCCATTGTGTTGTGTGAAAGTTGACACAGAGTATAGAAGTCAGACAGTAGAAAAATGACCCAGTCTGAATATCAACATGAAGGATTCGCTTGTGTAGGTCATGTATCCATTATATTACGCCTAAAAGACTAACGAGGTGTAATACTGCGAACAGTCAACATGGATGACGATCTAGATATATTATAAAATACATTTTACTTCAAACTTCAAAGTACAGTTATCATACTAACCATACTTAAAACAGTTTACCAATAACTTAAAACCAAGAACGATTGCTTTGTTTTTTTAAGTAAATTATGGGCTATTTTCAAAAGTATTACTGTTTATTTGAATGCGAATTTGAATAAGATAACGAACTCGAATAAAATTATTTTAGGCCTCTACTGAATGTCCATGCACTATGCGTTGTTTATGTTGAAATGCATTTGAGAAAAATGTAATTTTTTGTGATCTTACTGTGTTTTAAAGCAAACTTATATACAGATAGCAGCTATATATATTGCCAGATATATAAATATGCATACCGATGTGGTACAATAATAAAGAGTGCTTTACATAATCGAGGTTGACAGGTAAAATGTAAGATCGACTCGATTATCACCAATATTACAAATCATTAATATTCTACTCGATTCGTTTTTAATATGTATCTATCTACCAAAACCGTCTTTCTCCCTCATTCTATTCACGTATCTCTTTCTTGTGTCCGCCATCACACTAGATAGAGATTGAACTGAAGCTAGGGTACTTCCGAATTGTCATGTGTCCCGCCAACTCCGAACTTCCAAAAAATTTTTTCTCTATTAAATTGAAATAAAAAAAATGTGTACTTTTTATAAAGAATATATATTTTGTACTTATTTTCTACAGTGTTCTATTCCAGCTTGAACGATTGCTTGGCCAGGTGATTTATTCTCAGAAGAGAATTATGATACCTAATGATACTGAGCACGCGACACAAGACCAACCAGCATACGTAACCGAAAACATATTCTGTGACGTGGATACCGTCGCAGGAAACAACAAATAAAGGAAATGAATAAAATCTGATTCGGCTTTTTTATTTAAAATTCAAACGAAATGCATTTATTCGTAGTTCCTTCAACACAACGCAGTTCACTATCTTGCAAAAAGTCTTTTCGCACACACATGTAACCTTTAAAGGCCTCTCTGCTCGCCACCTGGCGTCGGGTGTCAGCCAGCGTTTTCTCTATCTCTAATATACACATCCATCTTGCCCCGCTCGCAAATTGCTTCCCTCCCGACCACATCGTGTATTATTCTCCTTTTCTTGTGACGCAAGTTCGTCCATACTTGCTAATTTGAATATGTATTTTAACGGCTGCTGCTGCTAATGCTTTCGCTAGCCTCCTATCCAACTGCCACTGCTGAGTTTCTGACACGGGATTATACTTTATAATATTTATACCTTTATCAAGAAGAAGATATGGCTATATTTTACTGTGTTTTACACCCCCGGAACTGGTTACTGTGCCATGGACCTAACAGCCCTTCCAAGGACTTCATCACGACAAGGCCATTACACGTAACACTCTTTGCCAGACGACTTAGTCATACAGGTATTATATTGGACTAAAAGATATTATTGCTTAAATAATCAACTTAAATGAAGTGCAATACAGTATAGTTTTTAAAAGAATTTTGTGTCTGATTCCCGTATTCTATAATGTAAGCTTTATTATGAAAGGCCGCGAGAGACTTTCTGACGAAATGTTTTTCTACTTTAAACAATATATAAGCCATTGTTTCATCTTTGTCGTTTCCACTTATTCACATTTTAAAGACAATGAAAGGATCAAGTATAATATACTTTTGGCGGTAGTGAGATGCAATCAATAGAACCCAAAGGCGAATAATGGTGTCCGTAAAACTTGTTTGCTCTAATCGCTTTGAGAATGATAAATGGCAGTACCAAAGAAAACAAAACAAGCAAAAATGACAGCTTTTACCACCCGCAATTTCTGGAAGCATCTTTTCAAAACTGCTCCAGGCTTGAAATGGCCGTATTAGACATAAGAGAAAAGGCCAAAGACGATGAATAGCAAGAAATGAATACACGTTAATGAATGATGTACTAGACGATATATATATATATATATATATATATATATATGCGCGTATGTATATATATATGTGTGTGTGTCTAGATATGCATATATATGCATATATCTACTTGTATGTAAAATCACACGTCAGCATGTGTGTGTTTGTGGCAGTTCCTTCTCTATAGACATCGAAACGACAGAGCGGACTATTTTTTAATTATCGCACAAAACTATTTTTTTTTTTTACATATGAGTCACCACTTATGAAGGCCCGGGGGCCATTCGCAGATAAGTGTTAGTTTATCTAAGAATATCATAGATAGATTTTTAATCTGACTTCCTTAAATAAGTATTTAAAATCTTAGATTAAAAAATATGATTAAAAAAAATCCGATTTTACCAAAGTTCACATTTTATACATCTTAACATCACTAGTGCATTTGGGAAGTGTTATAACTGTACACACAGAAAGTTACATCGTATAAAATCAAGAATGCATTCTTGGATAAGACGGGGCCGGGTTCGATAGGAATGTTTTTGCTTTGAACATAAGTGAACCATGTTACTTGACTTTTGCAGGCCATAATGTAAAATGATTTAATGAAATAAACAATAGGTTCCCTATATTGTAATGTAGACTACAATGCATTGATGACTAAGGCACGTGAATCTTTTTGTCGATAAAGTCCGGTGGGTTCCTCCCCAAGAAAGATGACAATAAAAGTATAGCAGGATAGAATATTAAATGAATTTCCAAGAAAAAAAAATTAAATTGTAAATTGAAAGGCGGGAATAATCAATTCATTACCATGCATTTATGTATACACACACACACACACACACACACACACACACACACACACACACACACACACATATATATATATACATATATGTATATATATACATATATATGTATATATATACATATATATGTATATATATACATATATATGTATATATACATATGTATATATATACATATATATGTATATATAAATATATATATATGCATATATATACATATGTATATATGTATATATATAAACATATATATGCATATGTATATATATATATATATATGTAAGAACAAGTAGGTAATAAAACATGTTAAAAACACTTAGAAACAGAGTTAACAACATATTTAATTTTAAAAAGGAAACACTAAATAAATGGATAGTCCTTAATCCGCAGAGTTCCGAATAAATACTTTCCTTCACATCAGAGGGTAGGATTTAGCAAAATGCGGGATCGGATTTTGCTTGCAAAAGTATTAAATAAAACTAAAAGTAAGTAATAGAGCTTACTTGATGAAAAAAAGTGAATCAGAGGGAATAGGGTGAATAACAAATTGATTCCACGTGAATAGATGGTCTGGTGAAGGCTAAACTTTTCAATGACGGTAAAATCCAAAGATGCAGAATCCAAGAAAGTTAGTTACATTTCCATTCGCACAGGTAAAATCCAAGGGAACCGGGTAATTGTAAGATGGTCCAAAGTAATCCAAAAGGCGGAAATCCGTGGAATAATTCACAAATACGTACAAGGAAATGGTGAAAATTCCAATATATTATTAAAATAAAGATAAAATGTGCATAAAAAATGAAATGGGTCTAATATACAGCTCGGCGGTCGAGGCAAGATTGAATTCAGAAAGATGGGTGAAGAAGAAAGAAAAAGAAAGGAGGAAAAAAAGTTGAATTGTGATTGGAATAATTTTAAAATAGAAAAAACAATGTCAAAATGACCCAAACAAGATAACGTTAAATGCGCCAAAAAATTTAAGCCAGAAAGAGGTCAACTGAAATTTACAAGTTATTATTTGAGAATTGAATTATTAGCAGGAATTTTTTAATGAAAACCAAATGAAATAAGAAGAAACATAAAATAAATACGTATACATGTAATGCATGCATATATATGAATACATACAATTACACATATACATATGTGTATATATATATATATACACGCACAACAAACACACACATACATACATATAAGTAAATAGATGAATAAATAAATAAAGAAAATGTTTTTAAAAAAGTTAACAACTACATGGTAATCAATTGATATATATATCAATTCATTACCATGTATATATATATATATATATATATATATATATATATATATATATAGAGAGAGAGAGAGAGAGAGAGAGAGAGAGATGCTAGTCTATCCGCACTCATGAGCACTATATAAAAGTGGTGGGCGAAGGTTTTTTTAAAATTTACATTTGTTGAGATCATTTACGAGTGCAGCTCGCATGGATTGTCAATGCGATGTTTGTAGGTTCAATGCTTGTTTAGAGAAAGGTGCCAGTCTAGCCGTACTGATGAGTTGTGGTACAACGTAACAGTACTGTATGTTGACGAGTATATATATATATATATATATATATATATATATATATATATATATATATATATACATATTTAATAAATGACAAAAGACTATATTCCAAAGTTCATGATGTTGACCATCTTATAACTTATTCCTTTAATTCAGTCGACATTTACAATCCTTGACAGTATCTGTTTCGTAGACAATCACTTAATTATTATATCAATCAGTGAATCTATTTTGCCCCATACTCATCAGAAGAAAAAGCAACAATCAATCCGTTAAAAGGAAATAAAGTGCATTTTCACATGATTAAAATTCGAAAATTAGAAAATGGCGTTATGGAACATATTATAAGGTATTTACAGCTTCTCCTCCAATTTTTCTTTTATAAGATGATCAACATCATACACTTTGGAATATAGTCTTTTGTCATTTGTTCACTATATTGCTCTGTAATTAAGATAGGTATATATAATGAGGAAATAAAATATATTTCCACAGAAATATATATATATATATATATATATATATATATATATGTGTATGAGAAATGTAAAAATACCAGCGGTGGTTGACGTCATATTTTGAGAAAAAATAGAATAACCTAATGAAATTATTAAAATAATCAACGTTTCGTCCTTATGTCAGAAGACATCTTCAGGATATTGAAGTAAAAATGCAAGAAAAGAAAAAGTAATGACTTTTTCTTTTCTTGCATTTTTACTTCAATGTCCTGAAGATGTCTTCTGACATAAGGACGAAACGTTGATTATTTTAATAATTTCATTCGGTTTTTCTATTTTTCTCAAAACATATATAAATATATATATATATATATATATATATATATATATATATATATATATATATATAAAGCTACCTGGTAACCAATTGATGATTCTCCTCTTCTATTTTACAATTTAAGTTATTTTTTCCATCGTTATATGGCTGAATTCTCTTATATAATTTTGGATTTTCAAGCTAAAATTTACTGATGTAAGTAAAAAGTTTCCAGTATATTAAATTTACTTGTTTTTTTTTTCGGAATTTAAACTGCATTTTTTATATTTTAAAAATTATTTTATTTAAATAGTAAGACTCCAATATTCTTCAGTCTCAGTCTCTTCCCCCCTCTCTCTCTCTCTCTCTCTCTCTCTATATATATATATATATATATATATATATATATATATATATATATAAGGTTGAGAGATAAAGAGAGAAAGAATGAGATATAGGGAAAGAGAGAAAGAGAACAAAAGGCTAATTTTATGTTTACTTAATATTTTATAATATTCTTACTTGGAAAAATATTACGTTCATCCAAATTTCTTAACCGGGGCATAATGTCTGGTTAAACCGGTCGCGTTTTTTCTAATAAAATAGTTTACGGCTATCGGCATTTTTTTTGTTTCTTTCGTTCTTTTTTTTTCGATTACAATCTACAAATATTTATTTTTGAAAAATGAACATAATATATATTACGTTGCCCTCATAGGATTTGAACTTGGCTTTTTTTCCACTATGTCACGATGAAATCTATTATAAATTAAACAAAAAAATATCAAATTACGTTAAATTACGTACAATTATTGTTGGGAGAGGGATTGTTACGTTGCGGCTCTAAAAAAAGGGTCGGTAGTGTAATGTGTATGTAACTATATTCCATACCGATGTACATATTTAATAGTTGGGTTTTATATTTTATCTGTAAATTCATGCAAGTGTAAATGCGTGTATGCATATTCGTCGTAGCATTTAGTTGATTGCCTAGTGTGTATATTTTAACATTTATGCAACAGTTCTAACAGGAAACGATTGGCGTGGACGTATCGAAACAGGTGTAGACAAACATTATTTTTAACAGATGTAACACATACACAACACATATCTGAAGTATTTACGAACAATTATTTTCATGATCCGGACGGCATCTTCAGAGATTACTCGATTTACATCTTCGCTGCCTGAAATGAAGCCGCCCCTTGCGTCACGGAGACCAACTTCCCTTTTTGAGACGTCCGTTCTCTCTGATATCCAGCTAACGACTCGCTAGAACCTCCCCAAATCTATATTTTATCACGTGTTTCATTACGTGTCTCAAACCAACAGCTGATGTAACCCCAATTTAGTTGTGTTTTATGCGACCCAAAAATAATGTTTACATCTATTTTCTATTTTCACGTTTCTTTTGCCATATTATTATATTATATGTCAATCATGTTTCCCCAATTTAACTGTTTACTTTTCTAATCATAATAATTGATCCAGCGACCCGCAGTCGTTCGAATCAATTAATAATAATAATAATAATAATAATAATAATAATAATAATGTTTTGACACTTGTCCCTACTTGCCACAGTTAACACAGATACTACCCTATGATCACAGCCCAAAGGGTTACACCATTACAAGATAGGCACGAGTGTTTTTTCCCGGCTATGGACAGAATAATGAATAGTCCTCAACAAATCACATCTAACATCTACTTACAATAGTGATTGGCTATCGACATTGAATAGCCTTAGGAATCTTAAAAGGATCTAACAAAATGAGCAAATATAAAGTAAATTCCAGCCGCCATTTCACCGAATTCGCTTTCATCCTATTCGATGCAAGGATGAAACCGAACACCACTTATGTTAAGATTTAGTTGAACAGTGATGGCGTCGAAAAGTAGAAGAAAAAAAAAGAAGGCAACGTTGCATTCTTAGCCATCGCTTCATTACGGGGGATCCAGACTGTTTTCAATTGGCTAGATCGAAATTATACTTCCCCAACCTCTGATTATCACGCATAAAATAAGCGGTCATCTCTAGGGAAAACTCTTCCTTTTTCTTCCACAACGAGCACCAACCCAACTGCGATGAGTTAATTCTTTTGGTAAGCGCGCAAATCCCCGACGAACACGAGAGCCAGTTTTGCGCACGCATTTTGTAACCCTTGGGAGATTTCGTTTACCAGGCTTCCAGCTGATATCTACGAGTGGTCGCGTTCTTTTTTAAGATAACAAAATTACTTACCATTGTCAACGCAACGGAACGATTTATATTTTGCCAGACAGCGCAACACGACTTCAGTCGAGACTCTGCGTGTTTGTTTTCTGGGGGTGAAATTCTTTAGCGTTGCTTTACCTTTCATCTCATTCTATTTTCTCTTTTTATTCTGGATCCATGTTTCTATAATTCTTGTATTCATAGATAACTTCTCTCTCTCTCTCGTTATATATATATATATATATATATATATATATATATATATATGTATATGTATAAAGATATATATATATATATATATATATATATATATATATATATATATATATAATATAATGCCTGTGTGTGCGTCTGGTCACAAATAGGCTCGATATGGTTGCCTATTATAGAAAACTGATCCCATATAATGATAGAAGATGTACCGAGACACAGGAATGGGTATGTTTGATCTGGAAGAACAGTGGTTCATTAAAATTGTGGGGTCTGCGTTCGCGCCTGGTCCCCAAAGTATGGAAATAAAAAAGTTGAAAATTAAAAACAAAGTTTACAAGTGTTTTTGATATAGATGTACATTAGAATACTTTGATAAGTATGTTTAAACTTAAATAGGGATGGTATAATAAATTTTGGGGTTTGCGTTCACGCCTGGCCTCCATAAAATGGAAATAGACACAAACTTTAGTAAAGACTTTTAATTTCTATCTGCGTAAGTATACTTTGATAATTATGTTTCTGTTTGAAGAAATATGTTATAATAAAATTATTGGGTGTTCGTTCGCGCCTGACCTCCATAGAATAAAAATATGTCACAAAGTTTAACAAGGTTTTTTTTAATATAGATCCACAGAATATTGTGATAAGTGTTTCAGTGTGAACAGGTATGGTATAATAGATTATGGGGTTTATCTATTTTATTTTAACGTTCATCATATTTTGATTTGGTTTTGCTACCCCCAAATTCGACGCGATCTCTTTACAACCCTTTCTTTTCATAACCTATCATACTTTCATAAATCAGAGTCCATTTTCTGTAGGCTGTTTTATATATATATGTATTTAATTTGTCTTTACATAAGCAGTAATTTGGTGCTATAGAGTCATGAGTATGTTTCAGTCTTCTAGTATTTAATAACTAGAGACCCCTTCAGGCAACAACGCTTATTTTATCAATAGAGCTATTTATACAAATATTCATTTATGCAAACATTTACAGGCACACACACACACGCGCGCACACACACACAATATATATATATATATATATATATATATATATATATATATATATATATATATATATATACCGTACTTTGGGTTAATTGCGCCAAGCCCCTGGTAATTGCGCCAACTAGCTAAGGCTCATCTTTTGGAAATCACGCATATAACGAGCACTTTTTTTTAGTTGGCACAATTATCCCCGGATTTGGCGCAATTACACCAAAGTACGGTATATATATATATATATATATATATATATATATATATATATATATATATATACTTTAAATTATATTTGGTACCCAATAAAATAACCTAATAATATAATTTATATAGATAACCTATAAAAGATTCTATGAAATCTAATAGTGTTTTAATTTTTTTTCTTCACAGCAGGTGATTTATTTTTAATTTTATATCAAATGATTTGTATCTTTTATTATTGTACGAAAATCCTATTTGCAGTGTCTTCCTATTATTAACTTTATTTAAATCGTTTCTTTATTTTGATTTTCAGGTACTGTTTAATTCATGAATTGCTTTGGTACGAAATAATATTTTATTATTATTAATATTTTTAATTTGTGTATATATATTTACTAGTTAATTACTCGTTTATCAAGGAAAAACACCATTCTAAGAGGCGTATTTGATGATCGGGTGTTTTATATAGAATGTTACGAGAGGATTGAAACTTATCGATAAAGTCCACTAACTTTGAATAGCTATAGTAACTCTTTTTAAAGTATTTCTTGCCATTTATTTTGAATAGCATCAATACCATTTGACGTGTTTCAATAGACAGCATGGATTAATATTAATGTCCTAGAATATGATTTGAAAGCTGTTGAAGAATATAAGGAATATGATGAAAAGAATAGATCCTTGTGGACGACCGGTATTGATGCTATGTGTCAATATTTCTGCCCTATTCAACTTCTTTCATAGGCATTTACATAATTTTCTTCTTATTGTGTATTTGCCTTTATTTCTAACTAGCAGGACCCGTTAACCGACATTGTCCGGTGTTAGCATGTATTTCCGCCCGCGTAAAAATGTTAAATACGGTTGTTATTTTTGTTGTTGGCTAAATATTATATTATTCACGTGTGTACTGCCAAAATATCCTAATCAGTTGTTTCATTTTTTTTAAATAAGTGTAATAATAATATGTACCTCCAATACTTGTCACAGCTTTACCCACCCCTGTATGTAACACTATGTAAGTGTTATTTAATATTATCATCCTTCTAGAAAAAATATGCATCCTATACATTGATTATGCACTTTTGGTACCATGCTATTTATAAATAGTGTTTTTAGGTTAAATTCAAGTTTCACGCTAATTTTTTTTAATATTGACAACCCCCCCCCCCGAAGGTTAAAATGGCTTTGTAAATAAACAGAATATTATTTCAGCAAGGTATCAAAACTACATAGTACCCAAAATTGTACTCTGTATTGTTCAAAGCTATTAATATTAAAAAGAACGTGTACTGATTGTCAAACTTCGGTACTTCTGCAGTTTTAAGTCGGGGTTTCCCTCATCCTCGGTGTTCAACGCCAGCCGAACGACGGAAACCACCGGATTATACCGACTGAGCAAAAAGAAACGCGAACGAACAGCCATTTAAAATAATAAGAAAAAAAGCTAAGGACTGATTTTAATAGGAAAAATAAAATAAAGTATTATAAACAACCCAACCTCCCCATGTTAAGAACGGTTTTCGGAATAAACACCTCCCAATCTCGGAAGCCGTTCTTAACCCGAGGATGTTGGGGTGTTTATTTCGAAAGCCGTTCATAACATGGGGAGCTTGGGTGTCTTTATACTACGCTTGGGCAGGTCGTAAGAAAAATACACAAATAACTTTGCATACACAAACAAAACAAAACTAAACACAACATCACATAATGTGATTACGAAAATGAAATATAATCATGAATCCTTTTTTATGAGTATCTGCCACTGTAAAGAAAGACAATAAATAAGGAAATATTTCCTCCGAGTGACTATAAACAAGAGCTGTATTGCGTAGCTGGTCATCATGGAACGTCAATGATTTATGTTTTTGAGTGTAATATTTTTACAAATAAATGATATGTTCAGAGTTTCTGCGTGCGAATAATAGATAAAACGTAAGATTATTATGCCTGTACCGAAAATGGTGGCGTATTTAATAGTAGATAATTGTTCGTTTATTTGATAGAATAAACTGTAGACTGAATACTTCTCATCTAATCAACGGTGCCGGATATTTATACGGGAGAAATCATTATTTGTATCGGATCTAAAGAGTAAGACTATGCAGTTTTGTAGGAAATATGTAGTCAGTTAATGACGGTTGACACCCAGGAAAAGTAGGACAAAGTGTAAAATAACTCGGTGTTGAATGATGTCGTAAGAGTAGTCGGTACATTGAGGGAAAAAATTGAAACCATATTTTGGATGAAGTTTTGATGCTCACTGTCACCAACGAGGCCGGGGACTCAAGGGGCCACTATTAAATGGGAATCCTATGTACGCTCACACTGTTTTATGTAGAGCTACTGCTTTGCCATGATAACGCCAGCATGGAAAGGGGAGGATTTTCCGTGTTACATCGCTTACTCACACCAGTTGGGGACACTTATAATTGAATGCTTGTTGAAATAAAGACTCCAAACACTCTTGTCATGCTTTGGTTTTTATATCCCAAAAATTTTCCAATCCATCTCTTTAAATCTACACCTCTTTATATAACCTTCTATACTATTGGTTTGGCGGAAGAAACCTATGTGACTTACAAATACACTATACAAATCTACATACATACCGGGAGACTAAACCATAAGGTGTCAGTCGATATCCAATGTACCAACCTAGATCGTTCGTCAGCTACGACGAACAACCCACTAAATTGTATGCTTTGCAATACATGTTTTTACGTTATTTTGGCGATCTGTTTTTCTTTGTAACCCGTTATTAGCGCTATAACAGTAGCGACATCGGATTTCTAACTTACGGAGGGAACTAGAATTAACAAGCCGCGCGTGCGTGTTCCCCCTCTTGTGCTGCATGTGAGATGACGCCACAAAAATAGTGAAGAAATGATTAATGTGAGAAGTATGAAGGGCCAACGATGCCTTCACATTTTTGCCAAGTTTTAGAAACATTTAATGGATGGAGCCGATATTATGGGGTAAAAAGTGTCATTTTTTTTGCACTTTCATGGTATTTGTGACCTGTTTTGAGCTCCTGGGAACGCCGAATCCCAGTGAAAAAGGACAAACGACGCAGTTTCACGCATAAAGACACGTATATTTGATTTCAGCACCATGGAAAATTACTATATTGGTATACATATCATGTTCTTAAGTAGTATGAAAAAAGAGCTCCAAAAGGGCATGTTTTTTAGCCCTAAAAGTCCCAGAGGGATGCGAACTAGAGTTTTTCCATGGTCAACCATAATGAATTGATATTAAGAACAATGAGATCCACATTTTGGCCAAGTCTTAGGAAAATCTAATGGATCAAACGCTATGGTGCAAAAAGTGTCATTTTTGGTCATTTTGGGGCGTTTGGAAGCACTTTTGAGCCCCTGGGTTTCTAATCCCACTGTAAATGGATAACGGCGCAGTCTCAGGCCTTAACACTATATATATATATATATATATATATATATATATATATATATATATATATATATATATATATAACAATATCTGAGTTGACCACCGTGAAAAACCACTATATAGTCACACATATCAAGTTTTGATTGAGAAATATGAAAAAAAGAGCCACAAAAAAGGCGTTTTTAACAATGAAAGTCGCCAAGGACGCGAACCAGAAGTTTGGTATGGTCATCCATACTTGATTTCGATTAAGAACAATCGGCTCCACTTTTTGGACCAGTTTTAAAATATCTAAAGAATTGATCAAAAGTTATGAGGAAAAATGTGTAATTTGGGTCCATTTTGGGGCATTTTTGACCTCTTTTGAGCCCGTGGGGACGCAACGATTACTTTTGTAAAAAAAAAAAATTAACTGTGCACATCTATTTAATGAAATACAATTTGTGGCAAAATTTCAGGAAAAACTAATGGACGGTTATCTGGCAATAGTCCGGACTAACGGACGCTCGGTCGCACAGACGCACGGATGTCACTGAAAACATAGACCCCTCTCTGATAAATCGGGGGACCAAAAATACATTCCAACATTGAAAAGAACTCACGACGGTAAGCTGAATTAAACAAAGCAAGTGTTCAAAAAACACTGATGCAAGGAAAAAAGGGACTCGCGAAAACTAAATGAGTGCGTTAACATAAGTGTTAGAATTGCAAATTCATCGTAAGAATATTTGTATATTTTTCTTCTCTTCTCACGACATCTGGGCGCACCCGTAAATACAAAGGAAAGTGAATACGAACTATTCGCGTTTTTTTACTCGATTGATTAAATAAGTTTTTCAGCTAACATTATTTTACTTACAATAAAAAAAAGTAAATGTTTTTTTTTGTCACGGTGGATATTTCTTCTGTTTTATGGGAAAAGACATTCGCTTGGAAAAAATATTGAATATTTCTGGCGAGATATATTTTTTCTCGTCTAAGAATATTTCTTTTGGAAGAAATATTCTTTCTCGGGAATTTAAAACTGTATGTCAAACATTCGTTTGCAAAGTGACTGAAGGAAACGAAATACTGTTCCCTTCTCCCAGTTGTTCCGAAAAAAACTAAAAGCACGGTTTTGTTAAATTTCTTTAAATTCATTTTTTTTACTCATCATACAAAATAGACCCCTTACAAAATACATTGGAACCATTATTAAAACTTCAAATTGAACTACAGAAAGACAACAATAACAACAGCAACAACACCTACAAGAAGAAGTAACGAAACAAGAGGCCCAGCAATATGAAAATCAACAGCAAAGGAAAGACCTGCTTACTCAAGTAATAAAAAATAATATGTCTACTAATAATACTACCACATTTTCACAAGATACAATATGAAAATCAACAGCACCGGAAAGTCCTCAAGTAATAAAAAAATAATAGGTCTACTAATAATACTACCACATTTTCACAAGATACAATATGAAATACGATTGACAATTTCTGCTATGAGCGTGGAGAAGGTAAATCATTTAAAGCCTATTTTCGTCGGTATAAAAATTTATTTAGTATCGACTGCAAACATTAGTCAGACCAGTAAAAAAAAGGTTCGTTTACTTTTATGGAAACTAATGACGACCGAGCATAACAAGTTTGCGGTTCATATTTTACCACGTAAAACGTCGGACTTATCTTTCTTCAAGACGGCAAAACTTCTTACAGAACTATTTAGCCCGAAAGTATCTTTATTCCATAGGCGTTGATCATGCCTGAATTTGCAGGAGAATGATGAAGATGATTTCGCAACGCAGGCAGCCATGTTAAATAAATATTACGACGAATTAAAATTTACAGACCTCAGTACAGAAAATTATAAATGTTTAGTATTTGCGCAAGGAATGGCTTCTGGTCGGGGTGCAAAAATTAGGAAGCGTGCCCTTACAAAATTAGAAGGTGAACCAAACTTAAACCTACAAAAGTTAATGACAGACTGCCAGACAATTAAAAAAATATATTAAAAAAGATTCGGTGTATATCTAAGCTGGAGTCTTCCAGATGAAAAAAGCCGATAGACAATTTTAAAAACACGTGAAAAATAGACCCACATCTCGACACATAGCTAAGAGAGAACTTGAGGAAAAAGCTCACGTCTCCCTGTAATTGAGTTGTTGTTTTCATTCATTCTGTTAATATTTATCAAGAAAATCGAACACAACGGTATTTATGCAGCAATAAAATTAAATACAAAAGCCGTGTGCGTTTTGCGGAAACTGCCAATAACGAAGGGTTGCGAAAATATTTGACTATAATAATTCATTTAAAAGACATAAAACTGCAAATCGATTCTAGTTTAGCCCTTTTGATAGTAAACTTAAATACCTGGAAGAAATCGAATAAACTCAGAATGATGAAAACACGCATAACAGCAAAGGCCGTTAACGGTACGCAAATTAACTTAAAAACTGAATTGTTAGCTAAAGTCACAATATTGGGAAAGACGAAGGAATTAAAAGCTTATGTATTAAGGAATATCACTAACCTATTTAGGTCGGTCAGGATTCAGGAATTTAAATTATGGAAATAGACAATCAAACATTTTTGCAAAACAAAAATGGAATAAAATATAACAGATGCCCATGCCTTAAAAACAAAATAAAAGGAAAATTTTCCTGTTCTAAGCCACAAAAAGCCAAATAGAATGCGCAAACAAACCGTTATTGTTGTAGACCGAAAAAAAGCATCTTCTTCCTAGCGAAACCCAAATCAGACAGGGTACTTTATCGCTAGTCTTAAAGTGATGATACCCTCACCAACCAACACAGTCCTAAAAATGTTTATGCGACTGCAGCCGATTTTTCACCGCATACAAAACTTTTGCTGCACTGCAACAAACACCATTCGCAACTTTATTTTTATTAGTGTTAGAACATTATTTACCGCGTCAACGTCCCTCAAAAATATTACGTGTAGCAAAATAATAGTACTCAAACTGTTTTTTTTTTCTACAATATGTAAGAATTGTCGAACCGTTTTACCCAGCGTCTTTTCAGAATAGAAAGTTCATCAAGTTAACAATACTAGTGGAAACTCCTGAGGCAATATCGCCTCCTGTCTGATGGATTATTGCAAGCGGGATCCTAAATGAAATTTATTAACCCTTAATTACTTGTAGTGGAGTCTACCCACGCAAGTAATCAATAGTTTGATTAAATTCTCGCCATTAATACATAAGAAAATGGCAATAAAAAGTTTTCTTAGAGGTCGAAAGAAAAAAATCGCCCTAAACATGAATCCCCCAAGTTAGTAGAGGCTAGTGAAACCGTCTACGACACGTTTGATATTGAACATATCCGAATAACACCAGAACACTGACGTTTGTGCAGGAAAAGGAAAATCATCGAACCGTTCATGGTCCACACAAAGAGGAAAAATACTGATACACTGTTTTGAGTTATCAGCTTTTGAGGGGGTGTTGTGGCGAAACTAATCCATATTACGTACTAATAGACTATTTCACTTTCAATGAATACAGGAAGACTAAGCGGTAGTGTGTCAACCGATCTCCGGTACCTGTACTGGACTGGTGGATGAAGTGTGTTGTCTGCACAAATGCTGCAGTTGCTGCACTCACATTAATTGTCCTTAGTCAATGGAGGGGAGGCAGTTTTATTTGCAGAATGACCCTTCGGGAGGGGGAACTGGTTATCTCCTACATTAAGCCGATCTTGTGTCACATTTTATTTCGTTGGAAAACAAATAAATAACCAATCGATATCCAGTAGACCAACCTAGGTAGTTCGTCGGCTACGACTAAAACCCTACCTATTGTAGGTTTTGTAATACGTTACTTTATTTTGGTATTCTGTTTTTTTTAACCCTTTAACAGGGCTATAACACTATGATGAATCAGAGTCCATATTTTGGAGGCTCTTTTAAAACCCAGTCAAGGACAGGTACTTTTGCTAGTATAAACTATTATGCAGAAGACAGAAAAAGTAATTAACTTTCTGATATTTGAAAAAAACAATCATGAAGAGAAAGAATAGACACGTACAAAAATGCCAAAAAATCAGAGAAATTTAAAATTATTCAATTTCATTTCATTCATTATTTATAAAGCCTAAAACAGTTTTTGTTCTTTTTTATTTATTTCTCATATAAACCCTTAATTTTATTTGTATATTCTTAGCCTTTTATTATTATTTCAGAAATGTATTCTTTTGTGAGTTAATATTTATTTCGTTTTTCAAGAAATTCATCCAATCAATATCTTTTTTTCTATTCAAAATGTTCTTTATAAAACCCAACCAAACGAAAAACATATTAATTTGAAAGACCTACATTTTCTTTTAATGTTCCGATCATACTGAAGTTCTCAATTGATTGTCTCAATACACGCGTCAATAAAACTTCGATTTTATTTTGTTTGCAGCTTTGATCAGATGAGAGAAACGTTATAATCAATTTCTCTCTCATCTTTACTTGATCGTTTGAAGAGTTTTGTTTAAGAAATTGATCACAAGCTCTGCAAAACAATTTCATATATAATACCATTCTAACGTACACACAATCTCGATCTTAATCTTTGAATACTTGGCGTTTCCATACGCATTCACACCTGCAGATATACAGACACACATTTATGTAACTAGCAAGGAGTATGTTGCTACATAAACCTAATCATATTTTCGTCCAACCTTTTATTAGACAATTCCAATGAGACTTAAGATCGACATATACATGAACAATGGTAAAGAAATGTTTTCAATTTACATCATGTTATGATGTAATGCATTTCAGATAGCAAACATTTATTTGGTAATATATATATATAGACGAATATTGGCTGAAGAGAGCTTGATAAGGATACCTTAAACGGGCCTTATTATCGGGCTTGAAACAGACGGTACCAATGACCTGTCTCAACTAACAACTTTCTGTACACAATATATATATATATATATATATATATATAGATTATAGATAGATATATATAAATACCCGTTCACATACACCTTCCACGATAAAGCTAGAACCCAGAATTAGACAAAATCGAGAAATTGCATCGACAACGGACACCGCCAGACCCAAAGTGGGCATCGATGTACTGCATCTCATCACTGACGTGATCAAACATAGGCGCGAACCCAGTTCGTCGTACGCATGAAGTGTGCAATACTGACGACCTAACCATATAGGCCACGGCGCAATCAATTGGCTATGCCTCGATTTTTAATTCTTATATTTTTATCCAGTTCTACATTCTACGATTTGACAAGCAACACGTCTTATACAGCTAAGTATATCTATTCGCTATGCCTCGATTTTATTATACAGCTAAGTATATCTATTATTATACAGCCGAGTATATCTATTCGCTATGCCTCGATTTTATTATACAGCTAAGTATATCTATTATTATACAGCTAAGTATATCTATTCGCTATGCCTCGATTTTTAATTCTTATATTTTTATCCAGTTCTACATTCTACGATGTGACAAGCAACGCGTCTTATACAGCTGCTGGTATGCAGGCGGTAGATATCACATCTACAAACATTAACTGAAATTAGCCGACTCCCCAGTCTAATATATGTAAAAAAGCGGTTCATCCTTCGTAGGGACGTGATGTGCCTCAAGAAATAGGTTGTTCCGAAATCGTGTCTGTTTCTTTGTTTGATTTTAATCTTATTTTTTGCCCTATAAACACATATGTATGGCATTCGTCTGCTATCACCCCCTTATAATCTCCCTTTCATGCTTACATTAGGAAATTAGTAGCAACATTAGTCGCTGAAGCGACGCGGTTTTAATGGAAACCAGTCGTCACTCACTTCCTTATATTTTGTTTACGATTTTGAACACTAGAAAATTAATTATAACTTTTGTTTTACTGAACGAAAATTGATTTTTTTTTTCACAATATAGTTGAGAAGGTGGTCGATAGACTGTAATATGTGTTTGAAATTAGGTCGAAAAAATGAGTGGCGGTGAAGCTTTAAAACAGTTCTAGATGATTAAAACTGCCTCTTTTCCATATATTCAAACACTACGATGTTTGAATAATATAGTGGTTAATCTCTGAAATAAAACTCCAGCATCATGTAAAAAAAACAGTTCAAAAATAATAATTTGTTTTATTGCGATGATTAAGACTAATATTCGTATGCCTGGTATTATATTACGAACGTTTCAACCGATGTTACGTCCTACTATGTCCAGTGCAAATTTCCGAACCGAGACCGAGAAACCGTTGAATTAGTGAATCTATACGGAATTTACCGAACCGTGGTAAAGGATGTCTTCTCCGTCTCTATCTTTTTTCCAACATCATTCACTGTGGATGATTACCACAAGTCTGAATGAATTATTATAATTTTGTATAACCTGGAACAGCTACACACTCTAGCTAGTATGTGTACGATTTCTATCGATTTTTGCAAATTTTTTATTTTTATTTTTAATTCCTGCATCGTGCTTTCAAACTCTGCACTATCGATTTTGAATTGATTTCAAATTTTATTCCTAATTGGAACTGACCTATGCATAGACAGTCTAAATTATATTACAATTATGTACGTAGCAATACAATTGTTATAATGACTGTACGAGGACGCGAGACGAGTGAGTAAGATTATGAGAGTAAAATAGAAAAAGAAAGATGAAGATAAAGCTATACAAGTTATTCTTTTTTTACTAAATACATAAAATTAATACGGTAATTAATCATAAACTAACAAAGAAAGACAAAGGCATACACATAGAAAGATAAACAGGGTCAGGGAGAGGAGGGAGAAGGAAAGTACTAAAAAAGAAATGAAGAAACGGAGTGCAGCGTAAATTCGATGACATTATCTATAATATAAATCTCACCTGACTGCTTAAATGTATGTATGTATGTATGTATGTATGTATGTCTCGCAAAACCTTTCGACAGAGGCAACGGATCCTTACATGATAAGTATCATTTTGAAGCTCGATATCTCGGACGAAAAATTGATCAAACACATGAATTCCCTCGCCGTAAACTCAGCCGTTTTGTATAAAAAGGGGTCGATGTTTTTCTCTGAAATTTTCACAAGCCATTGGATTGACTTTGGGTAATTACAATGGATTTGACTTCCGGTTACGTCATGGAGACCTCGGCTAAGACGTCAGATTTTCTTTCACTTTCTTTTCCGCCTTGACGACACTGGTTCGAGCCTTTCTGCCTGCTACCATTTTTTCTTTTTGTTGCTCAATACATCCCTCCAAACACACAGGCAACGCCGGGCACCCAGGCTAGTTCATTATAAAAGATGGGCTAGGAGTCACTGTTCACAGTGAATGCTGCAACAAAATAATGCCGCTAATTACCGATTCAGGTACAGAAAGAACAAAAAAGAAGGAAAAGATGATTAGTAACGTTTTATCAGTTGATATTCTTTACAGAGTCAATGTTGAGGACATACTTGCTCTTTACCTAATGCAGTATACGATGTAAAGAAAATGAGAAAATAAAATAAAATTCAGAAATATGAATAAAAAATATGGTATTATTGACTGAGATCTAGCTGGGAGAAGGATGACATAGCGTTCCTCAGTCGAAATTAGGACAACTCATATTTTTCTGCTATCAAATATATAGAAATATTTAGAAAAAGAGAAAGAAAGAGAACATGATGGGCAGAGAGTAAAGGGAGGGAGTTAAATGATAGTAGGTATCATGTAAGTCTATATACTAGCTCACAGAGAGCTTGAATGTCTATTGGAGAGAAGTTGCGTGTCTCGAGATAAAACTGCAATGCCTACTAGACTACATTCAGGTTCCAAGGTTGTCAAGAAAACCTGGATGAAGATAATTTTTCTCTAGAAGTAAAACCTGCCCAAATACTCAAAATCACATAGTATTTGAAGCCCAAATAAGATTTCCTCTCTTATGCTTCCCACACTATATTTTTCGAAGAATGATACATCTTCTCTAAGTGATGTTATGTGAAGTGAGGACATGAAGTTGGATATTCCACCAGACTAAATGAATTCGTGTCTTGAAATCCAGTATTATTGATATACAATAACATATTAAACTGTTCAAATTATGCTCTCGACGTTTTAATATCTCAGGGTTCGATTGACAAAGGGTTTGATTGCACAGTCGAATATCTATGTTTATCAAACGTAAAGTGTTCCTTGATTTCTAAGAATTTCAACAGAAAGTAAATGAAACAGAAAGCAAGCATGAAAAACTGGTATTTTAGAAAATGAAACAAATATGCGCGCCACGTCCGAGGTAAGTTAATAAGACAGATACATAAGAGGGATAACACACCCGTACACTAATATACACGCAAACACACATTTTATATTTATACATATATATATATATATATATATATATATATATATATATACATATATATATATATATATATATATGCCGCTCTCTCTCTCATTTTAATTTGAAATCTGATAAATCTCTTGATTCTATAATTATCACTCTAGACATAGATGCCAGGCTTCTTTCTTATCTTGACCATAAGGAGGTTTCTTTTTCTGATTTCCTGTTGTTGTTCACAAACATTGTACTCATGAAGTTTCTTTTATCCTCTCAAATAATTAAATCTCTGTTTATAAAAACCATGTCTTCGTTTTTGTTTGAAAGTCGTCTCTACTCCCTAACTTAAAAATGCTGGTGATCGGTCTGGCCCAACTAAGTATCGCTATGTTTATTTTGTCACTATTATTAGCAATGGTTTTGAAAGGTTCATCTCCTGGTAATCAGGGCCTGCTTAGTGATGTTCAGCATGGCTTTTGCTATTTGCGTGCAACTGATGGTTTTGTAACTGTTGTAACTGAGCGGATATGTCGGTTTGTGGATAAATTAGGAACGGGTACGGCTATTTCACTCGGTGTTTCGTATACGTTCGACAGAGTGTGACATACCGGTCTTCTACATAAACTTCGAGGTCATGCTATTAGTGGTAAAGTTGATGAAATTATTAATTGTTTTCTTTCTGATGAATGTAACTCTGAATGTGTTCTCTTCATTCTATTTTTTATCCTTGTCTGTGTTTCCCAGCAGTCTATTTCAGGCTCAACCCTCTTTCTTTCTCTATGTAAATGATCTTCCACAGAATATTGTCTAGAAAATCCACGGGCATGCTAATAATCTCACTCTCTATGTTGGTATTGCTTCTCGCCTATCTTACTCAAATAAGTTGAAATATAAAGCAAACCACCAAATTGACTTGGGTCTACTTGTAGGCTTAGGTACGAAATAACTTGTTTCGTTTAATCTTATTAAGGCTCGACTTTTGTCTTTCAATCTTTGTCATGACTAGGGTAATCATGAATGGCCCTGCTCTTGAAGGAAAATCGTCTCTGAAACTACTTGTTTTTTTCTCATGTAATATTTCTTGGAGTACCTATATTAGAGCTATTGCTCTTTCTCCTTTTCGTCAAGTAGATGCTCAATATTATATAATTATTCTAAGCACGTTCTTAAACTTAGGGGTTTTGTCTTATGTATCGAGTATTGTCATATTTCGTATGCTAAATCTCTATCCTATTTGAGAGTCGTTGATAAGGTGCAGAAACTGAAATTTAATTGGTTCACTTGATCTTCTTCTCTGCAATCTCTATCTCATAGACGCCATCTTGCTAATCTTAGTCTTTTCTATGAATACTATTATGGTATGTGTTCTTCAGAATATTCTGATCTGTTGTCTGCTTCTATTGTTCCCAATCGTTTGACTCGTTGGTCTAGTTGTGTCGAGCAATTGGTTGTTTATATACATCATGGTAATACATTTTTATATTCCAAGAACCGTAGGCTCGTACAGCTTTCTTCCTGCTTACTGTCTTCCTTTATTTTAAACGCTGTTTTTTTTTAATATTAAGGACAATAGAAATCTCCCGTATTTGCGATAATCATACCTCGTACTTCTTTGCTCCTTTCATTAAGTGGCTTCACGCGATATATATATATATATATATATATATATATATATATATATATATATATATATATATATATATATATAAAGCGGTCCGAGATTGCTCGCTTGTAAAATATGCTTTTATATTATTATAATTAGAACTGAGTCAATCAATTGTCAATCGGTGATTATGTGTCAGCAAATATATAAAATAGTGGTTCACCAGCGTTACCCGGTCGTAAGATACGCTTAAATATATTGTTTAGTTAATGCTGGTTTCGTATTTATTATTATAGAGTGAATAATTTATTAACTATTTTATTGTACCTATTATATAGTAGCAATTTCAAAAGTTAAAAAAACATCATGACTGGCGTGCCATAAGCTAGAATTGAAACCAAAGCATATAGCGCTCAAGATTTAGTTGTTACTGCTTGAGCTATTCTCAGATGGATAAGAAATCGTAGTAATTTAACCGAATTCCCCGTACAAATACATAATTGTGCATCCGTACAGGAGCACTTAATCAACTTACACCTGCCAAATTCTATTATTTTTACATTTTACACCTGAATGCCAATTTTTACCGTATAAAGACTAAACCGAATTTAGTCCATCCATCCAAAGCTCATGTATCTCAAAAGAATAGTCTATAAACATAAAATGGCGCAGAGAGTTTGGTAGAGACCGTTTCTTTAGGAAGGCAGCCACAGCGATAAGGTAATGTATATGATATTTTAATCATCGTAGATTTTGCATGGATTATTTAAGCGTTAATTCTTTTTGGAATGTTGTACGCAATATATAGGTATTATTGTAAAAGTTGAAAGGAATGACTTTAGAATCGAAACCAAAATATTAAGTACTCCACTAGTTGTCGATACCATTTGAGCTATTGGCATATTGGTAAGAAAAGCGAACAATTAAGAAACTTCAAGCTGTGAAAGTATATTTGGGCATTTGCAGACGTAATAGGTTTTATCTATTGAACCCTACTAAAGTTAACTGTTTTTTCAACATTCTGACTCCTAACAACTATTTTGAAAAAGGACTCTAGTCTAGTGGTAAACGAAACACACTAAGGAGTTGGATGTTCCATGTTCGAATCAAGTTTATTCTTCAAAAATCATAATTCAAAAGGATGTTGACAATCTGCTCGTTTTATCAGCCCTAAGTACCTAATGACATTCTAGAAGAACATTGTAGCGAGAAAATTATCGGGGAAACCAATGACAACAATAGAATCTTTGGATTCATATGATACGATGATGGCGGCTAAAACATAAATCGTTTATGACTACGAATGTTAAGAAGTTCGTGTGAATGCTATATATTTATATATATATATATATATATATATATATATATAATTATATACACACACAAACACACAAACACACACATATATATATATGTGTGTGTGTGTGTGTGTGTTTAGCTAAGGACACGTGTTTTTGTTGTCATACGATTCATCAGCGCAACGAAACGGTCTCACAAAAATCATCATCACAAACATAAATTAACAAGAAACGAATTATCCCCTTTATAATCGCTCTTTTTCGTTAAAATTCATGAAAACCGTTTTCTCTCCAAAAACGTTCAAAACAAAGAAAGATGGCTGTCTGTGTACAGTTTAAAATATTTATTGTATACTTTAAAAACTCATTTTGAGAGGAAACTGTAGATATTTTTATTATAGATTTTTTCCAATTTTAAAGATTGTGCAAGTGAATTGACATCTGATCCTTTCTAATTTATATTAAAAATTATTCAGCGAAAAACAAAGCAATGTGTAAAGTTTTCATTGAAGAAATGTAAAAAGAATTTACTAAAAATGTTTTAAATTCCTTGTTAATTATTTTATTTTATGTTTTATTCATTTTAATTATAATTTGTTTTAAAAATTATCAAATACCGTGGAATTTCCACGAGTTCTGCTTGTTTGTATAATTGCCTCCAAATATTTAGAAACGTTATCATTACCACTGAGCTACATCTGACAGTAAGAGAAATCCTGTATGCTTCTTGTAATTTTTTAAAAGAAAAACCGCTTTGACGAGCCAAGCAATTCCCCTAGAAATGTCTCTGGCTTTTCTCTTTGTCAGACTCAAAAACTGTTTACAAAGACATAAAACATGTTTCGCAGTTACGAAGCAATTGGCGGTCGTTCTGGATTTTTACTTTTTCCCAAAACATTCTAAAGCCGACGACCACAGACAAACAGAAAGGAACGAAAGAAAAAAGATAAAAAACAAAAAAGAAAATAAACAATCTTAAAAATCTATTGTTGCTTTTCTGAATCTGTAACCGTTTTTTTTTTTCGTATAAACACCAAAAGCAGTAAGAAAAAATTAGTCGAGTAAATAATATAAAATTCATCTATACATTTTTTTTCTTTTGAGCAAGCTGAGATTACTTGAGCGAAACAGGAAAAGGCAACTCTGGGATTCAATATGCTTTTATAATATAGAAAAGAATTCATAATGGACTCCATGTTTGTAAGAAAAAAGTGCTTTTCGTCTCATCTATTTTCATAAGTTTTCTTTTTTATTAGATACGTTTGCAAATTCTATTAAATGTTTTCTTTCTTGTTTAAGTCTATTTGTTTAAATCGGTTAATCTCTAATTTGAAACTAGAGAACAATACGTGACCCGTTGGGCCATTCATAGTGCTTACTCTAAAATGGCTGTAACAACACCGTGAGTTCGACTAAGAGCAAAGTGCAGTACCTGTTCTAATAATACTTTTCATATTTTTGGTTCATCGATTTCTAGATTAGCATAGTCAATTTGTATTGTTCGGAGTATTCGGAGCATTCGGATATTTGATGTTTTTCTCACAAGGTTTTGACAATTATAACCTTTGACCTTCTTCATATGTATCTTGCTAAACTCAGATATCAGTCTCAGAAATTTTTAGTTTAACATTTTTTTGTTCATATTTTTTTCTTTTCCCAATCCCGTTTTTGTAGAGCTGTATGTCCTCGGATTAAAATCTGAACTTGTGTCTAAATATGCGTACGCGAGAAGGGAACTTGAAAAAGAAGCTGCACATGTAATTAAATAATATAATGAAGGCAAAATCAAAAAATGTTATGCTTTTACGTTGTATCTGCCATGCACGTAGATAATTATTTTTCTTATCCTCTCTACTGTAAACTCTTTACCTCTACAGCTACTGTCTAAATAGAATTACTACTGTGCTATTTTCTTTTCGTTTTAGTATACTTTTCTGATATTGGCTTTGTAGTTAGTTTGTTTGTGTTAAATGTAACAAAACAAAGATACTAAAAAAAGGGTTATTAATACTGTATAAAATTAAAGTGAGTGAGGCAGACAAGATACTTTAAGAAGAGTGGGAGTAATCTTCCTCCCTATTTTTATTTCTCTTCCGAGTCCCCTTTCCTATTTCCATTCACTAAAGATCAAATCTTACTACTCATAATTCTATTCGTCGTCTTTCAAGACCCTTATGATTTCTATTGTGTTATTCATTAAATGCACTTAACTGTTAAGAAGATCAGATGGAGAAGGACAACAAAGCTATACATATAGAGGTCGTATAAAATTAGAATGTAATCATAAAGAAAATAGACTTAGAGGAGAAAACTGGTAGAGAAAATCTTAGTAAGCGATTCGTCACTTGGTAAGTTAATTACAAAGTATTGTTCATTAGACCAATTTGAGTTTCAAATATAACTCAATCCTAAAACCGAGGAATGATTTAGCATACATTTTCTGTGCTTCAGGTATATATTAACAGCAAATCTGACTAAACAAACTTAACGAGGTTTTGATATAATATAGATGTTCATATATGAGAGGGCAAATTAAATATTCCTTATCGATTTATGATGCAGTCAAAAGGTGTTATACAAGCGCTGTCGTCGTTAGTTACTCCGTAGCACTAAAGTTTCGAATATGACATTCTTTGTTCTATTGATTGTAAGTATGAAATAGCAATTCCCTATAATTTATCCGCAAATGGAACAAAAATACCGTATTTTTTGGTGTATAAAACGATCCTTTAAGTTAAAAATATCATCTTTCAAAACTAATCTGTCATATAATTTAGGTGTTGCAATCCCTAGCTTATGTTAAACAAACATGGTTTCGTGATTTAGCAGTCGTCTTATACAGCCAATATATGATAAGTTTATTTATATTTGCTCCAATATTGCACCAGACGTCAATGCAGTTTGCTTGAAGCATTGTTTAATGTGTATATCACAGAAATTTAAGATTTTGGAAGCAGAACAATACAGGATAAAGCAGATGCATACAACTGAAGCCAAATAAGATATTATGGTGGAACCGACAGGCTATGCAGTTTCACGTTTATTCATTCAATGCATGTGTGTATATGTACGAGTATACAAAAGAAAACGTAAAACTTCTTAATGTGTGCTTTGTCTATTCCTTTATTATCAGACTATCAACTATCATTTTGACGTACGGTCTAGTAAACTCTAAAAAAATATAATAATTTAATAACACAACATTCACTAAATTGAGAGACTGGTACACACATAACGTTACGAATAAAACACCCATAGTATCTACGCTGTTATTACCTACAAATAACACGCGTCAAAATCCGAGAGAAATACCATTATCATTATTATACACATTATACTTACTTTAGGTAAAATAGATATTCAAAATTTCAAAACCATGAAAAAATCGGAATTTCATGTGTTGATAAATAGGAAAAATACGGTTCGACTACAGTACAGAGCGGGGCGATGCATTTGTTTCCCTACAGAAACTAACACTATGGCTTTATTTTAAAAATTTTATTTTAAAAAATCAATTCAGATAACTTGATTATGTAGTAGGGATTGCATCTATTCAATGCAGTCGTCTTAAGACTCAGTCGCTGCTTTGATACGGGTCCGGAACACAGAGTATGCCTTTTCCAAAAGCGAATACTCGACGAATGGCGGCGATTAGGCTGTATTTGGTATTGTGGGAGGTTATGTTGGTGATGTTCTCGACGTATGACCGTACGAAGTAGTCCAGTAAGTTAGGATCGGGGGAAAAGAGGGGACAGTGAGAGAAGGGCACAAAGTCGTAGTACTCTTTCTGAAGGATAGCCTGGGTCTCTTTGGTTTTATATTCCGGCGCCAATTCTTCTGTCACACGAAAGTACTTCCAGCGACCAACTGATTGCACCACGGGATCAACATAATCTTAAGCACATCCAGGTACACTTTGCTGTTGACTTTCAAGCCGACGTCGAAGATGTGAGGTTGCATAATGTGACCCTCACTTGAAACCGCACCAAAGATCATAACCGTGGCCGTAAACTTCGTTGAGCTGTGGACTTAAACCGTCTGGGTTCTCATTTTGAGGGTGTTGGCAATGGTCTTGTTGTCATAACTTGGATCGGAAGAGAGCATGCTATGTACAACGGTGCATCTCTTATCTCGCTTGGTGAACATTGTGTAGCTTTTAGATATGATATAAGCCGCCTATCTTGGCATTTGTAAACAACTGGCCGACTAGTAGATGGTCTGCAACAAAAATTAAAAAAACGGTTTTTAGCAAACGGAAATGAAATTATGTCTTCTTTTCAATGGTGACAGAAGATCATGCTAACTATTTGAAGGTTTGCGACTAGTCTCATTCATTAATATTTTGTAATGCAGACTAAACATTACGGCAGAGAAGTACAGTCAACAAATGGATGAAACGCATCAGAAACTTCGACAACAAAATAACGCATTAGTTAACAGAAAAGGCTCAACTCGCCTCCGACCCTGCAGAAGTTGAACGAATTGGTCTACGAAGCCAAGCCTCATCCGCCATACTCTACAGACTACTCACCTACTGACTACCACTTTTTCAAGTATTTCGACAGCTTTCTGCGTAAGAAACGCTTAAAAAATCTTAGTGATTTCAAAAACGCCTTCAACGACTTCATCGCCACCAGAACGCAAGTGTTTTCGTTATTGGCATAAACACACCTGTTTTGCAATGGAAAATGAGTATCGATTTTAATAGTACTAATTTATATATATAAAAAAAATTGCTTGAGCCGTGATATGTTCATCTGAATTTAAAAGTTGAAACCCGCAAGAATTTTCTTGTCAAAACTGTTCCTATTCGTTATCATTATTTCGAAAATTATTGTTTTTCTTAATGGTACTACATTTAACCAAAGAGTAAATGTAATGTATACGTTGTGTATTTAAGGATACACTTATTTTTGTATTGGTAAATTTATTATACCAAGTAAAAATAACATTTGGCAGTAAATGGTGAAGATAGATACAGAAATTAATCATTGAATTTTAACGGAGTGACAATCGTATACATAAAAGGGAGAATGTACAAATTAATTCACTGGCATATTTCTCTGTGAGTTAGCAGTCTGACTAAGATAAAATCTTCTTCATTAATAATAATTGTCTATTCTAGATCAGTACATGCATTCCATTTTTTTCTTTAATAATTCGATTAACTTTTTGTAGAAGAATGGACTTTTGAACTCAAATCTGCCTCAGATGCCGATATAACTTTCATTAGGGCCGACTCTCTTTTTTGAGCCATTTTTTATGCCTGCAAACTGCTATCGATGAGAGAAATATGTGGAGAAAAAGGGGGATTCAGAACCATCTGAATATAAATCATAATTACGATCGGTTTGTGAGAGAGTGTGTTTTCCTGATGAAGAGAACCATTTTCTGCGTCATTTGTATGCGTTTTGATTAAAAACTATAAATAATGCTATCAAATATTAAGCAATCATATTAGCCCTGTTTGAAGGTGGACGATTAACAAAAGGCCATGCGCATCGCAAAATACGTAGAACAAGCCCTTGACTAATGATATTTTCTCTTTTGGTTACATCGGACGGCTCTCACTTATTTAACTGATTTGAGAGCATAGTGAAGCTGTGGATTTATGTTTCACAATTATTTAATATTGACCCCCATTCCAATAATATTTTTTTTGGGGGGGTTGAATTAGTTTTAAAGAACGTTTCAAATGCCAATGTGCTATTGTTTAATTGGCTCTGAGCAAACGTTTCATCCACTTTAAACACAGCTTTTCTATTAAAAATGCCCATGCAAAATAATGAATTTCTGATATATTCGAGTCCTCTGCAATCCACCATAATTTTACAAATTTAGAATCGGTAAAAATGACTTTTTTCAATATTAACTTTTTTCTGGCACAACACTACAATCCGTGGCACATGCGCGTTCAAGATACTTTGTGTCTACGTCAGCATTTGAGGTACCCATATCACCATGTGCCAGTCTTCTACGACGGAGCAAACTCCAAATAACACTGATCAAGCAATTTGAAGGCGAGACTGTAAAAGTTTCGCCATAAGTGATCTAGAACTTTTCACACACACACACACACACACACACACACACACACACACACACACACACACATATATATATATACAGATTAACACTAGTGTCTGTAGGTATTTATTAATTATTATATTAATTAACTATGCCAGCCCGTTTAAGAAATTCTTGACTTATCGTTGAGCACTATCAGTTGAAATAAAGTCGGTCAATATAGCTCATATCAGAAGATCATCATATTATAATTAGATCACTCTGACATATATTAAAACATTTAAAAATAAATGTTTAAATTTCCACAGTATTTCTCGCGGTTAACGGTGATATAATGAATTTAGTCCTTACTAAGGGAGTCAGAGATGGCTTCTGTAGCCAGGTTTGAATTTACCGACCGGTATTAATCGTAACACCCTGCACTGATGATTCCAGATAGGATGAAACACTAGTGCATGTAGGTATTTAATAATTATTATAGTAAATAATATATATATATATATATATATATATATATATATATATATATATATATATATACATATTACATAGAAAAGGGTAATATGATTAAGATTAGGATAAGAAAAGTAAAAGGACTAGTTATTAAAACTGGAAAAAAACAAGATATTATAGTAAAAAATGTAATAATACATTTAAACCTTAAAATATTGCAGCATTAAGAATTTTATAAACTTAAATCTATCATTATAAAGAGGATGAGCATTCTTTTATTGTTTGGATTACATGTAGCATTGTTTAAATTCCATCTAATGTTGTAAAAGATGCTGGAAGTGATCCCTGTTGAGATCTATGTATTTCTAGGCACGTTTACCAACGTTTGCATGTACTGCCTGTAGATCTTATCTGGTGATTCTCCTGATAGCGTTGGTAACGTTCTCCTTTAATTCGTCTAGATATTGAGGAGTATTTGCATAAACTTTTTGTTTTAAAGTCCCCCTAAATTAAAAATCACATGATGACAAGTCCGGGAAACATACTAGCCATAACCCTTCACTTATTGTTCTTTCTTCCGTAAACATGTCATGAACTTGTGTCAGTGATCTTTGAGACGTGTGGCATATAGCGCCATCTTGTTGGAAAATGAATAGCACTTTGTCTTCTGGTGTTAGTTGTTCATAAAAAAATATTAAACAGTGTGGACTGAAAAAAATGATTAGAAAAAGATTAGATAGATCGGGCCACTTGCAAGTGAGCAACCTGTATATAAAATCTTTAATCTGCAATATTCAACGTTATAAATGTATTATATTTTTTTTACTAGAATATCTTGTCTTTTTTCTTTTCTAGTTTTAACAACAAGTCCATTTACTTTGATAAGCTTAATCTTAACCATATCACTTTTCATGCTCGCATTTTTCTATGTAATCCATGATTTTTTTTGGATTTGCTTTGAAATAATAGTTTCTATTTTGTGTTCAATATCATACGCATTGTCAATAACGCATGACAAAATTATTGCCAACATCTTACATTGACTAAATTAATAAATCAAATAAATGGCGTAATTAAGTAAATAAACAGAAAGAAAGGAGACAAAAGTGAGAAACAAAATTAATGGATTATGTCGGAGGCGAAATATTATCAGCCCTTGCGTGGCAAAAGTCTTTCCACGTAAGTGCTGAACTCTTTTTATATAACCGAAATAACATGCGAGTGACATTCCCGCTAGGATTTATGAAGGTGTCAACGACGAAAATGTTGCAACAACCAATCAGAAGAAATTCTCTCTAAAACGTCAATGCTGAAAAAGTTGCTATAGTAACCAATCCAAATCTAATAAAAAAACAACCTTTTTCTCACGTTCCTTACTAAATCTGAGGACTTTTAAACACCAGCAATTTTATTATAACTTTTGTTTTAATGGACGAAAATTGAATTTTGAGTTCAAAATATAGCTGAGAATGTGACTTATGAACTGTAAAAATTATTTGAAATTTGGTCGAAAAAATAAGTGAGCGGTGACGCTTTACAGCAGTTCTAAATAAGCAAAACTAACACGTAAGCATATATTAAAACACAGTAGTGATTTATATATATATATATATATATATATATATATATATATATATATATATATATATATACTAGCAGGATTACGCGACCTTTTCCGGGAGTGGATGATGGAACCAACGATTTTTTGGCACCCTCATATTTTCATTATCATCGAAATGATGAAATCGCTCATTTTTCAATCATCGATTCATTTCCCGCTCTAGTTGGGGATCCACCACGTTGCACTGGGAGAAAACTGCTCACGCCTTTCGCAGCGACTGGGTTCACAATATATTGAAGTCTACATTGCGCTGCAGAGAACCTACTGTTGATGTTATACACTGATATCCCTATAATCACTTGATATAAAGTTTAAATGCAACCGTCATATATCATTATTCAATTCTGCGTTAAACAAAAACGTTCATTCATAGCGCGTCGCGTTCATATCAAAGAACTTACTGTTGATTTTATACACCAGGCATTGCTACGTGTGCAGTGATAAGCGTTTGAATACAAATTTAAAAGGAAAAAGTCAAGTATCATGCTTCAACTATGCTCTTAACGGAAACATTCATTTCAAACACGCCTCCAACATATCAAAGTATCTTTTGTTGATTTCATATGGTTGTGCTGTAATGAAACTTCTGATATGCACATGTGATGCACGGATGTGTTAAATTAGTATCGTTAGTCAAAATCATACTCATCCTCCTTTAATATTTTTTGCATTATCGACTTTTGATAATTATCGAAGGCGTCCCGATACAAAACCTTACGAAGAACACTCCCAGACACATAAGATACATTTGTGTGAAATTGTAAAGAAAAATCGGCATAGCGGTTTAAGAATCTATAGGGGACGAACTCGCAGACAGATACACACACAAAGTTTATATATATATATATACTGAGATATATATATATATATATATGTGTGTGTGTATATATATAAATATATATATACTATATTTATGTAATATATATATATATATATATATATATATATAAATGATCTGTGTGTGTATCTGTTTGCGAGTTCCTCTCGCAGGCCAGCCCCTACCCCTATTCCAAATGAAATACTTCTCTGTGTCTACCTCGCTAAATCTAAGACAAGATTCCAGTTTTAGTAGGTGATATAAGAGAATGACTTTGTTTACGCAGTTGATATTTCGAGGGAAATTCCTGGCCTGACAACGTAGTCTCCCCAATAACGGGTGATTACAGGAACATGTATGCGCATATGTAGCCATCAATGTTTGTATAAATAAATAATATATATATATATATATATGTGTGTGCGTGTGTGCGTGTGTGTGTTTGTGTGTGTTCTTGTGTGTGTTTTTGTGTGTTTATGTAGATGTGTGTGCGTGCGTGGACGTGTATTTGATTATCCTCTCACTTATTAGGATATAAATCTACCATCCAGTTTTCTCCAATCAATCTACTCATATATCAATATACGTAGGTTTTCCAATTTCCAGTTAGTGTCCCTCTACTTCCAATCAATTTTGAAGGTGATTCGCTCTCACCCGATTTTCGCGGTGTTGACCCCTTTTCTGATCAATCTTTTCCATGGGGTCCTCCTGGTGATCAATCAGATCTCGCGACATCTTTTCTAATTACATCGTTCGATATCGATCGACGAAAACTATCGATTGGCGCGTTTCGGCCATTTATCTTATATTCCTCAAAACTCGTCAGATTGCCACAATCGAAAAAGGTTGTTATCGTTATCCATTCTTGACAGCCTCTCCTTATGTAATAAAGTGCATGACTCTAAACTATCTATATATATATCTATCATTTGCTCTCTTTCTCTCTCTCATTACCCCTTTTCCCTCTCTTACTCTTACTCTCTCCCCCCTCTCTCTCTCTCTCTGTATATATATATATATATATATATATATATATATATATATACCAAGATTATAGAGAAAAGTAAATAGGTGATTGCATATGAATAAAGAGCAAAAAATTCTCATTTAGATAGCTCAATAGTACAACACAAGAGCTAGACTTTCCAACCACCGATATCCATTAAAAATCATACCTGAGAATTCTTCAAACTCCTCGGCCTAAAATTTGTGGGCAATATGTTTGGTTGGTTGCTTTTGTTTTAAGGCATATCAATCCTTTCACGTTATTTAATGCCAAATCTAGTAATTTTGAAGGAAAAATTTTTAATAGAAAATTTTTTTCAAGTCTGTTTCTATTGAACCCATAGGTAGGAGCCTAACATGTACTACCACTCCTGGTCAGAGTAGACCTTGGAGCAATGGTAATTAAGAAGTGGCTCCACACTCCCAATACCCACAAACTGGGAGTCATCATTGGATATAGTTTAAGGTCATATCCAACACCGCGAGTAATATAAGCTTGAACAAATGCATTCAAGACATTGCGAAGGCTGCTGCAAATAACGTAGGTTCCCTCGATCGAGCTAGAACACTATTCACACCTTAATATCCTGTTCTTCTACAAGGCCATGATTCGCCCATGCATGGAACATTATTGCCATATCTGGGCTGGGTCATCTACCACTAGCCTCTCCCTTTGGATAGGGTCTAAAAAAGGTTTTCAATTTAATACGTCCCATTTTATGAACTAAGCTCCAACCCCTGTTTCATCGCCGTGCTGCTGCATATCTGTGTCAGTCTTACAAGTATTTTAATGGTATGTGCTCCGATGAACTCATATGTACTTGTGCGCTAGTGTCGAAGGAGAGTGCGGTGTCTATGCTGTCAGAGACTTTGTTTATTATGGTGCAGTCCTGTGTCGAGGGAGAGCGGTAGAGAAAGTAAAATATCTAATATTGTGTTGCAAGTTTAGTCTAAAGCACATAAAGGCTTGATCATCCGATTTTAGGTTTGTTTCTCTCGTCAAGGGAAAGGTATTACGAATGAAAACTCAAAGTCCGTGCATATGTCTGTCAGAGTCCTTACGGCAGAGTGGGAGATATCCAGGCATGTTAAAATAGTTAGAGGGGATTGAGGAGTGTAGGTTAGTCTCACTTAGTGCTAAGATATCCGGGGTATTTGTTAGGAGAAATTTCTTGAGTTGAACAGCTAGGCATTGGAATTCCCCTCCTGCTACCTGCTTCCCTGCCTGTACTGGTATGCTGAAGTTTTATTGTGACGTAAAGCAACATTGTGTTAGTCTTCCTTAATCCCAAATAGTACCTTATTACGTCTAAGTGTCGATTGGCACTTGGATGTAAGGCACTACTATTAGGGGTGAACGTGACTAAAAAATAAGAAAAGAAAAGAATTGAAAAAAAAATACTGTTTGTCTTTAGATATACCACATTAATAGGGAATAGATACAAGTAGTTACTCATTTTCAGAACGTTTTTCTTTTGTTGGTAATAAAATTTAATAGAATTGTTTCAGCGTTCGTTTTATTATTTGCACTATATACACGTATAAATCTATCTATCTATATAAATAAAACAATAGATGTATGTGTGTATAAATATTTAACAGGTAAACTCTTAAAATACTGGTCACATAACACTGAAATTAATAGAAAATAGTAATCATACACCAAGAATGGTTTATAACGAGTAAAATCTTAGTGTTGATTAATAAATAACGCGTACAGAAATATATAAGTTGAAATATGGAATGTTCATTTCAACTGGCCAACATGTGTTTAATTCTTTATGCGCATGCTCACATGAAATTCATTTCTTGAAGTGTGTTAATATTTACACTTTACTATGTTTCTTTCGATAACAACATTCGTTGAGCATGCGGCTGAGACACTAAATGTTTTGGTTTTGATTCTAGCTGATGGCACCAAGCCATTTTTGTTAAGGTTTTTCATTATGTCTTTGTATTAATGAATACAAATATCTTCATGATATAAAATATATTTAAATGTACTTTATGGCAACGAAAACAATATATTTGAAAAATAAATTCAATGAAAATAATTTATACTTGTCTTTAGTAAATCATTCATGACAAAGCACACATTCGAGGTAGAGTATTTACAGAAAAGCTTACTTGAGCTAGTGTCAGACTCTTTCGTTTCTTTTCTTCTGTCTTCTTTTTTTCCAAGTAATACGTAAATGTCGGTCGATATTCTGAAATTAGAAATATTTATAATCTATTTCTAACTTTAAAAATGTTACTTTTCTTTAAATTAAAATTTTGCTTCTTCTCCTTCAGATAATTTTCTTTTCTGTAAATGGGTTCTTTTACTTTGAATAACTTCTTTCTTTTTCCATACATAATTTTTTGTTTTTCTTTTTACTAAAGAAATAAGGCGAATACATCCCTATATATCTTTTCTTTTTTATTAATTAATCGATTAGATAAACGAATATCTCCTTCTAAAAAACATTCTAAAATTTTCGATTGCGTGTGTTGTGTTTTGCATGTGTTGTGTTTCACAGGTGTTGTATTTTGCATGTGTTGTGTTTTGCATGTTTTGTGTTTTGCATGTGTTGTATTTTGATATGTTGTGTTTTGCATGTTTTGTGTTTTGCGTGCGTTGTGTTTTGCATGTTTTGTGTTTTGCATGTGTTGTATTTTGCATATGTTGTGTTTTGCATGTTTTGTGTTTTGCGTGTGTTGTGTTTTGCATGTATTGTATTTTGCGTGTTTTGTGTTTTGCGTGTGTTTTGTTTTGCATGTGTTGACTTTTCCGTGTGTTGAGTTTTGCATGTGTTGTGTTTTGCATGTGTTGTATTTTCCATGTGTTGTATTTTGCATGTGTTGTGTTTTGCATCTGTTGTGTTTTGCATGTGTTGAGTTTTGCATGTGTTGTGTCTTGCATGTGTTGTGTTTTGCATGTTTTATGTTTTGCATGTGTTGTGTTTTGCATGTGTTGTATTTTGCATGTTGTGTTTTGCATGTGCTGTGTTTTGCATGTGTTGTGTTTTGCATGTTTTGCGTTTTGCGAGTGTTGTTTTTTGCGTGTGTTGTGCTTTGCATGTGTTGTGTTTTGCATGTGTTGTTTTGCATGTGTTGTATTTTGCATGTTTTGCATGTGTTGTGTTTTGCATGTGTTGTTTTGCATGTTTTGTGTTTTGCATGTGTTGTTTTGCATGTGTTGTGTTTTTCATGTGTTGTGTTTTGCATGTGTTGTATTTTGCATGTTTTATGTTTTGCATGTGTTGTGTTTTGCATGTATTGTATTTTGCATGTTTTATGTTTTGCATGTGTTGTGTTTTGCATGTGTTGTTTTGCATGTGTTGTGTTTTGCATGTGTTGTATTTTGCATGTTTTATGTTTTGCATATGTTGTATTTTGCATGTTTTGTGTTTTGCATGTGTTGTTTTGCATGTGTTGTGTTTTGCATGTGTTGTATTTTGCATGTTTTATGTTTTGCATGTGTTGTATTTTGCATGTTTTTTGTTTTGCATGTGTTGTTTTGCATGTGTTGTGTTTTGCATGTGTTGTATTTTGCATGTTTCGTGTTTTGCATGTGTTGTATTTCGCATGTTTTATGTTTTGCATGTGTTGTGTTTTTCGAGTGTTGTGTTTATCGTGTGTTGTGTATAAGATATGTAATTTATGGATAAGTCATCTTAAGAAATGGAATGACTCAGTTATCAGATTATTACCTTTAACAATGTGTTTGGCCGGGCCAATATTTTCCGAAAGTTCCAATTGCAAGTAAACACCGAAAGTGTTGAGAGAAATGGTTACACAATCGGGGCATGCTAGCTCAATGAAAAGTGTGACCTTGTAAGACTAGAAATTAGCATGAGCGACATTTAACTTGGAAGATATCGTCACAATAAAATATATGAAATTCCTTGTCATAGTCCTGAGTATATCTCTACACATAGCACATAATTATCCAAGCTAAACCGTATGAAAACAACGCGTATTTAAAAACATATTTTCGAAGCAAATTAACCCTCAAAAGCAACACCCTAAATCAAATAATAATTATATATTAACACGACTTATAAATAAAAAAAGAAAAACATGAAAATTCCCACTAAACTAAAATATAAATATATTTCTTTTTAAATAATGGGATATCTTTTAAAGGGTAACGGAAAAAATGAACGGCGTAAGCTTGTAGTTTGCACTTATTCCTAATCTCCCGAGTCTTTGGCAACAGAAGAATGCTGAAAAATGAGTCGATTTAGACCAGCCGGATGCTGCTTTAAATTCAGCAAACCTGGACGGATAATGATCTGGCTCCATCAAATACACACAGTAATCTATAGTTTGTAAATAAAATAATCCATATCAATTCTTATAGAACCTACGATTAAACCAGTTTATGTGATATATTGCTAATATAATGTGCATTATATCTACCTATTATATTTGTCTATTATATTTTATTCTATTCTATCTATCTATCTATTATTCTATGAAAGGAGCTTCGTGTGTGTTTGTGTGTAATAGATAGACAGAGATAAAGTTCCTTATGGACTCTGAAACAACTGATTTTTTATGAAATTTTGTATAAGTGTATTTTCTGTAGGTGACATTTTTCTTAGGTTTTGTATTGAATGTCTTAATAAGGCTTGATAATCTAAAACAACAATGAAATAAGGAAAGGTCCTTTCAACCAAAGTTAACCTCTTATCAAGCCTAACAATACAAGTGCATTTGAGAAGTTTTATTGCCGAATAAGCAGAAAGGCCCGGCAGATAAAATCAACAGTAGGTTCATTGATATGACATGGGCGCGTTAGAAAGGAAAGCTTCTGTTTAAAGCACAATTGAACCATAATATTTGACTTTGCTATTTACACCTTAAATTCAAGCCATTATCACCGCACAAACAGAAATGTCATGGATATAAAATCAATAGTAGGTTCTTTAGTATGGCAGGTGCACGTTCGAAATGAAGGTTTCTGTTTAGAAAGGAATTGAAAAATGATACTTGATTGTTGCATTTTAAAGTTTATTTCAAGCGATTATATATAAAAAAATATCTATAAAATCAACATTATGCTATCTACCGCTTTATGTAGACTAGAAAGTATTGTGGAGTAAGTCGCTTCAGAGAGGCATTTTTAGCTTCATCTCGGTGTACCACGATGGGTCCCAAACTAGAGAAGACAATCAATGGATTTAATTGAAAATGAGCGTTTTGTACTGGTTCTGATGATAATGCAAATATAGAAGTGTGAAATAGTCGCTGATCAAAATTAAATACTGAGCAACGTTGGGTCTCTCAGCTTATATATATATATATATATATATATATATATATATATATAATAACAGATTAAAATAATTTTAATTTATTTGTGAGTAATGATTAAAAGAAATTGACAAAAATGATATATATTTTACGGAAATATTTGAATCCTACAAGATTACCCGTTCTGTTAACATATGTAAGTATCCTTTTATTTCATTATATTATTGCTTACTAGCAAAGTTAATCCCAGACATCACCGAGGAAAATTAAGGAAAAAATAATCTAAATTCATCATATAAAGATTCGTGTAAAATTTATCGCTAAAAAGGGCATATGTGTGTACGCGCACTTTTATTTGGGGTGTAGGGGCAATTTAATTTATAATTTACCCAAAGACTAAAATGTTAATAATTTGTTCAGGAATGGACCAGAATGTGTTCTGGTGAATTTCATTCCGTCATAAAATCTGAAAAACAAGAATTTTTTTTTTGCTCGAACACAGTTTTTGTTGTTCTGTGGCAGATTAGTTTTGTCCTTTATTTTACAATGTAAATCTATATTAAAACGTTCAGATGTAAATTTAATTGAAATCTATTGAAAGTATTTTTTCCTTGAAAAAACTACGAATATTCAATCTATAATATACGGAAATACTAATATAATAATATTTATACAAGTATGCATAACAAAATAGTATCATTAAATTAGAAAATATATTGTGAATTAATGCGATGTCCTTTGCAAAACAAATGAATTGACCTTAGTACGTTGGTCACATACGAATGATTATGATATTACAAATGTTAAGTTTATTTATTTTGTATATGCAAAGTTGGGTATTCATGCTAGTTACAATATATATATATATATATATATATATATATATATATATATATAGTCTAAAGAAGCCTTGAATAAAAAAATGCAAAAAATAAAAATTAAGAATGCAGTTTAGATTCTCGGAATCTATAGATATAGATATAGATGTATATATACATAAGAAATAAAAAGAGCAAAGTAAATGGGGTGTTTACATGATACAAGCAAGGGTAAACTTCTATCTAATACAAATACAAGTATTTATATATTGATATTGTTATAACGACCTTCCTTGAACAGGGGAATTTGCACCGTTTAGCACTATAAATAGCGCTAGTAATTCCAACACCGATGAGAAGGATGCGACTGCACTTTATCTGCTAGCCGAGTGCCCAGCAGATATACGCGCTTTCCTATCTTAGTGCATTATTGTTAATACACTTGTTCTTAACCGATCCTCGACTTGGTTGTTCTTATTTTCACTTTTGTTCCACGACACAACAGATTGGCGACAAGGAATCGAAACGACCATCACTGCAGAGAATCACCAAAAGTGATTGAAATAAAGATTCGTAAAATCTTTACGGCAGAACACCTTCGTCATTTAAACAGATATTTGGATACGCAAGGATTAATAGCGAATTAATTACTACAATAGTAATTTGGCGACGGGAAAAATCTTGCTACCAAAATCTACAGCGAAAAATGCGAATGCTGTCAATTATTTAATAATTGAACACACTTACCAAGTGTTTTAGAAAGGGAAAAATGGTTCATTTTTTCTTCACCAGAAGCCATTTTCCTACGGTAAGTATTTGCTTCTGCAAAGTTAAATGTCCAAAACCAACTAGTAAATACCGTGTAAGCGTATCGATCTTTCTATAACATCTGGGATTTGAGAAAAATAAGAAAAAAACACGCTTGACTTTATCAAGAGAAAAAGAGAAAGCCCGAGAAAAATAATTATACGTCATCTGTGCTTAGAAAACACGTAAAGAACCAAGTCATTTTTTGCAAAAGGCAAAGGGGGTAAAAATAAATAAATAAATAAAAGTTTACCATACGAATTTGTAGGATATTTATATATCCTACAAATAGCGACAGATTTTATTTTTGCTACGTAAAAACGCGTGCAAATAAAAAAAATGTTAAACAAATATTATTTCGTTGGATTGTTTCTAGTAAGATAGGCACCGCCAAAAATGGCCGAAAAATCAAGTTGTTGTTTTTTAAAACGAAATTACATTTATTAAAATCCATTATTTCCGAGTAACTTTTTTTTTCCAAAAAGATAAAACCCTGAATTTTATTATATAGAAAGCAGCATAATGTAAAACTTTTTCTACTATTTTAAATTAAATTTTAAATGTTAAATTTGTCCCAAAAGTTAACAATTGGCGTTTTCTGTTTTGCACAAAAAATGTATATAACTAGTTAAATAAAAAGGTTTTTGAAAGAATTAATTTGTTTATTTCTTCTCTAACTAAGATTTAGGGTGATTTTTTATGAGAATATGCAAAAATATTCTAATATAAGTACCTGGATTTCAAATAATTCCACTTATTCATATAGGCAACCAGTTACTTCGAGTCGATTTGATTACTGTTTACATTTGTACTTGATAAAAAGCAAACTACGGAAGACCAAACAGGCCAAAAAAACAAATTATTTTTCAGTGACGAAAATTTCAGTGTATTATTAACGCTGAGGTTGACCAGTACTAGATGGGTGACCATTTGTATGAGTTTTGTTTTTAATGTGTATGTGTGTGGGGGCCAGGCTCTCCAAAATGGGGGGGGGGCAATTTAAAGCAGAATAAAAAAAATATTTTAGCGCGTTTGGTCTACCGTAGTCGAAAGGCGGCAAACGTTTCCAAACTTGATCGAAAAAATAATGATATTTTTAATACAAAGGGCACAATATTTATCGATTTTTTTTGTATCGATTCTTCAAAGCATGCCCTGTTTAATAATGGTCATGCATTATTCGGCTCGCTAAAAAGAAATTGTTAATTTATTTATCAAAGATTTTAAAATGGCTTTTTTCGTATAAATATTAAATTTTTGTTTTGCTTAACTTAAATTAATTATTTTACTTAACATATTCAGCGAATTTCACACTTCAAAACTCAAAAGCTGGATAATTAAACACTATCGAAGTCCTGATATTCAGACATCAAAATAAGGTATGCAAACAAGTTTTCTTTTAAATCTATAATCCCGTTCCTTACAACAACACAATATGTTTTGTTCAGTTTCAGATGATTATTTTAAGCATATTTGGAACCCCCTCAAAACAAGGGGGGGTGTAAGCAAATATATATATATATACATATATAAATATTGTTTATGAAAAATAAGTACACTGTTATAAAGTTAATTCTTCTCTTAATAATCGCTGAAAATTTCGTATTGATTGGTAGATTTTTGGTAGATTGTTAAAAAGACGGTTCGTAAAAAAGTACTTACCAGCCCCTCCCCAAGTTTTGGCGGTGCCTATAGTAAGACTAGAAATATAGCGTTCAACAAATTAAGTTACAAAAGGACTGTTGTTCTTCAAACAAAAGAATTGGGGAATAAAACTTGGTTAATTTTTTTTTACTAAGGAATATTTCTTCAATACAAGGGTAATTTGTAAATTGAATTCGTATGATGGATGTGGAATTCAAAGATTCACTGTTGGAATTCTTTCAATTCCAGGCAGAGCAAAATTTTGCGTTGCAAAAGCAGCAAATTCAACATCAAGTAGAAAGAGAAAAGAGATTACAACAAGCGTTTGAAGAAAAAATGCTTCAACAACAGAAACGCTTCGAGAAAATATTGATGAAAACATAGGAGGAACAAAGAAAAATTTTGGAAGCGACACAGTTAACTAAAGCGGACGATAATCATAACGCATTTTCTCAAACAGCTGTGTGTGCCGCTATTGACAATTTCAATTATAATCCAGAAGACGATGTTACTTTCGTCCAGTACTATAGATGATATGAGGATATTTTTATATCGGATTGTAGTATCTGGTCAGACGCGAAAATAGTTAGGCTTTTGCTAAGGAAATTCGGAACAGCCGAGCATACAAAGTTCGTGAATTTTATTCTCCCAAAAATGACCAGTGAGTTAAGCTTCCAAGAAACAGTTACGCTACTTACAGAACTGTTTTCTGCAAAAACAGCTTTTTCCATAGGCGATATAAATGTATGAATGTTACTAGAAGAGAGGAAGACGACTACACTACTTATGCAAGTATAGTGAACAAGCATTGCGACGATTTTAAACTGGAGAAATTATCAGCAGATACTTTTAAATGTTTGATATTTGTGCAAGCGCTGGTCTTAAATAAGGACGCTGAAATCACGCATCGTGTTTTAAATAAACTCGAAAACGAACCGAATTTAAAACTACCAAACTTAGCGGAAGACTGTGAACGGTTTATTGCGTTGTAACAAGACAGTCGTGACTTAGAGGCAAACTGAGTGTCGCATATTAAAAAGATCTATCAATAAAAAAATTCGACTTCAAAAAATAACCAGAGAAAGAAACAGGGAAAATGTCCACCTGGACCATGTTGGAGGTGTGGAAATAAACATTGGCACAAGGAATGCCCCTACAAATTCAAATAATGTGACAACTGCCACCAGAAAGGGCATAAAGCATCGCATTGTAGAAAAAAATCTGGTAGAAAGACATCCATTAAACGTACGAAAATTGAACCTGAGGAATGAAATATTTGGAAATATGTACAGGTCAAAATGTTTAAAAAGAAAGTACAGCTTGATAGAAACTACAGCTTGATAGCGGGTCTGACATTTCCATTAAGTATGTACAGACATGGAAGAGGCTTGGGAGACCCACTATAATTGAATAACATAAAACGGCGAGAAGTGTTAGTGGCGAAAAATTATCTTCGAAGGAGAATTATTGACGAATATTTTTCCAGAACAGAGTCGAAAAAACAAGAATTTTTGTCATGCGAAAATAAAACAACCTCTTTAGAACTGATCTGTTAGAAAAGTTTAGACTATGGGATCTGCCTTTAAGCTCATTTTGCCAAAAGGTTGAGAATTCGATGTGGAGGCAGAAAAACTTAAGAGGGAGTTAATGCGGCGGTTTGGGAAGGTGTACAAAAGCGGTAGCAAAAATTGACGTAAAAGTAAATGAAGAACCAGTGTTCAGAAAGAAAAGAAATGTTCAATACACAACTATAGAACAGATAGACGGTGAATTAGAAAGACTCGAAAACATGGGTGTCATCGGAGAAATTGATCACAATTAGTGGGCTGCACCAACATCAAAAAGAAGAGTAAGGAGGTTCGGGTTTGCGCCGACTTCGCGACAGGCTTAACCAGAGCATTAAAAGATCACCATTATCCTCTTCCGAGCCCTGAAGAGATATTTTAGAAACTGAATGGAGGGAAATATTTTTCTAAAATCGACCTCAGTGACGCGTACTTACAAGTTCCAGTCGATTAGGACTGTTCAAAGCTGCTATTTATTAATACACATAAGGGGTTGTACAATTTTAACAGACTTTCTTTGGGGGTCAAAGTCGCCCCTGCGATTTTTCAGCAAATTATTGACATTATGTTAAATGGGTTGGATTTCGCAGTAGGGTACCTGGAAGATGTGTTAATGAAAGGCGCTAGCAAAGAACAACACAAAGCTCATGTAAACCAAGTATCTAAAAGGGTCCAGGATTATGGATTTAAAGTAAAACAGGAAAAATGTACATTTTTCATGAAGAAAATAAAATACTTGGGGCAAATCATCGATAAACATGGAAGAAGGCCGGATCCAGATAGATCGAGTGCAATAAAGAATATGCTTGCCCCAGAAAATATTGCGTCTTTACAAAGTTTCTTAGGTTTAGCAAATTACTAAAATGTATTTGTGCCAAATATGCATAAACTAATGTCGCCTTTAAATGAACTGTTAAGGAAAGACCAAAAATGGGTCTGGACGCCAGAGTGCGAAGAAGCATTTCAGGAAAATAAAGAGACTTTAACGTCTTACTTGTTTCGGGCACATTATAATCCCAAGCGTGAAATTATAGTTGCAAGAGATGCCAGCTCCTATGGCATAGATGCATGCTTTTTACACAAAATGGATGATGGAAAAGTGAAACCCATAGCACATTCATCCCGATCACTTTTGCCAGCCGAAAAGAACTACTCACAAATTGAAAAAGAGGCGCTAAGCATTATATTCGCGGTAAAGAGATTTCATCGTTTCCTGCACGGTAGGCAATTTCTGTTATAAACAGACCACAAAACATTATTAACGATTTTCGGATCGAAAAAGGGACTAGCACAACATACCGGGAATAGACTCCAAAGATGGGGTACCATACTTTTGAATTACAATTTTCAAATGAAGTATGTGTCATCTAAATATTTGGTCATGAAGTTAATACCTAAACAGACAGAATCATTGGAGGATATGGTAATAGCAGCTATTCATGCAGAAGTTGAAGTAAAAAATACGTTATGTGACACAATAAGAGAACTTCCAGTAACGCTTGATGAGATTAAGAGTAAGGCAGAGGTGGACGAGTTTATTATACACACGAAAGAAAGAATCAACAATAACGAACTTGATGAAGAAATGTATTTAATTTGCGATAACGTCCTGTTATATAGCGACAAGGCCGTAATTCCTGCGACATTACAGAAAAGAATGATCAAGGAATTCTATGTAGAACATCCCGGTATATCATGAATGAAAAAACTTATGCGCTCTTTTGTTTATTGTTAATCCATGGATAAGGATATGGAAGGAAATATCAGGGAGTGTAGAGGATGCACATTAGCTATGAAAGCTCCTCCGACTCAATTCGGATCGTGGGCAAAACCGGACCGACCTTGGTCTAGGATTCATTTAGATTTTGCAGGACCGCTAGATGGGTTCTACTATTTCATTCTTGTAGACAGCCTATCTAAATGGCCGGAAGTATTAAAATGTAAGAATCCTACGTCCGAGGTAATAATCAACTTCCTGTATGAACTATTCGCTAGGTTTGGAGTAGTAGACTGCATTGTTACAGACAATGTAACGTTATTTACGTCTACCGATTTTTGCGAGGATCATCTAATCGAGCATATAACCATACCACCCAACAAATAATGGGCAAGCAGAAAAAGTCGTTGACATATTCAAGAGAACTCTGCAAAAAGCTAGTGAGTCGCCGACCCATGTCAATCCAACAGTTTTTACAAGTCTACAGAGTCACTTGGAAGACACCTGCTGAGGTTATGTTAGGATGCAAGGTTAGATCGATTTTTCACAAATTATTACCAATCTATGATAGGCCAAACATAAAAAATAAAACGATAACAAAAAATACGGTATAAATTTGGCGAAAGAGTCTTCTACAAGATTCACAAAAGTAATAAGACTTTCTAGGAGTCTAACATTGTTGAGAAACAGATAGGCAACATGATTTACATGATTGAGGGACCAGACCTCGTGCACAAACGTCAAACTAACCAAATTCGGAAAAGATACTCGAAAAGTGAGGTGACCAGATCGCCCGGGGAGGACATCATGGACACAGTGTTTGTTACTTTCCAGGTGTCCATACTAGAGAGAGCTACGGAGAACAGAAGATCAAACAGAAAACGGAAATTAACAGAATTGATTAGGGTGAACCCAAAACAAAAACGTTATTAATCCCAGACGGGATCAAAGTGAGGGGGTATACCGGCCTTCCTTGAACAGAGAAATTTACACCGATTAGCACTATAAAAGCGGTAGTAATTCCAACACCGGTGAGAGAGATGCGACCACGCGTTACCTATACGACTTCGTAAAAACCCCGCAGTATAACATTGCGTGGATTCTTCATCTAACTATTTTCCACTCGATATCATGGCGAAGAAAAAGAGAAAATAAAAATACAAAAGATCGACGAGGGGGTTTTACTCCGAAATATATCTTTAAAAATAAACACTCGTTTATTTTAAAAATTTCGCGTTGCAATTTTGGCTTCAATCGTATTTAATACGTATTTATTTTTCAAATTCAGTCAGCGCTTCTTATGGATGTAAGCAAAACATCTACCCATATATATATATATATATATATATATATATATATATATATATTATTTGTAGTCATCGACATACAGTACTGTTTCGTTGTATCACAACCCATCAGTGTGACTAGACTAATACCTGTTCCAGGCCGAGGATTGAACCTAGAACCATAGCAGTAAACGACAGCAGTTCTACCTATCGACCTAAGGAAGTGGCGCCCGCAAATAACCTCGCCACATGTCTATTTTAAACAAACATTCGTCCACTACTTTTTAAGTGCTCAAACTGCATGTTTACAAACAAACATCGGGCCTCGCATTTTTCAGCCAATTAAGTAGAGGGTGAGATTATTAAGGACAGTACTGTACTCCCAAAGGGGGGGTTGTTCTTCAGCATATATATATATACTAGCAAAAGTTCCCGTCGTTGACTGGGTTCAAAAACAGCCTACAAAAAATGAACTCTGATTTATGAAAGTATGATAGGTTATGAAAAGGAAGGGTTGTAAATTTGGGTTGAGTTTGAGGGTATTAAAACCAAACCAAAATATGATGAAAGTAAAAATAAAATAGATAAACCCCATAATTTATTATACCATACCTGTTCACACTGAAATTCTTATCACAATATTCTGTGGATCTATATTAAGAAACCTTGTTAAACTTTGTGACATATTTCCATTCTATGGAGGTCAGGTGCGAACGAACACCCCATAATTTTATTATACCATATTTCTTCAAACAGAAACATAATTATCAAAGTATACTTACGCAGATAGATATGAAAAGTCCTTAGTAAAGTTTGTGCCTATTTCCATTCTATGGAGGCCAGGCGCGAACGCAGACAACACAATTTTATTATACCATCCCTATTTAAGTTAAAACATACTTATCAAAGTATTATTATGTACATCTATATCAAAAACACTTGTAAACGTTTTTTTTATTTTTTAATTGTTCATTTCCATACTTTGGGGACCAGGCGCGTCGCAGACCGCACAATTTTAATGAACTACCGTTCTGCAAGATAAAACATACACATTCCTGTGTCTTGATACATCTATCATTATATGTAATCAGTTTTTTAAAATAGTCAACCACATAGGAGCCTATTCGTGACCACACACACACACACACACACACACACATACACACATGCACACAGACATTCAGCTTTATATATTAAAAAAAAAATATATATATATATATATATATATATATGTGTGTGTGTGTGTGTGTGTGTGTGTGTGTGTGTGTGTATCGTGCAAATTCCTTAGTTCGGCAGAAAGATTTTTGAATTCAACAAGATATATCTGAAGAAGGTCGGATGTTACATCGACGAAAACTTTGAGAAAATAACACTCAAAATGATAATGGCAGGATACAAATTATACGAATAATTAATTCTAATCTCAATAATTTGCAATCTTTATCCTTAATCTCTATATGTTCTTGGAATAATCAATAATTATCAATAATTTCTCCCACTCTTTATCCGTGCCTAAACATAAACGTAGATTCCATGGACAAAGGTTCTTTCTAAGAACATCACACCTGTGTAACTCTCTTCTGTTTACTGGCTTTCCAGCTGACTACAATATAGTCATCTTCAAGTTCAATGAAAGCAAGTTCCTGATGAGCCGTTCCCCTTAAGTAATCCGATTTACAAAATGTACACTTCTAATGATTACTATGATATTGTCCTTTGGACCACTGTACACGCTTTAACTCTTATCCTTGAGTGGCCTCTTGGCCTTGATTAGTGGTGATTTCCCTGTAAAAAATAAATAAATAACTTTCTTATTGTAATAATATTAGATTATGTTTACCTTTGCATATCGCAGATTTTAACAGCATTTTCCGCATTCTAAATTGTCAACGACGTTTAATTAAATGCTTAACGTCCTCTTTTCGTTGCTAACACCCGACGCTCGCTCCGTTTCGATTTCATACCATTGATTATATATTATTTCAATTTAAAAATCGCTACATTGGAAGAATACTAAGTTAAATCGTAAGTGAAAGCGTAGAACAGCGTGAAAACCTAAAAATAAGAAAGATAAAAAAAAATTTTCGTTCGGAATTCCATTCTTCATTATTCACTTTTGACAAGCTCTTAGAAAAAATAATTGAACCAATATGGACAGCGGATCACAGTAAAAAAAAATAATGCGAACTGTACTCTTTCCTAGATAAATGCATCTTTCCTGTAATGATGGTTATGTCGGGTGATAATGTCAGATTTTGGGAAGCGACAAGGTTGGATGGTGAGAAGCTGGTAAGTGCTATAATGGAAGGAAAATACTGAAGCTGAGATGAAAATGACCGTACGGATAAAGGGGTTCATGCAATTATAGTTGCGATAGTAGGAGTTATAGGACAGTTGGAGTTTCGTAGAAGAAATGATGATATAGGTATGATGGTAGTTCTCTCGAACGAATGCCTTTTTATCCTGTAATGATAGGAATAATTAAACGAAGGTTATTAGAAATGGTGCGTCTTTCTCAAATGCAAGGGTAGCATGGCTTAACACTCTAGAATTAGCCAACACTCATGTATGGTCTCACAACTACAATCATCTATAATATAAATGTCATCTGTCTGTCGAAATGTGTGTATATATATATGCATGTATGTATACTCCTACTTTTTTTTGTTGCTCAAAACACATCCCCAAACACGCAGACAACGCCGGACACCCAGGCTAGTATGTAATATACATCTCGCCTATCAGATTAAATATATGTATGTATGTATGTATGTATGTATGTATGTATGTATGTATGTATGTATGTGTGTGTATGTGTGTATGTATGTCTGCCTAAAACTTTCGACAGATGCGACATATTTTCAGGACATGAGTATCGCTTTGAAGTTGATCCTCCGGACGACAATTATCGAAAAAAATGGCTAAAATCATTAATTCCTTCACCCTCAATTGGGTGCTTTTCTAAAAAGAGGGGCCGTTTGTTTTTGTTTTTTTTTAGATACAGGTCACCACTTATCAAGGCCCGAAGGCCACTCAGGGATAAGGGTTATTGCGTATACAGTAATCAATGAGATAGTATTGTAGTAATCATGAGTATTGGGGGTTTGATAGAGTGTCTTACTTAAGGGGGCGGTTTGTCAGGAGTTTGTTTATGATGGTCTTGAAGACGTCCAAGTTGTAGTCAGGTGGGAAACAGGCAAGCGGCAGAGAGTTCCACTGGCGTGCAGTTCTAAGAAAGAAGCTTTGCTCATGGAATCTACGTTTGAACTTAGACACAGATAAAGAGTGGGGAAAATTGTTGAAAGTCGTTTTAGCCAGGGTCGTTTTTTTTCGACAATATTTTCGAAAGTTATCCCCTCTTTTCGATTAGCTAGCCTTAATTTAAACCTTCACTAGCTCCAGTTTTGCGATGGACGCAATGGCAAAGAGGTCACGTTTTATTCACGTTCTTTTCCTCCTTCGCGGTACGGGGTCGAGCCTACTTGCCTACTACCACTTTTTTTTTTTTTTTGCTCAGCATACACCTCCAAACATACGGGCAACGCCGGGCACCCAGGCTAGAAAAAGCATAAAACAAAGTTTGATTGATTTTATGAGAATACTAATACAACTATTTTAAGATAACATGCACCATGCAAAGTAAGATTTACCCCTATTTAATTGACTGATATAATTTCGTAAACACTGTATAAAAACATTATGTCTACTCGTATAAAAAATACAATCTGTGTGTGTTTGTCCCCTATGTACTCCAAAATGTTTGGGTTGATTTGTAAGACATTTTACACACATTTACATTATGCATCTGAGTGTTCTTAGGTTTTGTGTGGGAATGCTCCGATAAATATCAATAATCGACAATCTACAAATACCATTAAAGAAGGAACAGTTCAATTATGGCGAAAGTTAACATTTTTGTACAATGTGATACAGTTTCATATAACAAGTGCATTGTAGAATTTTCATCAGCGCACAAGCAGAAAGGCTCGGGGTATAAAATCAACATATATTGTTTTAATTGTAGGACAGAGGTGCGTTAAAAATGAATAGTTCTGTTTAGAACAAACTTGAATCATGGTACTTGACATTTGCATTTGAAATTTTAATTCAAGTTATAAAACAAATAGTTTTATATAGTCAAAAGTCGGTGGTCTACAGTGCTATGTAAATTACAATGTATTGTTTACGATATCATGCATACATATACATATATACATACACACATGCATACATACAAACTACATATATATATATATATATATATATACATACACATATATACACACATATGCAAATACGTACACATACATATACGTACATATATACATATATATATACATGCATATACCTACATATACATACTCATGCATGTATATGCATATATATACACATACATATATGTATATATACCCGTACATATAAATACATGCACACACACAAACATATATATATATACATATATACATACATAAACACATAAACATATATACACACATGCATATAAACACATAGATATACATAGATATACATACGCATAGATATACATATATATACATACACATGTACCTATATAAACATACGTACACATATACAGACAAATATATATGGGTCCTGGATGTGAACTTAAACTATATCCAGTGGTGAGGCCAAAGCTTGCGGGCTTTGAGTAGTGTGGAGCCGCCCTTTAATTGCTATTGCTCCCAGGTCCACTCTGGTAGTACCTGTTAGGGTCCCAACTATGGGTTAAATAGAAACTGACTTGAAAACAACAAATATATTCTATTAAAAAAAAATTCTTCAAAATCTTTGGATTCGGCATTAAATAACCTTAAAAGGGTTGATATGCTGTAAAACAAAAACAACCAACCAACACACACCCACACACCCATATATATATATTCATATATTTCATGATATTTTGGTTTGGTTTTGATACCCACACATTAAACCCCAATTTACAACCCTTCCTTTTGATAACCTATCATACTTTCATAAATCAGAGTTCATTTTCTGTAAGCTGTTTTCGAACCCAGTCAACGACGGGAACTTTTGCTAGTATATATATATATATATATATATATATATATATATATATATATATATATATATTAAGGCAGTAGATTTCCTTTCATATAAGTACATCCACTGAAACAATATGTCTCTACCAAAAATGCTCAATGAGTAACAGATCCGATATATATATATATATATATATATATATATATATGTATATATATATATATATATAGAAAGAGAGATAAAGAAAGAGAGAGATAAAGAAAGAGAGAGAGAAAGAAAGGGAGAGAGAGAGAGTTAGAAGTATATTGTTAATTTCGGACATGTACAGTTTAATCAAGATATTAAAAAATGAAAATATCGAAATAAGGTTGTATTGTACGTATCCGTTTTGTACTGAAGATATCCGAAAAAAATCACTTAGTTTGACCGAGTGGTTTATTTTTCTACAGCGGAAAAACACGGTTTTATCAGAGCGCGTTGAAGTCAGCCATCTTGGAATTTTTGAACATGCCACCGAGAGATAATTCAATTTAATTTGCCGACATTTCCTCTCCATCTTTAATACAAGCTTTTCGTCCTAACAATCGAACCTTTTGCTTGGTGTCATAACATATTTTTTTTCGCTCTAAAAAAACAAACCAAATAAACTACTTGATGAAATTAAGTGAATTTTTTCGGGGGCTTCGTTCCATAACGGATACGTACAATATAACATTTTTCGATATTTTCATTGTTTAATGCCTTGATTAAACTGTATACGTACCGGTAATTTATATGCTTACTTAATAGATATAATTACATATCAAGAATGGAATAGAGATTAATAGAGAAACGATTCATGCGGTGAGTTAGATAAATATATCTATTGACAAACATAGTTATATATATATATATATATATATATATATATATATATATATATATATATATATATATATATTCGCCAAATATGCCGAGAGATCCCCTATCTTAGCTAGTCCATATATAGGAAAATACACGAATTGTTTCGTCATTTTTTTTTTTTTATGAAAGCATTCCTTGTTCTAGAAATAGTTCGTCAAACCTAAGAGTAAACTTTAGTGAGCTTTACACACAATATATAACATTTTTCTAATTGCTGGAATAAATTTTCCGGTGATCTTTTTGTGCGTTCAGTAAATTATAAGGTTTTTACAATCGACTATGTGAAATGGATTCAACTTTTGAAATTTGTTTGTCTAATTGTAAAGCAGAACTTGAACACTTCGTTTTTGAATTCCAGACTCCACGTATTTGTTTGAAAATAACACACTACTACCCAAATAAACTGCTATATTATTGCATTCAATCACTTTTTAATCTTTATGTGCTGTCGTCGGCGCCCACTGGTGTCCGAGTGTCGGGTAAATCATCTGTCTCCAATCTTCTGGATGGCTATATTTACATGGCTTGCAAGGCTCAACCGGTGGTAGTAGATATTGGTTGGTTGGTTGTTTTTGTTTTACGGTATATCAATCCTTTTCAGGTTATTTAATGCCGAATTCAATTATTTTGAAGAATAATTTTTAATAGGATATGTTTAGGACCCAAACAGGTATTAACACTCCGGATCAGAGTGGACCTTACAGCAATGGCAAGTAAAGGGTGGAGCCACACTCCCCAAAGCCCGAAAACTGGTGCTTCACCATCGGATATAGTTTAAGGTCATATCCAGAACCAAGCTGGCAGTAGAGTCGGTGGCAGTATTTGGGTTCTTCTTCTCTGGCTCTCTTCTTCATTTTCTCCAACTTTTTCATATTGTCGTCTTTTCTCCTCAAATTCCATCGTATCTTTGGATGCCAGGCTTCTCCATTTTGTCCGGTTCCCGGCAGCCTGTTTCCATGAGGATGGGTCAATGTTAGTTATTGCCAGGGTGCGCTTTAACTAGACTTTATAGCGTCCTTTTGCTGAGTCCCATTGGCGAGTTCGCCATAAAATAATGTTTTTCGGCAGTCTGGATGGATTCATTCAACTGATGTGGCCTGACCAACGGAGGCGACGGTGAATGATGGTTGCCACAACGTTGGTCATTTCAGTTCTGCCCAGTACTTTCAAGTAAGTGGTGTGGGTCTCCTCGGTGATATGCAAAATTTGCCTCAGCTTGTGTTGCTGGAAGCGTTCCATGTTTTTGTATATATGCTAGATTAAACCGTACCATCGTGTAGAAAGAAGGTTGGTATCTGGGGGATAAAATAATTACTTGTTTTTATTCCATGCAAAAACAGACGACCACAGAATAAGCCTCTTTTTGAACATACATATTACCCCCAACCTCCAACTTGAAAACGGTCCTGGATATGACCTAAAACTATATCCGACGGTGAGGTCCCACCTTGTGGACCTTGGGGAGTGTTGAGCCACCCTTTAATTGTCCTTGCTCCCAGGTCCACTGTGATCCGGAGTGGTAGTACCTGTTAGGGTCCCAACTATGGGTTACATAGAATCCGACTTAAAAAACAAATATACTCCATTAAAAATCGTTCCTCAAAATAACTAGATTCGGCATTAAATAACCTGAAAAAGGTTTTGATATGCCGTAAAACAAAAACAACCAACGAACCAACCAACCAACCAACTTGAAAACAATCACATAATCGCAGTGACAAGTTTGAAATATAGACTTGAGCATTCTTTTATTTGTGCTTCCCATTATATTAGACATCTAATTTCCGAATTAGCCATCTACAAAAAACATGAGAATAAGTGATTAAATTATTTCATTTAATGAACATCTTGGCCGAGTGGATATTTTAGGAAAAGATCTTTGGATGGAAAATGTCGTTTTCGCTCTACTTTTTTTTCTTTACATTAATATCCATCATGGTATTGATTTTGTACTATGTGAGTTGAGGTTACTATCCTTTGTTAAGGCTATTCATATATATTTTAATTTTGTTTTCTAGCCTGCCTCAGAAGGAAACCGACACTTACCGTTCTACCCGTTAGATGCGTCATATGACATGCATACCGATCTCAAAGCCAGCATCGGTGACTATTACGTCAGCAGAAATATCAAATCCGGGATTGAAAAAAAAAATGATTGCATATTTAGAAATATTTCTTGTTGGAGAGAGGTAACTGAAGAGGGTGGAGAAAAAAGATAATTGGCTATTTAACAGGAGGTACAACCCGAGGAATTGCGGAAAGGGAAATCACTGCATTGACATGATAAAGGAGTGACAATGGCACTTTCTGTAAAAGAATATGGAAAAAAGAAAAAGGTAAAAAATTAATAGAAAAATTATAAGAGGAAATCTATATCAAGAGAGGAACGGTGTTAAAAATGTCAATTCGATAAGAGATTTGACCTTTGGATCATTACTTCTCCTTGAATCGACAAGTTAGAATTAATACGGCTTAAGTTAAATACAAAGGAAAGGAAAGGAAACTCATTTTGATCTGCTAAATTTAAAGTCGTCATTTACAGATAGCGGTGTTCATTTGGCAAGGCTTTTAAAGCGATAGGAAATTGTCTGATTTTCTTTTCTTCCATTATTTCTGATTAGGACTATATCCATGTTAGAACGACATCAATACGGAAAACAAGGAGATAGTTGAACAAAATTCACATATGGGCAACAAATACGTCTGCCCGACTGAAACTATATATATATATATATATATATATATATATATATATATATATATATATATATATTTAACTAGCTAGTGAGACTGAGGCATGTGAGTATTATGTTTTTTTCTAAACAGTTCACTTCTTGTACGTAATATATATATATATATATATATATATATATATATATATATATATATATATATATACAAACGAAACGGAGGGCACGCTCAAGTGCTTTTTAGTATTTTAATGATTTATAGCAATTTTAATCGCCTTTTCATTTCATCTCGCTACTTTCATTTTTAAATTTCATTCATTTATTTTTTACTACTCGCCTGAGGATGACAAATGGAGGTCGAAAACGTACGCGATTATGGGAATTTTTTTTTTCACTCGGAGAAAAACGTTCGGAAAATGGTCCGACAAAGAGAAAAGGAGGATTACAAGAAAAACAAACAAGAGTTATCTGTGCTATTTGATGAAACGTGCATAAAAGAAAAATGCTGCTTTAATATACTAATATATATATATATATATATATATATATATATATATATATATATATATATATATATATATATATATATATATACTCGAGCCGAGATCGAAACCAAAAACTAAAGACAGTGAGTCACGTACGATAATCAGTAGACCAACTTGCCACGCTCGTTATAAAATGTGTGCAAACCTGTTTATTTGTAATATGAGGACCATGTCATTCATACTCATTCAGGAAGCAGTTTACAAACAAATAAAAATCAGATGACCCCCCAAGCATATATTTTTCAATTTTAACCCCAAAGCAGACAGTTTCCTCGGGTGAAAACAAATTAAAAAGATTTCTAGTTATCTGAATACCTTACATACTAAATTTGAATTAAAAGGTTGAAAATTGTCATCACGCAATTTCTCACTGTATACATATATATATATATATATATATATATATATATATATATATATATATATATATATAAAAGTGTGTGTGTCTAGCTGTGTGTGAACATTTCCCTACCAAATTACTCTTTTCAGACTCGAGATTTGACATAAGGGGGTATTGAGACTTAGGAAAATCTTTTTAATCGGTTTTTCGCCCAAAAATTGGGTACCACTGGGGTAAAACTTAGAGATTTGACCTATTCAGCAAATTTTGGGTCTATATTTGAAATTTAACATTTATGTTAAATGCAGACACACAGAAAGCATTTTAATCTGTTTTTCGGCAAAAATTGACTACCAAGAAGTAAAAAATGAAAGGGTTGAACATTTTTGTACATATATATATTAATATATATATATATATATATATATATATATATATGTGTGTGTGTGTGTGTGTGTTTCCATAACATTTGAGTAATTTCGATTATTCTATTTCGTAAAAAGCCAAACAAATTAATACTATCATTTAATGCGATATTATTCCTTTTTGATGCCCGTTCTGTAGATGTATTGATACGAAACAAGCCTACCGATGTCTTGTGTTTGAGTTCAAAATTCAGTACGTGTAACCAGAATGATGAATTGCACATGATTAAACAGCCCCCTCTCTCTCTCTTTCTCTCTCTCTCTCTCTATTTATCTCTTTCACTATATATATATATATATATATATATATATATATATATATATATATATATATATAAGAAAGAAAATTATAACTCTAAGCTTTACAATCAAAATTTATTGATCGCCTGAATACTCAAGAAAAAAAAATTACAAAGTCCTTATTTTGCAGATAATTTTCATGCAAGCTGAAAAATGCGCGGTTTGTTTCTATTTATTTTTTTTTTACATATCCAAAATTTTTTCTCTAGTTTTTCTTGGCAAATTATAACTAAAATAAATTGCCGTTTCACTTAATGTCATAACTAGCAAATTCTAGTATTGCTACAAATATAATTTGCTGATTTCTTTCTGTCCTCTGACGAGAAGAATAGCAAGAATAGCATAAGAATAGCGTAATAAGTAAATCGTTTTTTAGAGTATTACAGTCGAACAATAAATTTTGATTTTAAAGTTCAACTTACAGTTTTAATTTTCTTTCTCTAATAATAAGCTCTACTCTCTATTGCGTATTGAGCTTTTTTCTTCGGTTGGGATTTAATCAGAATATATCAATACTCGTATTTATATAAGATTGATATAAACACTAGCATTTATATTAGATTGAAGTTTACTATTACGTATATCAGGGAACCACTACATCCTTTTGATTTCATATTTAATATATATATATATAATAATATATACGCATATATATATATATATATATATATATATATATATATATATATATATATATATAAGATTGTTTGAATTTTTATTTATTTTTTTATTAGCAGTTAATTTCTTTATTTCGTTCCCTGAGAGTTTTCTCTTGTTATACGAAAAGGATTATTTGCACTTTGTTTACATTTTTCTTCGTCCAAATCTTAGGGCGTTTTTACTTGTTATATTTTTATTTAAATATTAATTATTAATTAATAATTGCTACGTGCATAAAAGCAAGTCATCTATACGCATGCAGTAAAACAAATCAAGACTTCAAATTTAAATTTACTAGGAAATTTATTGTTCGATTTCTTAATCAAATTTTTCTAGAGTATTCTCTTGAACAATATATTTCCTTGTAAATTTTAATTTACAGTCTTGATTTTTTTTTCTAATCATAACAAGTTCTAGTTCTTATTGTGATAGCACTTTCCTTATTATTTGGTTGGAAATACTGCATGAATACTAATATTTATATTAGATTTAATTTTACAGTTGTTTTGTCTGATAATCCTTTCATTTCTATTACCTGAATTGTGTGTGTATATATATTTTTCTTCTTCTTTTTTCTTTATTACCTTATATGACTTCCTTGTAATTCATTGTATCACATCTACTATTATATAAAAGTCACTTTGTGTGTGTATATGTGTGTGAATGCCTTCATCATAGATTCCGAAACTGCTGAGCCTATTTTTGCCCCGCTTTACACGCTAATTTATATTTATATTTATATTTATTTTACAAGCTAATTCATATGTCTGCCAGTGTTCTTAGTATAGAAATCCATCTGATAAGTATCGGAGATCTAAAATATCCGAATTTAAAAATAGTCTTTCTTTAGTATAGGTAAAAAAATTGCAGCGGAATATTTTATATTACACCGTCGAAGGAGATAATGAAATCCCAAATTCTTAAAACATATGGAAATATAGCTCATGCCCATTTTTATTTTATTTTTTTTTCTAAATAATGTATTCAATTTACGATAAAGAAGATGAACTATTTAAAATCGCCGCAAGTCCTTTCTTTGTTCGTATATTTTAAAACTAAACATTAATCAGAAGTGTCTTCCTAAATATCAGCGGACATGATATTGTAAGCAAACACAGATGGACTTTGATGAACAACATTATTATTATTATTATTATTATTATTATTATTATTATTATTATTATTATTATTGTTATTATTATTATTAATATTATTATTATTGTTATTATTATTATTATTAATATTATTATTATTATTATTATTATTATTATTGTTATTATTATTATTAATATTATTATTATTGTTATTATTATTATTATTAATAATATTATTATTATTATTGGCTCACATGGAGCATTCACACAAGTCTACAAACGATCTGATTGGAAACGTGTGGTGTTCTCTAGAAACTGAGTGACAACACCTCTTTCGATAGCATTTGCAAATGAATTTGACTCATCGCAACAGCCTCTTAACATTGATTTCTCGCTGGCAGTGGCCATCGGTTTATACTGGAATTTGAGTGGCACTCAGCCTCCCCAAGTTCCCAGTTCTCTTTGCGCTTGTCCAGCCGAGGTCTGACTAGTGCTCTCTCCTCGGTCTTTCAGTCTTTCTTGACCCTTCTCGGCTCTTTGGTATCACTTTTTTATTGGGGGGAACGGTGATGAAACAATGGGAGGGGATGCATGATGGGGGTGTAGAACTTGTAGATATGCAGCTTCGGTGTTCTTCATTCCCTGTAACACTTATTCGTTATATTGTCTTCTTGTATTATTCTCCGCATTCAAGAGGTTTCATAAATATTTCAGTCGTTTTCATTATCGTCACTCGTTGTACTTTTGCAGTTATTCCTCTGATTCCAATTTCTGACATTTTTTTCGAAGTTTTTCGGAATTGTTCCTAGTGCTCCTACTATTATCGGTACTATTTTGATTTTCTTCATCATCCAAATCCCTTTTACCTCTCTGGCTAGCTCTGTGCATTTGCTTCGTTTCGCCTTTTCTTTCATACTCACCCTGTGGTCAGCTGGGACAACAAAGTCTGCGATTTGACAGGATTTTTCTTTCTTGTTAATTATTACGACATCTAGTCTTCTTGCTTGGATTGGTTTGCCCGTCTGTATGTCCATGTCCCATAGGATTTTGTGGTTCTCGTTTTCGAGTGCTGTTGCGGGTTTATACTTGTACCATTTGTCTGTACGCTCAAAATGCAGTCGTTTGCACAATTCCCAGTGCACCGCCCTCCCCACTTTATTATTATTATTATTATTATTATTATTATTATTATTATTATTATTATTATTGCGAAGTAGAGAACCGGCAAGTCATTTCTCGTAATATATAATATTCAATAGAGGATTGCTTCTTTAATAATACATACGCACACTGCATGATATCATGTTTAAGGGTATTTCACAACCGGGCAACGCCGAACACCCTGCATGTTTTATATATTATATACATTTTTCTTTCCTAGTTGCTTTACTCATTACTAGTTTTTATTACTTTCTTTTTCTGTATTCTACATTTATATCTTTCTTTTTTTACTGTACTGCAGCATTTATTGTTCTGCGTCTGCTATTGTTCCATTGTCAGTTGTTTTTTTTGTCTGTTGTTCTTCCTTCCTTTTCTCCGATCAGTCCATGGAACTGTTAAACACGAAATTGTTTCACTGTATCCGTGAAAAAGGGGAAGGGTGTATGTGAAAGATGGGTATATGGATAGAGAGGGAAAGAGAGAGAGAGTGAGAGAGAGAGAAAGAAAAAGGTATAGCAGGAGCGAGAGAGAGAGAGAGAGAGAGAATGGAAGGAAAGGAATAGCGCTATTACGTTGAACTCATCTTTAATAGCAGTGGATAAGTAGACCCGTTTCCCGTCTTCTGTTTTGATGCAATGGCCCAAGAATCAGCGTCGGGCGCCATAATTGGCTGAAGTTTAAGGTCTGACATGCCGAACCGCTTTCCATTTTCTTGGGGAGAATATGACTTCCGAAAAGCTGAAATAGTAAAACGTGATGATGATGATTATGATGCTCATGAGGATGATGCTTATGGGGATGATCATTGTGATGATGATGATGATGATGATGATGATGATGATGATGATGATGATGATGATGATGATGATGATGATGATGATGATGAGTCGGAAAAAGGTCGATATTCATGGATGGTGTCTGAGGTGGGGTTTGACGCGGCGAGCGAAGTAAACGGCAAAGAATCGCCTGCTGAGTGCAATGGTCGTTTTCATATCCATTCTCTTTTGTCTTCTTTTACTTCGTTTGCTCGTTAGTCCATTTCAATTTCTGAACTGCTAGTGGATTAGTCACTTAGATGAGTCGTGAGAAAATTGGACAACGACAAAACAAATGGGAAAGTGAAAGTAAAAGTAAAATATAAAAATTCATACCACCATCAATGGTATCGACAGTGTTCTATCTATTTAGCCTTTTTCGTTCAATATCAATCTACTATCTACGTCTATATCTATCTATTTATCTACCTATCTATCTATCTATCTTTCAAGTTATTTCTCATTATCTCACCATACACGCATATATATATATATATATATATATATATATATATATATATATATACATATATATATGCATGCATATATATATATATATATATATATATATATATATATATATATATATATATATATATACAGACACCCACACACCCAAACACCCACACACCCACACCCACACACACACACACATCTCTCTCTCTCTCTCTCTCTCTCTCTCTCTCTCTCTATATATATATATATATATATATATATATATATATATATATTCGGTTTAAGTACATTAATGATATACGCTTTAAAAAGTGCTCAATGCAAGGTAGTACATAATAAAGTCATATAAAAATTTAAAAAAACGCCTACATAAATTAATCTGTATTTTGATGTAGGCACACTCCTATTGGGCTGTAACATCAAAGCGCTGATTAATTCATGTTCCTGTTTATATACATACACACATAAACACATACACGCATATATATATATATATATATATATATATATATATATATATATATATTCGGGCCAAGTACATAAATGAAATATACTTTAAAAAGTGATCAGATCAAAGCAAGGAAGAGCATTATAAAGTCATATAAAAATTAAAAAAAAACACCTATATGAAATAATCTGTATTTTGATGTAGGTACACTTTTATTGGACTGTAACATCGAAACGCTGGTTAATTCGCGTTAAATTAAGAATTTATTGTTTGAAACAAGCAATATATGGAGAAAACTTATATTTATTTCTTTAATCCGTGGATTTTCAATAATGGTTGATATCATCAGAGGAAATAATATGAAATTAGCAAGATGTTCTGCTATGAATGAACAAATATTTTCTGTTGCTGCACATATATTGATAATGTTATTTAAAAGATGCTGCTTAAGAGTCATAGAAAAAGGATATCATACAACCTAGGAAAATGCGCTTGGTTTCTAATCTGTATCTTATCTCATTTTATATACATATATATTAAAAATAAATGCCACCTGGGCTACCACCGAGAATCGAAACCCAAACGTTTTGCTTAGTATTTACTTTTTCCTTTGTCGTTAATGCCTGAGCTATGCAGATATGTTTGCTGCGAGGCTAAAAATTAAAACATGAACGAATATCTATTACATTACGCATGCATATTCATAATGTCGTCGTTTGACCTTCACTTGGCAAATTCCATTTCTTTAATTTTCATACTTTTGCACCGAATTCTCTGCGGTGAGACCCAAATATAACGTTTTGCATGGGTTCTATTACCTTATATATAAAGTTTCATGTTTGTAGACTAAACAGTGACAGATGATTTCGGCAGGCAACATCTTTTTATAACAGATATATATATATATATATATATATATATATATATATATATATATATATATATAGAAAGAGTTTTGTGCTTACTATAATCTTTTTACGTAAACATTAGGCAAGTATAAATCAAACAGTATATCTACATGAATATAAATACAAATACTATTATACTAAAAAAGATACTTCCATGAGAAATCTGAACAAAAAAAAACAAAACAAAACAATAGGGAATTAAGTAAAAGGAATGTTTAAAAGAATATACAAATTAGATGTTTTGCAGTTGAATGCAATTCCACGACCCATATATAACATAGTTGTATACTCCTTTTAATAAATAGAAATAATGGTGTTTAATATGAATATCAATACAAACAAAAAAGGTGGATGTAGGTTTAAAAACGGATTTATAGGAGTATATCTATATAAACAGAAAGAAAGAGAAAGAAAGTGTGTGAGAGAGAGAGGGAGTAAGAGAGAATATATAACTGCTCACTGGTTCACAAAATTTAGTGATGTTTATTCTACTTTAGTTGTGTTTGAAAATCCTCAGTCAGCGAAAATACCTTTCAAAACATGGCTGAAGCTATAATATTATAAAATGTGTTTAAAATCGCCAAAAATCTTCCGTACAATTGCAATAACATTATGCATTTTTTGTTCATTCATTGTACCGAACTGCAGAGAAAACCTTTTCATTAACCTATATGTAAAATATCAACACATATTTAAATGATCAATTTCTAACCAAGCATTTATAGCATACTTACTCAATTGAAACGACAATGCTATTCTTTTTAATTAAAGTAAATCGGGATATTATATAAAGGTTTGGATATTAACTAAAATTTCAAAAGTTAAATTTAATAAGTTCACTACTCTTTTGTTAATTAATTATTAATTAAACCACATTGTCATGAAACTATTATTAATCACTGTTATTTTCCCCTTAAAACAAACAGAAATATGAGTACTAAGATCAGCGGTTAAAAAGTGACTCTTAACTCTTAAAACTGAATATTTCTCGTCGTACACGCGTCACTCTTTTATTACATGAGTCAGTAATTGCTTTTAGCATATCTTTGCTCTTTATGTCCACAGAAAAGCAATTACTCGCACAACGTTTTATATCACGTAAGGTATATTAATGAAATGGTCATATCATATATGTTACAGTTATAATTCCTTATTTTACTAAACTTTTCACAGTTGATAACTCATGCGGTTAAGCAAAGCTTTTTCATGCACATTTAAATACTTATTATATAAAATGTAAATATTAGTGAAGTCCATTGGAAATTATTTTACAAATATGGTAGAAAAAAGATGAGATATGCATATCAAAACAGATTTAATTATATATATCACAACTCATCAGTGCGGTTGGACTAGCAGCTTTCCTAGTCAAGGATTAAACCTAGAACAATTGCGTTGATAGTCAGCAATTCTACCTATCGACTCACTGGACAGATGTCCGCAAATACAATCGTCCACTAGTTTTATCATCCTCAAGACGCTTTTCTTTTTATTTACAAACAACGAGCAATATATATATATATATATATATATATATATATATATATACACACACAAGAGGAATTCTTAATTAATGCCTCTTATTTTATTCAACCTTGATAGATCAGACGGATATTGCAACTTTCATTCTTATGATGGTTGAACTTATGTATCCATGGGCTAAACGTTTTATCTTTCTGTTACAGATATTGAATGTGTGAGTCTCTCAGAAGGCAACCCATGTACAAATAACTAAAAACTGTCAATTCAGAATTAATTAAATAATTAACTAACCTTAAACGCTATAATAGAAACTCATATTTGAATATATATATATATATATATATATATATATATATATATATATATATATAAAGCTGAACGTGTGTGTGTGTCTGGTCACGAATAGGCTCTTATATGGTTGACTATTAAAAAAAAACTGATTACATATAATGATAGAATGTGTATCGAGACATGGGTATGTTTGATCTGGAAGAACGGTGGTTTATATAAATTGTAGGGTGTGCGTTCGCGCCTGGACCCCAAAGTATGGAAATAAAAAAAATGATAAAAAAACGTTTACAAGGGTTTTTGATATAGATTTAAATAAGAATACTTTGATAAGTATGTTTCAACTAAAATAGGGATGGTATAATAAAATTGTGTGGTCTGCGTTCGTGCCTGTACTCCATGGAAATTTTGCATAAACTTTAGCAAAAACTTTTCATATCTATTTGCATAAGTATACTTTGATAATTATGTTTCAGTTTGAAGAAATATGATATGATAAAATTATTGGGTTTTCGTTCGCGCCTGACCTCCATAGAATGGAAATATGTCACAAAGTTTAGCAAGGTTTTTAAAAGAGGTGAGGGTCCTTAACTTAATTCTTAATTCATGTTAGCTTTCATTTATTTATTTTTAGTTGAATCATACTTTGTCGAATAAATTCACCTCATAAATTCACGATCTTATTAAAGGGAAAGCAAAAAAAAAAAAAGTCGGAACTTTAGACAATTCTCGACACAAATTTTGCACAACTCTGTTTTTTTCCTTATCCACTTGCACGTGGCACTCTTTCGAAAATAAATAAAGAGATAAATAATAAAAAATAAGAATGTTACTTGTTATCGTGTCAAAAGAAGGAAAAAATCCTGCTCACGTGATTACGTGTCTTTACATAACCTTTTTATTTTTATTTATATATCTGTGTACGCTTTTTTGTCAGTATACTAGAAGATATTCAGTTGATTACAACCCTTTCTGCGTGTTCTTTACATTACAGTAGTACACCCCTTAATCCGACGGCGCAATACTACAGTGCTCAATACTGTAAAATGAAACGAGGCTATTCTGCTTCAAAGGGGCGCCATTTTCTTCTTATTATTATTTATATCGATACTTTGCTTTAAAAAACTAAAGTAATTACGTGTTTACTTTTTTTTTAATATGCCATTTTACTGTTCCAGATTATTATTTTTCAAAACTGTTTTTCTTTTCTTTTTCGATATTTCGTCGATATTATTTAGTAAGAGTGCTTTGCAGAAAGACTAACAAACGACTACCCAAAAAAATAAATATACAAGAAAAAAATGTTACCATAGTCAATAAAAGTTCAGTCCATGTTTTTTTTTGTTTTGAAATATTTTTAATGCTCTTTACTTTAAATAATTTCAGCGAACCGAAACTAAAACGAAATTTGAGGCGATAACTACTTAAATGAATTTTTATATAAACTACACATGCTATAATCGAATATTCCTCAAGCACAAAATAACGGAAAACAATAAAATATATTTATAAATATTCCTTACGTTGACGGAACTTTCTTAAATTGTTAAAACAGAATGCTGAGGTACCCCTCCTTCAAATTGAAAACGGGGCTCACCAATTCAAAGTCGCTGCCATTTTGATTTTTTTAAACCGGTTCGTGAATTAAAAAAACTACTTAAAAATACAAACCAATGAACTTTTCTACCATAAAAGTAACTTTTATTGACTATGGTAACATTTATTTCTTGTATATTTACATTATTATATATATAACATTTTCTCTTTGTAAGCAAACATTATTATTGGTCACTCTTGGCTACGAATGGAAACAAAGTTGGTATACAAAAATATATTTTCGCGAAAATTATCTTTACTTTTATCATATTTTGTTTAGGGTAAAATTTTTGAGTATCAAAACCTATCACTTTACAACCCCTCCTTTTTATAACCTATAATACTTTCATTAATCACAATCCATTTTCTGTAAGATGTTTTTGAACCTAGTCAACGAAGGGTACTTCTGCTAGTATATATATATATATATATATATATATATATATATATATATATATATGTATATATATATATATATATATATATATATATATATATATACGCAGGTTTTTGTTGTTGATTTTTAAACGATATTGAGGTTAGATTCTTCACTTTGAAGATCGCATGTGTTTTTTAGAAATTGCCCATTTTTTATTTTAGACGTAAACAAATAATATTTTTATTTATTTACTTATTTATTTATAAAACCATATAGGGCCCCGAAACATGCATGTGCGTAGATTATTGTTTTATAAATAAATAAATAAATATATATATATATATATATATATATATATATATATATATTGTAGGGAAATGGTTATCGATTGCATAATACAAGATATAGACCGACTTATTTTTCATTTGAGCATTACATAACAACACAAGTGCATATGGCGTAAAACATATGAGTTATCTTTATTGTAATTTTAGAATAGATATTGAAAGATTTATTAATGATTTGTGAGAAAACATAAAAGTATACAAGCGTTCTGTTATATTTCGGCATTTAATAAATCACAAAATTGATCATCTGTAAAACAGGCTAAGCAACACGACGTATTTATTAGATTACGTATGGTAAAAATGTTGTAGGTTGGCATATATAAACATCTATTTTTTAATTTGCTTTCCTGTCTGTACCAACCCACTGGAATACATATGTAATGCAAGATACATCTGGTTGTTCAACTCCCCTCAATAGATTTTTATTCTGGGCCCCCAAAAGCAGCAGAGATTAGACTAGTCATGTAATGATCTGATCCCTGTTGATCTTGCAGTAAGAGTTTAGTTGTGTGTAGTTCTAGGACGTCAATACTCCCAGGCCTTGTCGTCTCTCTTTGAGAAGAGGTTATTTCATTGTTAATCGCATAGAGCACCCTCACCGGGGAATGACAACCGGGCTGCCTAGGCACGTTTTGTAGGTCGGAGTGCGCTTTCAATGAAAACACCCGAAACGTTGCAGAACAACAGCAACTATGAATACGAAGGTAAGAGTCTTTAAATATATAATTGAATATACAAATTACCCATATCAAAAGATTTAAATAAAAAAATAATATATAGTGTACAATGTTATATCATAAAACATCGTTTAATTGGTTATGTAAAAATAGGGCAAGTCTTTTACTGTGTTTTGGTATTATATAAGCAAAGAGCGTCGATATGCTTTAATAAAAATAACACAATTATGTCATTATATTCGTGCGTTTAATAATAGCAAAAAGAATTGATATACCTTAAACAAAAAAAAAACTACAATATGTGTGTTCTTTATTGTTACTTGTTCTGTCTCTTTTTCGATTTTATTTCTAGCCTTGTTCGTTCTGTCGTTCTTTTTCCACTTGCCTCGCAATATCTGTTCCCTCTCTTTATATATATATTTATAATGTTTCTTTTCTTTTTCTCTTTCTTTATTTCTCTATATATTCATAATATTCCTTTTCTTTTTCTCTTTCTTTATCTCACACACGCTTCAGTTTCCGCTGCCGTACAGCGCATCAAAACGTCACTACTCAACTGATAAAAGCCGAGGAAATGACTGGCGAACGTCAGCGCCTGTCAGTCCGGGCGTCCGCAACAGACGAGTGGTGACCCAGCTTAGCCAGTTAATCTGTTGGTACTTTTCAGCAGTGTCAATCCAGGGAATTAGCGTGTGAATTAGGATTAGCAAGCAAACGTGCGAACAAGCAAAAACAGATTAGTAGACGCAACATGGCTATGGCTCAAATTTATTCTGACCACCCTCGAAAGTTTCTGGCATGCCAACCACAGAAAATAACATTACCCAGAAATCATTATTTTATTTATTTTTATTTTCTTCCCTTCAGGTTTTGAAGCAGTGTTTTCCACTTCAGATTTTTGGATTGGTACTTAAACACAAATGTTACATTGTAAAGTAGAGAACACAATCAGAGTTTGTTCAAGCATATAAAAACATCGATCACAGAGCTAAGGAAAATATAGTTGACTATGAAATTATTTAGTGAAGTTATTTACGAGGATATACATAAGTACAGTAAAAGAACACGAATGTATAAGAGGTTTAGAGAAGACAATGCAGACATGTAATGGAAGACACAAACTGTGGCAGCTTAAGACTGAATAGCGGAAACAGCTATGTAGTTTTACATTTATTTATTCACTACATGAGTATATATATATATATATATATATATATATATATATATATATATACCCATATATATATATATCTGTAGAAATATATTTTCTTATAATATATATATCAATCCTTAATTAAAAAGCTCAATATAATTGTTTTTTGTCATTTATTCAATTTAGCTCAATTTAACTACTTTTTTCATTTATTCTCTATACATACGTATATGCACACACGCAATCAAACACACACACACACAAACACACACACAAACACACACACCCACACACACACACACACACACACATATATATATATATATATATATATATATATATATATATATATATATATATATATATATATATATACTGCCATTGGTAACCAGCGTTGCCTTTGTTGACATAACATTCCGGTTGAAACACACCAGCTCTACTAATCATTTTCATCATTGGAAACATGGATAGCCTCACCACAATTCCAAAAATAAAAGAATAATTAAAAAAAAACATGTAAATGTAATCACCCCCCCCCAAAAAAAAGAAGTACATAATACCCTCTCCATCCGATATTTCGGCAGAATGAATACGAATAGAAGAAACTATTCTCCGGATATTGAGTACTGTAAAGACCCCCTCCCTAAAATATAAATAATTAAAAATAAATAATTACAACTTTTGTTTCAATAAAAAATAGCAGCGAATGCCCGTGCGCTCGGAAAAAAAAAAGAAAAAGAAAATAGCCAAGGAGGTAGAACCCCCCAAAAATGAAGATCTACCAAAAATTTATTCCAAAAACAATTAAATTAAATTGTTCGTTATTATATATTTCTAATGTAATCCCCCGCCCTCCAAAATAAACATTGAATTTGTCATGTTTTGGCGTTCATTTTGTTTATAAAATTGTTAGATGAAAGTACAGAATGGTGTCATAATAATTAATTAAGTATTTTATGTCTCAAATGTAATTTCCGCCCCCACCATAAATAAACTGTATTTGTCTTGTTTTGCCCTACCCCCCTCCATCGCCAAACTTGAAAAAATGCTAGAGATGACATGTCTCGTTGAACGATTTGTGGCTAAAAAGTGGGTGCTCATTTTACGTAAAATCTTTATAGAAAAGTGATCCCACACTTTAAAATTTTTATTTTCTTTTTTTTCCAAATATCTTTTTTCATATTATTTGTTATTATTATATATTATATTATTTATAATATTATAACGTATTAGGGCCTAAAAATAGGTCCTAATATTTTAGGGGTTAATCTATGCTGGACCACGTCGTAAAAATGTACCTTCTTTTAAAATTAAAAAATTAAGTTTGTAATCGATGAGATTAACGTGAAAAAAGAAAGAAAAGTGTAAATTGTAGAATTTAGAGGTGGAGGCAGTAGATCTTTATATTTTAGATATTAAACAACGCTGGGTCACATCGTAAACATTTACCGATTTCTGTATTAAAGAATATTAACAAGAAGCAAATAAAATGTTCGGAAGATTCTAAAGGGCAAATAACTCTAAAAGTTTTCTTGAAAATTCGATGTTGGAATAATAATTCCAAATAAATTAAATGTGTTATCAATATAATTATTGTTTAATATTTATTTAATAACAATTTTAAATAGAACACTTAAAACAATTCCCTTCCTAGAAACCTTAATTAAGATATCGCTATTTAATAAAATCGATTTTTCTTAATGTCATATGCAAATGACATGATCTCTTAATTGTATCCTGTTACCAAGAAATAAACTCTATATAGAAATAAATGAAAGAGTAAAGTAGGGGCCTTTTGTGTATATTACTCAAATCCTGAACAAACAAACAGACAGGAATACGAATTTATACATATATAGAAATTAATTACATTTTACCTGTAATATACCCTTACTTATGTAACTTGTCATGTGCATGTTTCAAAAATTGGAAGTTTATTGATTGAAGATATAGAGGGTGTACAAACTTTACTGAAGGGGTTGGAAGTGTATTCTTTATTTTTGAGGATATATTTCTGTAACTTCAACACAATCTGGTTAAGGTATTGAGAATTTAAAAAAAAATACAAAATTCAAACAATTTTTATTCATGAAAAAATCTTTTAAATGTTGCCCATTTTCAACTTCGCATGTCTGTGCCCTTTCAAAATATTATTAATGACAGATTGCAGAATCTCTGCATTGCAATTTACCTTTCTTATTTCGTACCACAAGCTGGCAAACTTCGAAACATCAACCCCCAAACCCCGCAAAAATTAAAGGAAAAAATCAGGAAGGAAATAAGGGAGATAAATCGCAATCCAGAGATTCTGCAATTTGTCACGAATAATGTTTTGATAAGAGCACAAATATGCGAAGCTGAAAATAGGCAACATTTAAAACATTATTTTTCATAAATAAAGAATGTATGAATTTTGCACACAAAAAACCCTAACAATTTCCCAATGTCGTGATCAGATTTTTTAAAAATTTACAGGAGGATATAACCAAAAATTAAGAATCTATTTAAGTTCAAACCTATCTCTAATGCTTTGAACGTAATTTATAACTTAGTAATATAAGGCTTGCGTTGGTAATCCTTTTTTGTGTATATATTTTTGATAATATTTAACCTTATTTAGCTTTGTACTCATAGCTAATCTTTATTTCTTTTATTTTTATTTAAAGCGGTCTCGTCAAGATGGTTAGCAGGTTAATTTTTGCTATTAAAAAGATGGGATTATTTATTTTTGAATCGGCATTACTCTGTTAACAGTTTAATTAATTTAGGTCAGTCACAAACGCACGCACACTCACACTCTCATGTACCTCTTTTTATATCAGTATGTATATTAATATTTTGTTGTGGTCATTATTATTATTATTACTATTATTATTATGTTTCTCTGATGTTCATGATTTTTTCGAATTAATCATTCTACATTAAGTATGCTATAGAACTTTTTTTTTATAATTTAGTATTAATCGCTCCATGCGTTTTATCGAAGTTGGTTCTGTTTTTTTTTATTCGTTTGTTATTTCTATTTGCTTTGTATTGATTTTCATAGTTTTATATTTTATCTATTCATTTATTGTATTCTATGAATTTATACCTTATTATTATTATTATTATTATTATTATTATTATTATTATTATTATTATTCATTTATTTATTTGTTTATTTATTTGTGTGTGTGTGTACGATTAATCTATTCGTATTATTTATTTAATTATGAGGGGTTATTTTTCTGTGTGTATTAAACTAGAAATATGGACCGTAATTCGTGCCAGAGGTTAACTTAAAAGTTATTATTCATTTTTTCTATCTATATATTTTTATCTGTTTATTGTCCATACATTTAATTATAATTATTTGCATTATTTTCGTCTGTCAAATGGCGATTCGTATTCAGCTTCTATTGATTTATTATTCTATTTTTGAAAGTTAAATTTTATGTTCGACTATGTTTGATGGTATTGGTTTAACTGTTTTATGACGTTTTTTTATAAAATTATTTGCTTATTACTTATTTATTTCTATCTGTTTTTGTTTAATTTCCACGTGTTATGCATTTGTGTATACTAAGCTAGACATATCGACCCTAATTCCTATCACGGAATTTTTCTGGGTGCAATTGAACAATCAAAATAAATTGTTTTATTTATAAGTCACCCACATTTATTTAAGTGGCTAGACTATCCACTGCAATAATCTTGTTAGTGTTGATGCAATCGTGGATGTGCGTTTGAAATTAAGTGTTACGTGTTTGCAGCTGTTCTTTGATCTTAATGTACAGGAGCCTCCTTGTTCTACCGATGCAGGATATATTGCATGTAGTGTATAGACTATAGATTCATGGTCCATTTTGCCAGGATGCAGCGTGTCTTATTGTAATGTGTGCTGCGTGTGGTCAGTTGTTGCCGCAGTATGAGCCCAGTGTGAATTAGTTTTATATCTAGAACTTCCATACGTATTGTCTTGCGGATGGCTGTGATGGTCCTGATGTTAAAGAGCGGTAATTTCAATTCATAGGTGTTGGAGTAGGTGTGCCGCGCTTATTTCTGTGGTTTGTCGAGGATTCTAATTGTTGGCATAGTGTATCCGTTAGCGTTAGTGTCTAGGATATTATTGCTGCTAGTGGGTTCGAAAGCCTATTTGCTGCACTGTTGAATCCGTAACTAAATGTTTAACTAAATAAGAACACGCATCATACCTGAATCAAACCGAACTATTTGGAAGATTTTTTTTTCTTATCTATGGATTGGTATATATATATATATATATATATATATATATATATATATATATATATATATATATTCTACTCACTATAATAGAGTCAAATAAACATAGTTAATCTCTCTTTTAAAAAAACAATGTGAACTATTATAATAACATAGCTCCCAAAATCTTCTATATGAGGATTGATAGAGCAGTGTTCATTCGACACTACATCCGTAGTAAAACTATAGATTTGGATCACCGATTAAAGCCAATATGAAAACAGTCTAAACTTTTTAAAAACTTTTTTTTACTATATATTCATTGGAAAATATTTCTTGATTTTGTTTGTCTTAAACTAATATTATTTATCATCAGCATCTGTTACTACCAAACGAGCGTGTTGGTTTCCTCCTAAAACTTATTATCCAGTTGCATATGACAAAACGAACAGGTAACTGACAAAACTTATCCGTCCAAATAAATCGTTTCTTTACGACATGGATAGGAAAATATTTCACGATTAAAGGTTATTCTAATTTAACATCCAAACCTGTCTCCCGACAAAGCCATGAAAATGGAATATGTGTATATATAAGAGATTACTTCCTTTGTAGCATAGTCATGTCCGAATAATACCATAAACTTGCTTCCGAGTAGCACTAACATTACCTCTTTACTTACTCATAAAATATATAATAGGAAAACATTCTCTATTAAATAAAATAAAATACACATCAAGTGCGTTTGAAAGCCAAATTAAAACGCAATTTTACGGAAATAATTTATTTTCGTAAAAGTGCGTTGTAATTTGGCTTTCAAGTGCACTTGATGCGTATTTTATTTTATTCAAATAAAATCAACCTTTTCTATAACCGAACTCACATCCCTGATGTTATCCTCTATTAATCGAGCAGTACGATAAATATTCAGAAATGATGTCAGGTTAATTAGGTATTTGAAGCTGAATACATAAAAAAAGATAGAAATTATAATTCTATGAAAATTGCGTATTCCTTCGAGATTACAATTAAGGGCCAAAATATAAATGCTTAAATACAATTGTGAAGAACTTAGGATTTCTACCCAGTCATTGCTGATGGAACCAGAGCATAAAAACTATCCCATGGACTAAATAAACGGTTTCATTAAAAATTCTGTGCATTTCGGCAGAGAGAATCTTCGAGTTTGACAAGATACACATGAACAAGGTCGAAGGTTACATTAGTTGAAACGTTATGAAAATAACACTCAACATGAGAGCAGTAGTCTGAATAAACGGGATAATAAAAATATCTGGATTATATTTGTTGTAGATATTGAGGTGTTGCCCAGTAAATCGCTGGTTGACGTTAAACCACCTTCTGATATTTAGGTGATATATTGAATGGTGGTGGTGGTTGCGGATGTGATATCACTGTTTTCTTTAAGTGGTCGACATGATGAGGAGAACAGAAACACAGACTGATAACCTGAGTCGTTTAAGTTCGAATCTAAACGATTCCATGCGCAACACGTTTTTTTTTTATTTATAATATTAGTAACCAGATCCCAATGTATGTACTTGGTTTCAATAATAATCTTGAAAATTAACAGACTTAAATCATTAACAATGCGTAAAAATGCTCCATAAGATGTTACTATTTATCCTCCCAGTTATAAACTAAAGATTATCTCTCAGGTGTGTTACTTTATATTAAGGAAATATTTTGACAAATCAAGACGGCATAATCGCACAGTTATCGGTTCTATTTACCACGGGGTTGGATACGAGTTTATGTTCCCTGCACACGCATGGAACAATTGACGTTGGAGTCTGCGGAAGCCACGATCCCAACAAAGTTTATATGACTTTTAATAAGTATGTAGAGTAAATGAGTCTTGACACTGTCATTTTTTTTAAATATGAGAAACGCTCCAAATATGGCCACACTCCACGTATTTTTTTGCCCGAGGACACTTTGTATTAAATTTTTGGAGGCGCCGTCCACACCCATTGTTTTTATTTCTGACATCTCAATTACCCCACACCTTTATGGAAACCGGATAACTTATTTCTTGAGCATCATTAAAAGCAGTGGGCGATTTAACACTTAACAAAGGGTTACAAGGCTCCTCTTACTTGCATTCTTTCTTTTTTTTTGCTGTATATTTGTAAATGTTGTCCAAATGCGCAGAGTGAAGTGTTGGCAAGTAAAACCTTTTAAGAAACAATTTCATCTAAGATCAAACCACATAATGAATGCGGTATGTTATTGGAAGATTGTTTAAGAGATTGTCAGTTAGCTAGTAACAACTTGAGAAACAAGTGCAAATACTGGAGATTTGAGAATCCGGGTAGTTGTTTAATGTATTTAAAATAATTTTCTCCGTGTTACGAATAAAATTTTTTCATGAATTTTCTTATGCATTACCGTTTATCTAGGTAAAAGGCACTGAGGTATAGTTCTTAATGAGATAGATATTTCTGTGTACAATTAATTAATTTAGAAAAAAATTTATGAAGTGAATCAGACCCTTTAAATTAAATATATCGTTTAACTCTTGTGACACTATCAGCGGATCACTGGTGTGTGGCCGACCCACGTGTCACACTAAATGTCTCAGAAACGGTTCCATGATGATATGAAGATTGGTCAGTCATTAGGGTCTGAGTATCAATAGGAAAGCATACCTGAGATGTTGGATGTGGCTGTGTGGCTCCTTCTTCCCCCAGGAAAACGTTTTCATCTCTGATGGCATTCTGGATGGAACCTTCCCTGTCCTCGGGGCCGCTTCATTCCACTTAAGACACTTAAGACATTTATGGCAGACACACAGAATGAAAAAAAAAGAGAAAACACACACAACACGGGTCGCAATATATATGTGAAATGTAATTAAGTACTAACTTTATAAAATGTATACAATATATATATATATATATATATATATATATAATATATATATTACAATATTAACATACAATTTACAGATCATACAATTAATTTTTACCATTGCTTCCTTAAAGCAAAATAACTAACCTTAACTAGTGTTGAAGGAGAGCGGATGCCCCCCCCCCTATATTTTCTGCGAGACAAACATATACGTCTTACCCATGGCTGTCCGGACGACAAAAGAGCGAAAAAAGGAAGTGAATTATGAGATGCATTTTTGTGTATCTCTCCGCCTACGGCCAAATCACGACCATGCAAGGGGGGGGACTAAGAACCACCAAAACCGGGGCACTAAGATATAGTTCACACTCTTGTATTCGTCTCCTATTACCTTTCTCAGTGACGTAATGTAATGTTACATACCGAACGTTGTTATTTGAATGAAAAGTGTGAGTGACACTTAGATGTCAGCTGCGACCTCAGTACTACAGAAAAATCAGGTGATAGCGAGGAAAGAAGATTTTTATGTTGTTGTTGTTGTTATTATTATTATTATTATTATTATTATTATTATTATTATTATTATTATTATTATATTATTGATAAAAATAATTGATCAGAGCGACAGCGGGTCGCTTGATCAATTATAATGATTATGAAGATAAACAATTAGTTTGGGAAAAAGTGATTGAAAGGAATTAATAACAATATCGCTACAGAGGAATGTGAAAATAGAAAATAGATGTAAACATTATTTTTGGTTTGCATAAACAAATAACTAGATTGAGGTCGCATCAGCTGTTTGCCTGAGACACGTAATGAGATGTAGATTTAGCTGAACATCAGAGAAAACGGACGACTTAAAGGGGGAGTTGTTCTCTCCATGACGTAGGGGGCGGCTTTTCCTCATGCAGCCAAGATGTAAAGACGTTGTAATCTTTAAGGATGTCGCCCGAAATCATGAAAATAAATGTTCGTAAATAATTCAGGTATGTGTTATTTTATTTACATCTGCCAAAAAGAATTGTTTGTCTACAACTTTTTCGATACGTCCACGTCAATCGTTTCCTGTTAGAACTGTTGCATAAATGTTAAAATATACACACTAGGCGATCAACTAACTTACGACATATGCACATACACGTAGTAACGCTTACATGGATATACAGAAAAATATAAACCCCACTATTCAACATGTGCGTCGGAGTGGAACATATTCATATACAGACAAAACGCAACATCAGTACGTCTTCCTAGTTGATTTAATAAACAGTCTTATGACTTAAAATCCGCATACAAGTATTATTGTCTACTGACCATCAGCAACATAAGCGTATTACGGGCCATACAATGTACAGACAGGCAAACTGGAACAAAGTGTCGATTGTGTTAGTTCGAAGATTCAAACCTCGCCTGCAAAAGAAATGAGTTTTAAATAATTCATTCAGAACATCTTAGAATAAGATCACGTCGGTCAACGTTCAAACATGCCTGGCAACATTTTGTACAGAGATCCATATGGCCAGTAAAAATAGGTGATATGCATTTTGACTGTAAATGATGCAATCATTCCTGACATGACTTCGTCATACACCTCCATAATTACAACGCGCACCGGTACTAATACGCCTAGATATCCTTCATTACAGCTTTGTGCACCGTTCGAGAGGTTTTATATAAAAACGCGGGCAAAAATGAAATATTTCCAGATTAAATGGTGATAGAAGTAAAAGGTATCGTGTTAAAGCATGACAGGTAGCGTTCAAGAGCTTCTGAAGAAAACGCAACGTAACGCGAATATCTGCACGCGATACAAATCAAAACGTTATGTTTGGATTTAAGACATTTGTTGTCGAGCACGCAATTACAATTTACCGTTACAATGTCGAGTTTACAGCATATCTATTTTGTAAAACCAATTTCTCTTCTCGCATATATATATATATATATATATATATATATATATATATATATATATATATATATATATATAGGGTCTCCATAAAGACAAATGAAAACGTTATGTTTGAATTTAAGACATTTGTTGTCGAGCACGTAATTACAATTTACCGTTACAATGTCGACTTTACAGCATATCTATTTTGTAAAACTAATTTCTCTTATCGCATGTATATATATATATATATATATATATATATATATATATATATATATATATATATATATATATATATATATATATATATATACTTCAGAATAAAGTAATGCAATAGATTTCCTGGTATGGAAATCCAGTGATTATTGGCTGTAATATTTTATAAAGACAATCCCAGCCAAATAAAATATATATATATATATATATATATATATATATATATATATATATATATATATATATATAATTTTTAGCGAAATGAACACGCTTACTCTGAGCGTATGAATACATCATGTTTTCATTTACACATACATTGTTTCTATTTACAATACTTCCCCACGGGACAGAGTTAGACACCAGTGTCGTTTTTTTAATGTGGAGAAACGGAACAAAAATAAAAATTGGCTCAGTCGTGAAGGATTTCTACCGCTGACAGAGAACAAGAAATTGAAGTGCAGCACATGAAAAACAAATGCTACACTTTGATTTTGACCCGAAGGTCAGATCAATACCAGACATCAGACTTCTTTAATCACATTTTATATTTGTTAATTTTGTAATAATGCGTTGTTTTGGCTTCAAACGTAGCTAATACGCATGTCTTTTATTTAAACTCAACCAGTGCTTCTATCAAGGAACACAAACCCTAACGTGAATTCAAAGTGACCAACACATCACTCCGATATTTGAAAAGACTACTGTAAAAACAACAAACGGACTTCTACTGATTTTATGCTCCAACAACAACATGGCGAAAAAAAAAGAAAAGACGTACAGATGATGAAGTGTATAAATTTGAATATAAATTTCAAACAAAATAAATATCTGTTTATATTTTGATAATGCGTTGTTTTGGCGTCAAATGTATATACTACGTATTTATTTTATTCAAACTCAACCACCGCTTCTGTAGAGGAATACAAACCCTAACATGTTTAGTTAACTATTACACGTAATTATATTCATACAGATATTCTGCGCGATTTATACTTACCTAATATTTGCGTAAAAATATAGTAAATACCAACATCTTTCTCTATATATATATTTATGTATGCGTATATATATTTGTTATAAAAGTTTTACCTATCAAACTTCTCTGTCACCTTTTGGTCTACATCAAAAATTAATATATAGGGTTTTGGAACACACACTAAACTTTATATTTGGGTTTTAGCCGGGGAATATCAGCGCAAAAGTGTGAAAATTAAAAAGTTGAATTTGCTAGGTAAAGATCGAACGACGGTATTACGAATATGCATGCGTAACGTAATAGCTAATTGTTCATGTTTTAATTTTTAGCCTTATAGCAAACATGTCTGCATAATTCAGGGATTAACGTCTGAGGAAAAAGTAAAGCATGAGCTAAGCGTTTTGGTTTCGATTCTCAATGGTTCCGCACGAGTCATTTTGTTTGTTACTTTTTGAACTATAACTATATATTGAGTCCAATATAAGATAATAATAAATACGAAATCTGCATTAATTAAAATATCTTATTTAAGCGTATTTCGCACAGTATTAACGATAAAATTATCGCTCTCGAAAAGAGATGATGGTAATGAAAACAAAGTTTCCAGCCCTATTATGGTATTTGGTGTGGTTTCAAGTAAGATCCACATCCTGCCACCTCACATCTTCGGAGTAGGCTTTAAAGTCAACACCAAAGTGTCTCTGGATGTGCTAAAGAGTAAGGTGATCATCTGGTGCATCAAGTGGCCGCTGGCAGACACTGGGTGTGGAAGCATGATTCGTCACCGGCCCACAAGTCCCTCTCCACCAAAAACAGATCTAGCTTCAGAAGAAGTGCTACAACATTGTACCCTTCTCTCACCCCCTACTCCTCCGACCTTAACATGCAGGAGTACTTCGTTCTGTCATACGTCGTGAACGTCACGAATATGACCTCTCACAACACCAAAGCCAGCCTGATTACCGACATCCGCCGAGTATTCGACGAGCTCCCGCCGACGTTGGGGAAAAGGCATGCTCCTAGTTTCTAACTCGTATCGAGGCGGTTATTGAGACTGAAGATGTAAGCTCTACTACGTAATCAAGTTACATCAATTGATTTTTAAATAAACTGTGGTTCTTTCCTTAGGGCGACATATTTATAGTTTCACCCTCTTATATATATATATATATATATATATATATATATATATATATATATATATATATTTGTGTGTGTGTGTGTGTGTGTGTGTGTGTGTGAACTTGTGTATGTAAACGTCATGTAATTGCTTTCACTTTGTTGCTTTGCATTCCTCAGCCGTACGCATGGCGTGAAATAGCCAGTAACGATGCGTTGTTAAGTCTTCCTCTGCTGCACAAACCCAAGACGAAAAAATAGCATACTCCATGTGCCACTAATTCTTCCCTACACTATTCATATATATACCTGTATCTATCTATCTATCTATCTATCTATCTGTCTGTCACTCTCTCTATATATATATACATATATACACACACACATATATATGTGTTTGTGTGTAGGAAGGTGCGAAGACCACGTGCGTGTGCGTATACGTGCATTGGGAATTGGCTAGAATGGAATAGCGAAGGCGGAAGTGACGATGTCGGAAGAGGCCTGAGCGAAGAACCGAGTCTCGGTCATTCCATTATTCCGGATGTGAACGGCAATGCCTTGTCACGCGAACCAAAACCAATATTGATCGTCCTGCCACTTTCCCAGCAGACATTTCCAACATCGTCCGTACAATTACGGACTGGCAAGCTAAAGCAACCCCCCGCACTTCTTCGGGCCCCACACTTTTTCACCCTGTTTCCCTGCATCCATAGTAACCATCTTTCCTTGAAATTCAACTTTCAAAGCGCTTTCCATTTTTGTTTTGCTTTCTCTTCCTTTTATCCGATTTTCATCATTCTTTTTTCTTCCATCGTTTTACCGTTTTTTTTTTGTGAACATTCCTCCTGTTGAATTTGCTTTCTCTTTTTTATATTCTAACGGGGATCCCTTTTGTATTCAGTAGTTTCTTTTCTTTCATTGCATTCTGCAGTTTCTCCCTTTGTAATTCATATTCATTCATTCTTTCTTTATTTTTGTAATGATTTTGTAGTTACTAATGGCTTTTCCGACTCTGCATTTACATGCAAATATATGCAAATTACACATACGTAAATTCATAATTATTATAAATAGTGATGCCAGTAGTTAATATATTGCGGTTTGAGGAACTATGAAAACGGAAGAAATAAGTATGAAACCTCCAGAGACTTGAGAAATAGGGACATTCGTTTTAGCAGATTTTCTGGCATCTTCTAAAACAAATTCTTATATTTCTCATTTCTCTTACACTTTAAGGATACGAAAAAGAGAAAGAAGAATATCATGACAAACCCTCTTTTTTCGAAAGCCGACAGCATAGCATGAGAATCTTTCAAAATATTGTCATAATCATTGAAATTATAATCTATATATTAATGCGATAACGTGTGTGTTCTTTTGTGTTTCACGTTTACATCCGGGTCATTGAATTGTTATGTATTTCTATTTCTTGTTAGAAATAGTTCTACCAAAAATTATTCATAAGTTTCGATTTTGGTTTCGATTATAGCTGATGGCACTTAAATCATCTATTTTTTTAAATAAATAATTTTATCAAGAATTCTTCATAGGTGTTGGTTTCGGTTTCGATTATGGCTGAAGGAACTCAAGTTGTGTGTACACACACACACACACACATATATATATATATATATATATATATATATATATATTCATAAGTTTTTATTTCAGTTTCGATTCAAGCTAATGCCCTCAAGTCATAGGGATATATTTTTTATTTTTGAAATCGCAACTTTTTGACATATAAAATCGATAGACATCAACTCTATAATAATATATATACGACATCTGCAAGAATTAAAATATAATATTTAAGCGTACTTTATAACCGGGCTTTTCCGGGCATTCGTGCTAGCTTAGATAAATACTTTTGCAGTTTTAACAAAAAAGCTACAATAATACCAGAGCGTTTCTACACTGAACATCTATAGAATACCAACATCAATGTATTACATATGAATGGGTCACCTGTGGAATTTCCACAGATCCCGCTAATCATAATTATTTCGCTAATGTTCCCGAGGTGTTTCCTATATCGATTATCATATTGTGTTAATTATACTTTCCGATGTAACACTGAAATGTGTACATTTAAAAAGGATAAGAGTGACGAATCAAAATGAGAAATGTATATATTTCGCATTGGCGAAAGGAAATACATCATGAGAAGTATAAGTTATTTAGGAGAGGAATACTGACAACTTTCATTACAATTTCTTTAAGCCTTTACGTACAAATGCAATTTAAAATATAAATTTTAGGTACTAAACGTTTGTATCTTTCAATAAGAAAGAAGTTAAATATTTAATGACACTTTACAGAAAATATATTTAAATGCATTTCAGTAGATATTAGAATATCAGATTTGCATAAGTTGTATTGCTGATAGTATTTTCGTAGCTCAATGAATGGATTATATTTTCCCTTTGTGGAATGGTTTTATGTAAGAAATACATAACCTTTTGTTGGTTGAGGATTTTCGTAAGATGTGGTATACTGATATTCTTATTAGCTGATTGAATTATTGCAATTATTTGTTTATTTATGTTTGTGCATTTTAACAGAAACAGTTGTCAAGAGTTATATTAATATAAATTTAAAAGCCGGCAACTGAAAATATGAATGAAGATGGTCATTGGAATTAAAGGTATCATTCAATCTCTCTTTCTTTCTCTCTCTCTTCCCCCTCTCTCTCTCTCTATATATATATATATGTATACATATGTATATATATATACATATATATGTATGTATATATATGTATCTACATGTATGTATATGTTATGTATATATATGTATGCATATATGTATATATATATGTATATATATGTATATATGCATATATATGTATGTATATATGCCTATATACATGTATATGCGTGTATATATGTATATATATGTATATAGCTGTGTATATATGTATATATATGTACATCTATATATATGTAGATATATGTATATATATCTGTATATATATATATACATATGTATATATACACGTATATATGTATATATATGTAAAATACGTATGTATACAGTGATGATCATATTTATTGGCACGGTAAAATAAAAGTTAAATTTTGTCTAATAAATTCTAAAAAAGGGATTAAATTAAAGAAAATAACAAAGTATATTATGTATTTTTAACTGGCCTTTCCGATGCAGCAATCGGATTTTAGAAAAAATAAATAACAAAGGAACAACAAACATAATTGCAAAAAACCCTTGTTCAAAATTATTGGCACGGCTTTGTTTTTCTTTTAGTATCAGTATAATATCAATCAATTTCCGGTTTACGTGCTTTCTGAACTTTTTTATAGCCATATTATGCTTGTTTAACGCTAATTCAGTGAATAATTTTTTTCAGATAATTTTTAGATAGCGATTTATTTAAACTATTATAAGTGACTAAATTATAATTTTCAATCGCCATGGTTAAAACTAAGGAACACAGCGAAGACGTCAGGAAGCTTGTTGTAGCATGCCATACCAATGGGGAGGGCTATGATAAGATTTCAAAGAAGCTAAACCTTCCCAAATCCACTGTTAGAGCCATAATAAACAAGTTCAAATCGCAAGGCCACGTTATGAGTTTAGAGGGTAGAGGGAGAAAAAGGATTCTTTCCCCAAGAGATGAACGGAAAATTGTTCGACAAGTAAAACAAAACCCAAGGATCTCTGTTGGGGAGATTGTTGATGAACAGAGCACCTCTGGAGTGAATGTATCTCGACATACAGTTGGTAGAGTTTTGAAGAGAGCTGGTTTAAAAGCATGTCGTCCGAGAAAGACTCCCTTATTGAAGCCTATGCACCTGAAAGCAAGGCTAGCCTTTGCAAAACGTCATATTGATAAAGATGTTGCATTCTGGAAACGTGTTCTATGGACTGACGAAACGAAAATAGAGTTATTTGGCCATAATAAAGTGTCTTATATTTACAGAAAATCTGGCGAAGCTTTCCTGCCTAAGAACACCATACCTACAGTGAAGCACGGTGGAGGCAGTTTGATGTTTTGGGGATCATTTGCTGCATCTGGACCAGGGCGACTTGTTAAGGTCACAGGTAGCATAAAAAAAGGAAGATTATGTTAAAATATTGGATGAAAACCTGAAAGACTCTGCTAAAGAGCTCTCACTTGGTCGTCGTTGGTGGTTCATGCAAGATAATGACCCAAAGCATTCGGCTAAACTGACTAAGAAATGGCTTGAGGACAATCATATTAATGTTTTGGAGTGGCCATCACAAAGCCCAGACCTTAATCCAATTGAAAATTTATGGAGATCATTAAAATTGAGGGTAATGCAAAGGAAGCCTAAGAATCTTATTCAATTGGAGGATTATTGTCAGGAAGAGTGGGCTAAAATTACCACTGAAGAGTGCAACAACTTGGTTGTAAACTATGAAAAGCGACTGAGGAAGGTAATCAAGGCCAAACGCTATACAATTGATTATTAAATAAATCGAGCCAATAATTTTGAACAAGGGTTTTTTGCAATTATGTTTGTTGTTCCTTTGTTATTTATTTTTTCTAAAATCCGATTGCTGCACCGGAAAGGCCAGTTAAAAATACATAATATACTTTGTTATTTTCTTTAATTTAATCCCTTTTTTAGAATTTATTAGACAAAATTTAACTTTTATTTTACCGTGCCAATAAATATGATCATCACTGTATATATATGTACTCCTATAAATTTGTGTTTGTTGTATATTGAAATTTCAGTTAAAAACCTTTTTTTATTATTTATTCAAAAAGAAAATACAACTTTGTTATATGCAGGTCGAGGAATTGCATTCATTAGCAAAAGATCTAGCAAATTTGCATATTTTTTAAGCATTCAATTTAATTAAATTCCTAGTAGTGTTTTCGGCTTCTTATGAAATGATAACTACTATTTGTAATTATATTCATACAGATTTCTACCTGATTTATCCTTGCTTAATATTTGCGTAAAACGTTTTAGTACAGACAAGACTCTTTCTTTATATATTTATCTATGCGTATATATATTTGTTTAAAATAGTTTGCTTACAAAACTCCTCTGTCAGTGTTTTGTCTACAGAATAAAACTTTATATATAGAGTATCCGAACCCATGCGAAACTTTATACTTGGATTTTGGCGAAAAAGTGTGAAAATTAAAGAAATGGAATATGCCAGATTAAGATCGAACGACGGCATTACGAATATGCATTCGTTACGTAATAACTATTAGTTCATGTTTTAATTTTTAGCCTTTCAGAAAACATGACTTCATAGCTCAAGCATTAACGTCAAAAGAAAAAGAAAATCGTAAGCTAAACCTTTTGGTTTCGAATTTTATTTGTGTCGCACAAGTCATTTTTTTGTTAACTTTTTAAGATAATTACTATATATTGGGTCCAATGTGATAGAATAATAAATGCGAAATGTGCGTAAATTGAAATACCATATTTAAGCGTATTTTACCACCGGGCAATGCCAGGCGGCGGCGTGCTGGTATATATATATATATATATATATATATATATATATATATGCAGAAGTGTTCATATTTTATATCCGCAGACAGCCTTTGAGATTCGAAAAAAAAAAAAAAATCACTCGACCGCCGGTCGAGTGTAAGGGAAAATTTACTCACCCCAAAATATTTTTTATCGTCCGACTTTATTTCTTTGTGTCAGTCAATAATAGTAAATAATTTTGCAACAATTCAAGAAATAATCGGGTGTATAATCTAACAAGAAAATATTTGTTTAACTCTTATAAATCAACTATTTTATTGCTACAAACATTTCAGTAAATATTCAACAAAACGTTAAAATACAACACCAGTTTCTTATATAGCATCATTCATATTATTGTTCCATAGAAATAAGAATCATTTCTTCGGATGCTTGACGCAACGATGCGTTTTTTTCCCTCTTTTAAATGTTCGTCTTTACTTTTGTAAGCATGAAGTGTATGTAGTTGTAGAAGAATTTTTTCCAAATGAATTTCAAAATCAGAGAGCTAAATGAAGGCGACATTTTGACTACACGTCGAATGTGTAAATTTGACCTCTTGTTGACCTTTAGCTTGACCACTCTTTTTTCAATACGAAATTTCAACGGTCTCATAGCTAGAGATGAAAGAATTAATAAATGATGAGACATAGATCATTCTAAGTCACTGCATATTTGAGAGTCATACAATAAATGAGTTTGTCCCGTTGCTTTATTTAAAGAAATTTTATCAACTGGCGGGCAAGTGATTTACCACTTTTAGTCGCCCCAAGAAATTTTCAATCGACTGTGGCGACAGGTCGTGTAAAGTCTCAAAGGCTGTCCGCAGGTAATTATCTAGCTTTAAACTTTTTACTTTACTTATGATATCGTACGGAGATGGAACATGAACAGCTATTTGTAACTTACTAGAAATGAGTATATTGACATACTATGGAGCTCTGCCCATGTATTGGGTACTATAGAAGTACATAAGAAAATCTATACAAAATCTATTATATTGACTTATTATATGTGTGGTAGAAAATGCATTCCTCATGACATAAATAATAAATTATCATTAGTTGAACATTTTAATGATTTCTCTTTCTGTTAGTCTATAGTATGCGTTCGATAAAATCACCTCATGTTTTTACGTACACAAAATAGATGAAGGTGGTTGTATAATAATGTGAATACAATAATTATAAGCTGGCTGAATATGAGAGTCTATTTATGTTAATGATAATAATACCTAATTTTATGAAAATCATTAGCAAATTTGTGGTTTCGTCCAAATTGAGATGGATGGCTCTCGTCTTGGTGAGGCCCCGTGTTTTGACAAGCTTCTGGGTTTGACCTTTACTCCTGATCTGAAATGGAACACGTACATCAAGTCTGTTGCCAAGGTCGCTGGAAAGATGGTGGGATCCTTCTACCGCTCCAGAAGATATCTCACTATTGATGCAATTCTCTATCTATATAAAAGCCAAGTACGTCCAAGGATGGAATACTGTTGCCATATCTGGGCAGGAGCTGCTAAAAACAGCCTATCCTGCCTTGGCAGAGTACAAAATAGACTTCGTGAATTAGTGGGGGATGCCCTTTTCTCTACCCTGCAACCTCTCTCCCACAGAAGAGACGTAGCGAGCCTATCCTTGTTTTATCGTTATTTCCATGGCAGGTGCTCGTCTGAACTCCAATCTCTGGTCCCCCCCTCGCCAATCTTTCACGAAAAACACCCGTCTAGCTGAATCCACTGTGAAAAATTTCCCCCACTCTATATCTGTGCCTAAATCAAAACGCGGATTCCATGAACAAAGCTTCTTTCTTAGAACTACACGCCTGTGGAACTCTGTTCCGTCTGCCTGCTTCCCTCCGGACTACAACTTGGATGTCTTCAGGTCCAATGTTAACAAATTCCTAATGAACCGCCCCCTTAATTAAACACTTCATCAAATCTCCACACTAACGTGATGTACTTGCAATAACCCTTATCCCTGAGTGGCTTCCGGGCCTTGATAAGTGGTGATCACTGTGTAAAAAAAATAAAAATACACCGACCACATCAGGTGACATCACTATTATTTTCTCATCGCCGCTAGATCAATTATA